>NC_143033.1:71508628-71851128 GCF_057628025.1 Oncorhynchus mykiss
AGCAGTTTATCTTTTCCAGTAATGAAGACATGGATGCCTCATGGTATTTTCTTAGTACATCTACAATGGGCAAATATGTATGGAAGGTTTCATTCAAATCAAAAGGGGTGCTATCAAAAAGTGATTGAATTCAAATGGATTTACCCTGTGGCATTGAGTTGCAACTTGAAAACATATGAACAGGAAGTTACTGGCCTCTCACGAGTAATTGAATGTATAGGCAGAGGAGGTGCTGAGTCTTGGCACTTTCCATCCCTATATTTTTCATAAGAAAGCATAACCTCCAGTGCTGTGGGATTTGATTGGTATCATAGCAAGCATCCCCAGATTCTGTGTGTGTTACATTTGGGACTTGTAAATAAAGCCTGGAGTTGATTATCATGTTGACTAGAACATCATGTTAAGGTTCAAACACAGACCATTTGTTGTCTCAGTTTGCTCTCTTTGTTCTCGGACAATTTTGACTGTGACGTTTCTGGATTCCTGCCGGGTGTCCTCTGAGCCGCTGGGGAACGCTGTGTTGTTTTCCGACCCACTCCTCCTCGACACCCCGCCCTTCCTGTTCTCCTGGTGCGCCAAGTGGCGCAACTGCTCCTCTAGAGCGATGTGCTCCCGCTCTTTCCTGGTCAGCTCCAGGAGCAGGTCATCGAAACTGGCCTCCACAATTTTGGTCAGCTCGCACACAGCAAACTCCAGCACATGCTCCATGACCATCTTGAGCTGACCTGCAGAGAAGGACATGGACACAAAATAGTCATCAGAATTAGTCTACTGTCTTTAACGATAACTATTTCCTTATGTAAATAATGGACAGGAAAGTAGAAATAAAAACCTGTTGTGTGTAAAGAGGAAATAATGAGGCATAGATCAATGGCTGGTATGTTTGTAGATAAATAGTGACACATTTGAGAGCTGCCACTGATCAAGGTTAAAAAATAAATAAATGCGTTGCGCACAATGCTGTCATTCTAGGATATTTGTTGAACACAGTAGGCAAAAACAACCCCGTATCCTTACAAGGAAACGTCTCTCCAAACGACTCTTTTTGCTATGCAAATGACTAAGGCTGCAATTATTTGTGTCGCGGTTTTAATCAAGTAACACAAAAGTGCATTGTGCAATGAATTTACAAAGCACACTATTTTCAAATTTGGTTTGGATAAAATGGTGCCTCATCCATTTAAAATGTTACGGTCTATTTTAGGCTCAGCCATTAGAATTGGAAAAACAACAGCCATTGAGTCCTTTTGAATGTCCATGCCTGCTTTACACAAACTATCCCTGAGAGCCCTTGGTTGTACAGCATTGTTATCATAAGCATTTCTCTAGCCTACATATATGTTACACACACAGTGGCCCTTTTTTGGGGGGCCCAAAACACTAAGAAAAACATTGTCATCCCATAATGAATTTTACTCGGCATCCTTTGAGATGAACCATTTTTTAGCAACCAGCAATGGGCATTAATTTTTGCCTACGCAATACAACGAGTCTAAAGTTACAGACCTCAGCCATGGCTCTTGATTGATATGTTGTAGCACTGCCAGACTGAAAATCACTTGATTGATAACAACCATATAAGACCCAAAAAATACATGTGTCTAGGGGACAGATTTGAGCTTTCCTTATAAAATGCCAATTTCTCAGTTTGGGATTGGTGTATATTTGTAACAACAACCAATCAAAACAGTTTAAAATGTGAGGCGGGTTTTATTGGGCATTTCATCCATGGTGGCAATGACAATAAATTAGTTATATTCAATATGAGTGCATTACTATAATTAAATCTGCTTACATAGAGAGGTAAAATATTGAAAGGAATGATTTATAATACCACGAGAAGGCTTTATTGCTCAGATAGCTCGGGTCACATCCCCCTTTGCAATAGGTATAATTTGGGAGTGGTAAACACTTCCCTGAAATAGTCGAGCAAGTTCTCACCGATCCCATAATGGTTTTTGAAGCTAAATCAATTACCACACTTGATATTTTCAAACATCTCCAATCAGAGAAAATGATATAAGCTTTTCATCATACAAATATCTCCATGATGATATCTGACAAATGAGCCAGGCTACTCTAAGAATTAACACCTGTGTAGTAGAAAGCCTAGGCGGCATACTGAATCACACATTGTCTACACACATGATGACTCTCACCCCATTCTTAACCACAAGTTCTAAATGTAAAACAAGTTGTGCAAAACATGGCGAGAAAACATTTTACATATCCATCGCCACACATAGATGGTGTTAGGTCTTAGTTACAGATAAAGCTGAGAATAAACTGAACTAAAACTACTTAGTCATTGATCACTGTTTCATGAACACAATAATAAGATTGTGGATAGTCAGATTAATAGAATAGATTGTTTAAAGATGCACTATGCAGAAATCCCTCTGCCATTTCCTGGGTGCTAAAAAAAATAATAAATCTAATAGTTTGCCTAATTTCAGTTTGTGACAAAACAAGCAACCGTAGTGTAGAGAATAAATTGTATCATCCAAACCGCTGTGAAAGATATTTTCCATTTTCAGCTTTTTGAAGCTGGTGTACAAAACCAAAAGACGCAAAAACTAAACTTAATTAAGAATGGGAAGCATAGAAATAATGCACATGGAACAGATCTACTGCTTTTTTAGTCTTTCAATATGAATGACAGATAAGTAGCTCACTTTTCTATGTGAATTTGGTCAGGGTGCACAAGAAGTTAAATTTTGCAGCTATAAAATGTTTACATAAAGAACAATTTCACTAATAAATGTTATTTACATGACATCTGAAATCAGGCTTCACGTGGGACTTTTGATATATACAACAACAAAAATCAGCAATCAAAATAAAAGTTATGCCACAGTGACCATGTTACTTTTGTGAAGACGTGTTCTAAGTTTGGACATGAAGTTTGTATGTGAAAACAATTTCTAAGATGCATACTTTCAGTCCTTCCAAACTCAATTCACTTGCGCATAAAAAGGAGGCTTGCGCTACTGGTGTGCTGGCAAATGCGTAGACCAAATACACTGCTGGAACACCGATTACATGTCCTAAATATTCAGATTGCTCAGAAAACCGGGTGTTTTAATCAACGCATGCTTACTTCGATTATGACCGTACACCGATTAAGATAAGCAAAGTAAGGTGTTTACGTGATTGATGCCACACTCGGCCTTCTGCTACAAATCAGTTTCAAATAAAAAAAAGTAGTCTGCATTTAAAACGTACTCATTGATGCGATTTAACTAAAAAGTAGGAGTGGGATGGCAACTGCTTGAAAGCTGTGGTGAGCAGCAGACAACGACAGCATAGGCCTAGTAGGTTTCTGGCAACCTTAGATCTACAATGTTGTTTTGACAAAGCAAACAGGGTTTTACACACACACCTGGTCTGTTTTACAAACACACAGGGATTGATAATAAGAAGAATTTGGTCTTAACTGACTTGCCTAGTTAAAGTTGATTTTTTTGTTTGTTTTTAAGTAACTTACATAACTAGAAAAGAGAATGGATTACATGTCCAAATCCCTGAGGAAGAAAACAAATCAAGTTGGAAATCAATTGTAAAAACCGTGAGCAGCATGGTCTCTATAAGTGCCCATTTTGTTAAAACCACAGGATATAAATAGTAATTGAGCAGAGTCAAAGAAGAAGCCTACTAGCCTAATTGTTGTGTTGCATTGTGTAAGTGTGACATCATGCACTCTGAGGAGCTACCTGTGTGGGTGTCTGAAGTATGAATGTTGCTGCCAGGATTCATTTACTTACATCAAAATGGCCTCCCTGGCCATCGCAACCTAAATAGGAGCCATGGCTTTATGCTAAGTGGCGAGGTACAGCCTCAGCTTTGTCCAAAATGTGCAAATTGAGTTGAAGGCCTGCCAATGGCCTCAGCATTTTGGGGCATAATGACACACAGCTTGCCCAGTGTCTCCTCCTGCCCCCTTTTATATCTCACACCCCTCCTCTCCCTAAATGTATCCTCTCTAAGAACTGAGTGGGTGTGGTTTGCACTTGTGACTTTCATTGGAGAATTATTGGGAGGGGGGCATCTGTTCTTTTGCTGCCAGCGCTGAGGCTCAACAACAATGTCACTGATAGTCCTCTCATCACAACCAATCTTCAATTACAGAGAATAATGTTTTAAGGGGTAGTCAATAAGTAGGCCTATCATTTTCACTGATAGGAAAAATGATTGAGGATGGATGTGCTGCCTTTCAGTGAACCGTGTGCTCGACACCTCCAGTGACAAGGTTGGTGATGTCACTGGCTGTCATTCCACAACTGTACATTGTAACAATCTCAATGGCAACAATGTCACCACAGATGCCAATAATTAAGCATCAGGAGGCCAATTTTGTCAAGTGTACACCTCTTGAGACAAGAGACCATTGTTCACAAGGACACATGCCTGAGTCAAACAGAACACCAAGGTAATAGAACCAAAATGAAAACGACCGTTTTTCATATCCTGAAGATTTGACCACAGGTCATTGATTCTCAGTGTGCTACAGGCTACTACTGCACGTCATCTTACAATATCAACTCTGCTTATTATCGTCATCAAGACTTTCTGCTCTATGCGGAAACCCATACCAAGATACTGGTGCTTTGTCCTTTTTGTTGTTGACTTCAACCCTATGTAAACGGAGTGTGTGGATACGTTGTGCCACAGAAACATAAACAAAAGGTCCACGATCAAACAGACTGTAGGGCAACATAATGGTGTTGTTGTCTTGTGTTTCAAACGTATACGATGAAACCTCTAGGTGCCATGGTAGTAACCTTGCCTAGCTAGTAACCTTACCCACTACTCGACATTTTTGATCCAGTCTTAGAGTGTTTGCGTAAAAGCCGGGCTCTGCGCTGTGGCTGGGGGTGTGTGTCTCGGGCTTTGTTCGATCCGTGGCCGCGTTGTCTTCCCTGCCACCGTTGAATTCGGCTCCATTTTCTTCCCCATTACATTCAAACTCCAGTGACTGAAGCTCTAACTTAAGTCGTTGGTTTTCTTGTTCTTTGACGGCCGTTTTCATTAACATAGAAGTCAAGCTTGATCCAACAGTCTTGGTTATTTCCTGTACTGCGACTTGCACTACTTCCTCTAGTGCAGATTCCAGCTGACCTTGAAAAAACGAAATGTATACGGCGCCGTTCATGATTTCGTCCGTTTTGGTGGAAGACCTTTTTCATTCTTCCCCCAACGCCCCAAAAATATAAAATAGAAGTCAGCACACAACTGATTTACACGAGAAGTAGATACCTCTATCAACACATCGTGTGTACGCCCCTTGGATGCTACCGTAGTATCACGAGTGCAAACGCAATGACGTTCCCCCATCTCATTAACGCCAATTGTGTTTCCAGTCAGGAGAGGGTATAGGGACACGCCTGGTGCCCACATTTATGACGTAGGATATGTCGTGTGCGTGAGAGTGCAGTGTGGAGACGATTCACGATTCCATCCACCTTACAGGTGTGGCATATCAAGAAGCTGATTAAACAGCATGATCATTAAACAGCTGCACCTTGTGCTGGGGACAATAAAAGGCCACTAAAATGTGCAGTTTTGTCACACAACACAATGCCACAGATGTCAAGTTTTGAGGGAGTATGCAATTGGCATGATGACTGCAGGAAGGTCCACCAGAGCTGTTGCCAGATAATTTAATGTTAATTTCTCTACCATAAGCCGCCGCCAATGTCATTTTAGAGAAGTTGACAGTACGTTCAACCAGCCTCATAACCTCAGACAGCGTGTAACCATGCCAGCCCAGGACCTCCATATCTGGCTTCTTCACCTGCGAGATCGTCTGAGACCAGCCAACCGGACAGCTGATGAAACTGAGGAGTATTTCTATCTGTAATAAAGCCCTTTTGTGGGGAAAAAATATTCTGATCGGCTGAGCCTGGCTCCCCCAGTGGGGAGTAGTAGGATAGCAGCCTCCACAACAAAGAACTTGTAATATTGGTCGTAACCATTTGGATGCCACCGTCATACAGTCTACACTGCTCAAATGGGAGAGTTTGCTCTGCAAGCCAACGGACAACACAACTACACCGGGCACAGTGTCCGTCACTCCTGCAGTAAGGAGAAGGAAATAGATAGATAGTGTACGCAATATCAGGCCAGGTTGACGGCTGAACCTCATTTATTGTTGTTTTCACCGAAAAAATATACATCTGTGGGATTAACGTCTAATGTTACATTTTTGTTTATAAAAAAATAAATCTGATATTAAATGAATGATTCGGAACACTCCCAAGTTCCAATTTCGGCTGACAAGTTGAACATTATCTCTAGAGTTTCTAGCCACAAGTATTATTCTTATGTTTTATAAACTAGAATGGTTCATCAGAACTACTGACTGACGTGAACCAAATAGTCATAGCCATCGCGAGACAATTCCGATTGTGTTATTTTCTTCTCAAAGCTGACGGGATGTCACGTGTCCTACTTATATCAGTACACTAGTGAAACCTGAAGCATTACGAAACTTTATTCGATCAAATAAACCTCACGTAGCAAATAAGCCATTAATGTATATGTTGACCTAATTCCACACTCTCATTGACGTCCATACAAAAACTCTTTGCTTAATTGGCGAAACAACGAAAAAAATGCCACCTGCTGGAGGGAGACAGATTTTCCGCAGAGTTGGACATCACAATTCAATTCAAGGGGCTTTATTGACATGAGAAACAGGTTAACATTGCCAAAGCAAGTGAAGTAGATAATATACAAAGGTGAAATAAACAATAAAATGAAAAGTAAACATTACACTCACAGAAGTTCCAAAATAATAAAGACATTACAAATGTCATCATGTATATACAGTGTTGTAACGATGTGCAAATGGTTGAAGTACAAAAGGGAAAATAAATAAACATAAATATGGGTTGAATTTACAATGGTGTTTGTTCTTCACTGGTTGCCCGTTTCTTGTGGCAACAGGTCACAAATATTGCTGCTGTGATGGCACACTGTGGTATTTCACCCAGTACATATGGGAGTTTATCAAAATTGGGTTAGTTTTCAAATTCTTTGTGAATCTGTGTAATCTGAGGGAAATATGTTTCTCTAATGTGGTCATACATTTGGCAGGAGGTTAGGAAGTGCAGCTCAGTTTCCACCTCCTTCTGTGGGCAGTCTGCACATAGCCTGCCTTCTCTTGAGAGCCAGATCTGCCTACTGCTGCCTTTCTCAATAGCAAAGCTATGCTCACTGAGTCTGTACATAGTCAAAGCTTTCCTTAAGTTTGTGTCAGTCACAGTGGTCAGGTATTCTGCCACTGTGTACTCTTTGTTTTTTTGTTAATTCTTTCCAATGTGTCAAGTAATTATCTTTTTGTTTTGTCATGATTTGGTTGGGTGTAATTGTGTTGCTGTCCTGGGGCTCTGTTTGTGTTTGTGAACAGAGCCCCAAGACCAGCATGCTTAGGGGACTATTCTCCAGGTTCATCTCTCTGAAGGTGATGGCTTTGTTAAGGAAGGTTTGCGAATCGCTTCCTTTCAGGTGGTTGTAGAATTTAACGGCACTTTACTGGATTTGTATAATTAGCGGGTATCGGCCTAATTCTGCTCTGCATGCATTATTTGGTGTTTTACATTGTACACAGAGATATTTTTGTAAAATCCCATTTTGTGAATTCTTGGTTGGTGAGCGAAACCCAGACCTCACAACCATAAAGGGCAATGGGTTCTATAACTGATTCAAGTATTTTTAGCCAGATCCTAATTGGTATGTCAAATTTTATGTTCCCTTTGATGGCAAAGAATGCCCTTCTAGCCTTGTCTACCAGATCGTTCACAGCTTTGTGGAAGTTACCTGTGGCGCTGATGTTCAGGCCAGGGTATGTATAGTTGTTTGTGTGCTCTAGGGCAACAGTGTCTAGATGGAATTTGTATTTGTGGTCCTGGCGACTGGACCTTTTTGGAGCACCATTATTTTGGTCTTACTGAGATTTACTGTCAGGGCCCAGGTCTGGCAGAATCTGTGCAGAAGATCTAGGTACTGCTCTAAGCCCTCCTTGGTTGGGGACTGAAGCACCAGATCATCAGCAAACAGTAGACATTTTACTTCAAATTCTAGTAGGGTGAGGCCGGGTGCTGCAGACTGTTCTAGTGCCCTCGCCAATTCATTGACATATATGTTGAAGAGGGTGGGGCTTAAGCTGCATCCCTGTTTCACCCCAAGGCCTTTGTTTTGGTTTGTTTGTTTGTCAATTAGGTTGTGCAGGGTGAATACGTGGTCTGTTGTATGATAATTTGATAAAAAGCCAAATCTAGAAGACTGGTTTTTGTATAGGCCTATTGTCACAAAGTAAGCTGGTCCGGACAGTCTGTAAGTAAACAAGCAACTTTCCAGCTTCAAATAATGTAAAATGTTTTTCTCTCAAGGAACTTCATTTATATGAGTTTACATAGATGCTATGATAGATCACCTTTAACTTCTTTCCCTGTTCCTATGTCTAACACAATAACTCAATAATGCTTTAAGTCAGTGAAGAAGATATAGGCCTATAGCCTATGTTGCTATCATAATTATATCACAGTATATTATTATTATTTAATGTCTGCACTTAAATGATTCCCTTTTTCTTATTTGAATTCTAGGTTCCTCGTTGCCCTTAAAAGTTACATGGCATTTAATGTGCTAAACTATGGGAATTTTGTAATTAGTCTACTACACTACAGTCCCTGGTTCAAATCCAGGCTGTATCACACCCGGTCGTGATTGGTAGTCCCATAGGGCGGCGCACAAATGGCCCAGCGTCGTCCGGATTTGGCCGGGGTAAGCCATCATTGTAAATAAGAATTTGTTCTCAACTGACTTGCTTAGTTAAATAAAGATTAAATAAAAACATTTAAAACAATTAAACACTAATCCGTGACTGCGTTACATAAGTGCGCGCCACTTGCAACAATAATTTATCGCGCTCTTCTCTCTACCCTACCGTACAAAAAAATAAACGACCATTCACAACGCAACCGGAAAACAGGGCTAGGATCATGGTAGATCATTACACTCCCTCGTCTTGGTTTCAATAGGATCTGGCTCCAGCAGATACCTTCTCACGCCACAGACATAATAGATGAGACAGGATGTCGGGTGGTGAAATTACATTCATAATTAGAAACTAGAGTAATAGCGCTGCACAATTAACAGTGGATAACATAACGCCCTGGACCAGAGCAAATGCGTCGACTGGTATGTGCATAGCACACTAACGCCTTGGAACAAAGCTACAGACTCACTCGATACAGGAAACCAAAAGGTTTACAGGTTGCGTGCGCACATACCGTTTGAGACGCATGCGTATTGTAGACCACACAGCCTCAGCGCATACTGCAGCTGGATGCTTCCACTTTAACGCGGCTGCATGGTCAATCTGACTAGCATTTATGGTGATATGGCCGCTGCAGAAGTCAGGGCAGTCATACTTCTTGTACTTTCTTGAGCAGCGCAGAGCTGTTGTCAAGGAAGTGTGTGTTTATACAGGACCTCCTGCCGTCAACCAATCATGTCAATGCGAAGCTATACGAGCTATATGGAGCACTCCGCATTGTTATACAATTTGGGAGGCGCATGGCGATGCAGTACGGTGTTCAATTTGTGTGTGGTAGTATGACAAAATAACAAGTCACCCTTCCTGAATCAAATCCGTCCGAAGAAGGAGGGGCCAGTAGAGGAAAATGTTCATGCTAGTCTTAACAAAATCTTGGTTCTTGCAAAAAGTAGGCATCTCACTTGATGTTGAATGATTTTATTTGGGTTTTAAAAGGGTGTGTTCACAATTTTTGCCATTTCAAATTGTGTTGGGCACATACACATGTTTAGCAGATGTTATTGCAGGTGTAGCGAAATGCTTGTAAATGTGTGTAGTAGTAACTGTATGCTCTCCTCCATGACCTGGAAACCAATAAGTGGCAGAGGAGAGTAAACAAAGATGATCTATTGTGATCTATTATAATCGAGTGACCGCTATAAGGGCTCAGACACACCAATAGGATTTGCTGGCCTCGAGTACTTGGCACCTCTGAATGTAATTTGCAAACCGAGTGTGCACCGATTTTACATGTAGAATCATGTTAAAAATGCTGGCAGTCAGATATATACAATACAGCGTGAGATCACAGAGCACTGTCCTGTTTCCATTACCCAATCACATCACATTTCCCTTGGTTTAAAAACCCATACAGTTGTTTTCTCTGGAGCTTAATCTCCCTGTCATGCAATCTCTCTGTAGAGCTCTTGTTTGGTTTAGCAACTACATGGCACTTTGTCCGTTACCCTGTGAGTATTGTTTTTGTTATGGTGTTTGACTGTTTGTTTGATGGTGGGAAAAGGGTGTACCAAGACCAGTCGCCCATGGGCATACACTACCCGTAGGAGTTTTTTTTTGTTTTTGTCTAAGAACACTAGTTAGAATGGGGCGGACCACCACTGTATTTTTGGTTAGTTAGCTGTATTGAAGTAGGCTAGTCTAGCTTAGGTTTTTAAAAAAAATATTTGTTTATTTCCTTGGGTCCAGCTCAGCCCCTTTTCCTGCCCCCCTTTACTGTGTGTTTACCAAATAAACCATGAGTGTTTGATGGTAGATTTTAAGTTGTCTGTGGTTATTTGTTCTCACTGTTACTTTTTCATTGTTATAATTTGCTTGAGTTATGTTACTGGTCTCGACTGTAGAGCCAATGGGATTTGTAACAATGCCTTATGTACCAAAACTGTTACTTTCATTCAATCAACTTCACTTTAAAATGTAGCCAACCTGTATACAGTTTGATTTCAAGAGAAGAAACTGTCAAATCGCAGAGTACACACCGGCCGACCCTACACAAATTATTGTGCCGATATTGTGTTTGGCTACTCCCCAGAAATGTCAGGTTATGTAGGCTATAGATATGGTACTCCCTCAACTATACTTTGGAAAGTGCATGAGCAATTAACTATTCAATACAGACTATAGGGGAGGGGACTATGCAATAGTTTATTTCCTTTAATCTGTATCACCAACATGTTTATTTCCAACACTACAGCGAACTGATAAAGAGTCAAATCAATACCAGTGTTGGAACTACAATTTAACAACTTCTTGCAGTAGCTTGGTGGTTAACTAAATTAAAATACTGGTAGTGTTTAGAGCAAACTTTTTTTTGTCGTGTAGCTAACTACTGGAACTACGTATTTTTTTATTTGAGAAAAAAGTGAAGTAGGCAAGAATTTCTCACTTGAAACAGTTTGTTTAATAGGCATAATTTTGTTAACATCTGACTCCAGAGTGATCAGTTATTCCAATTTGTAGTCTGACATTTCAGATTTGGATATGATTTATCACAAAGTAGTTTGGCTGTAGTGAAGTACTTTTTCAAAATAATGCTAGTTAAGTAAACTCTTTTTCTAAGGGTAGCTTAACTTCCACCAGTGTGAAGCAATTGGTAGCTAGGTAAACTACACTGCGTTTACAAAACATTAGGCACACCTTCCTAATATTGAGTTGCACCCCTATTTGCCCTCAGAACAGTCTCAATTCGTCAGGGCATGGACTCCACAAGAAGTCGAAAGCATTCCACAGGAATGCTGGCCCATGTTGACTCCAATGCATCCCACAGTTGTGCCAAGTTGGTTGGCTGTCCTTTGGGTGGTGGGCCATTCTTGATAATCTATAGGTGAAAAACTCACACCTATTTAGGCGAAGTGCTGGCTAGCGGAGTGGATCACTTTTTTAAAAATAAACGGAGAACCGCATAGTCTAGGAGCTCAGATGCAAAAATATTTATGTCCAATGTTTCGACAGACAAGCTGTCTTCACCATTCTTGATACACAGCAGCTTTGCAGTTCTTGACACTCAAATCAGTGCGCCTGGCACATACTACCATACCCTGTTCAAAGGCACTTAAATCTTTTGTCGTGCCCATTCACCCTCTGAATGGCACACATACACAATCCATGTCTCAATTGTCTCTAGGCTTAAACATCCTCTTTAACCTGTCTCCTCCCCTTCATTTACACTGAAGTGGATTTAACAAGTTAAATCAATAAAGGATCATAGCATTCACCTGGTCAGTCTGTCAGGGAAAGAGCATTTTGTACACATTGTGTAGCTTTCCCAACACTGATCAACACAATCTTGGAATATTTTAAATTCTCCATTAACTAGAATGAAAGTATTCAGACCCCTTGACTTTCTCCACATTTTGTTACATTACAGCCATATTCTAAAATGTTCCCCCCCTCCCTCAATCTACACACAACACCCTGGAATGGCAACGCAAAAACAGGTTTAGAAATGTTTATATTTTATAAAATAAGAATAACGGAAATATCACATTTTCATAAGTATGCAGACTCTTTACTCAGTACTTTGTTGAAGCACCTTTGACAGTGATTACTGCATCGAGTCGCCCATTCTTCTCTGCAGACCCTCTCAAGCTCTGTTAGGTTGGATGGGGTGTGTTGCTGCACAGGTATTTTCAGGTCTCTCCAGAAATGGGTTCAAGTCCAGGCTCTGGCCCTGAAGGACATTCAGAGACTTGTCCCGAAGCCACTCCTGTGTTGTCTTGGTTGTCTGCTTAGGGTCGTTGTCCAGTTGGAAGGTGTACCTTCACCCCAAACTGAGGTCCTGAGTGCTCCTCTGGAGCAGGTTTTCATCAATAAATTATCCGTACTTTGCCCCGTTCATCTTTGCCTAGATCCTGACTAGTCTACCAGTCACTGCCACTGAAAAACATCCCCACAGCATGATGCTGCCACCCCCATGCTTCACTGTAGGGATGGTGCCAGGTTTCCTCCAGACATGATGCTTGGCATTCAGGCCATAGTCTGAGAGTCTTTAGGTGCCTTTTGTCAAACTCCAAGCCGGCTGTCATGTTCCTTTTACTAAATAGTGGCTTCCATCTGGCCACTACCATAAAGGCCTGATTGGTGGAGTGCTGCATAGATGGTTGTCCTTCTGGAAGGTTCTCCCATCTCACCAACCTCATGGCTTGATTTTTGCTCTGACATGCACTGTCAACTGTGGGACCTTATATAGACAGGTGTGTTCCTTTCCAAATCATGTCCAATCAATTGAATTTACCACAGGTGGACTCCAATCAAGTTGTACAAACATCTCAAGGATGATCAATGGAAACAGGATGCACCTGAGCTCAATGTCAAGTCTCATAGCAAAGGATCTGTATGCTTAAGTAAATAAGTTATTTATTTATTTTTTTATATAGATTTGCAAACATTTCTAAAAACCTGTTCACTTTGTCATTATGGGGTATTTTGTGTAGATTGCTGAGAAAAAAGTAATATTTTATCCATTTTTGAATAAGGCTGTAACGCAACAAAATGTGGAAAAAGTCAAGAGGTCTGAATACTACGACCTGCAGTAGTGTTTAGCTGATGAATGTGTCATTTGTCTCTATAGAGTAGCCTACAACTTCATACGTTTGTCATTTAATTTGATCCAATCTGTCATTTAGGAAATTAGGAGTCACATCTAATGTAGATCCTATAAATATTCAAATGGTCAACTAGATTTAGATTTAATAGCATATTTTTTTTCAATTAGGCTTGAGGAGTGTTTCCTCTTTTGATTAATAGGGTACTACAGCCTGTCATGCAATATACCCATTCCCAATCTGTTATCTTTTGTCTCTGGTGGACAGATGGCATTTGGCATTTAAATAGTCTCTCAGTAGGCTCAGTGAGAGCAGTGGAGTGACTGCTAAAGAACAATCTGTGATTCAGTGGAGGTCAGATGAGGAAGACCTATTAATAGAGTCAGGTTTCTTCCAATCAAATGTCAATATGTGGTTATCATAAAGTTTCCTTGAAAAAAACACAATTCAAACACAGTTATTTTTTCATCATGTCTTTTAATGTGATTGTTATGTTTTCTTTCCCCCACCAGAAGACTTTACCCACTTAGTTTTTATTATTTTATTAGGATACACATTAGCTGTTGCCATGGCACCAGCTACTCTTCCTGGGGTCCAAACGGAGATAAAAACATTTAATCAAACAAAGCAATGTGCATTATACAAATTTACATTGCTCAATTATAATATTACAACACTACATTACATTACTAAGAATAATGTTTGGGTGTGTTTTATTGTGTGTGTGTCTCTTCACAGTCTGCGTTGTGCAGTTTTATCTGTTTTTTCAATTAAATCAGATTTTACTGCTAGCTTGAGTTACCTGAGGTGGAAGAGAGCTCCATGTAGTTGTGGCTCTATATAGTACTGTGTGTTTCCTAGCCTCTGTTCTGGACTTGGGGACTGTAAAGAGACCTTTGGTGGAATGTCTTAGGGGGTATGTATGACAGTTTGGTACCTTAAACACGTCAATACCTCTCACAAAGACCAGTAGTGATGCAGTCAATATCTCCTCTACTTTGAGCCAAGAGATTAATATGCATGCTGTTGGTATTATCCCTCTGAGTACATTTAAGGGCTAGACCTACTCTGTTCTAGACTGACTGTAATTTGCCTGTCCTTTTTTGCCACACTTGACCATACATACTGGGCAGTAGTCCAGGTTTGATAAAACCACAAACCGCAGGACTTGTTTTGCTGATTGTAATGTCAAGAAAGCAGAACAGAGCTTTGTCACGGATAGACCTCTCCCCATTTTAGCAACCGTTGAATCTATGTTTTAACCATGTCAGCTTACAATCTAGGGTTACACCAAGCAGTTTAGTCTCCTCAACTTTCTCAATCACCACATTATTCATGTCTAGATTTAGTTGAGGTTTAGGGTTTAGCGAATGATTTGTCCCAAACACAATGTTTTGGATATATTTAGGTCTAGCATATTACTAGCCACCTATTCAAAAACTGACTGCAGCTCTTTGTTAAGGTTTGCAGGGATTTCACTTGCTGGGTAGTTGTTGTGTACAATGTTGAGCCATCAGCATACATAGACACACAGGCTTTATTCCAGGCTAGTGGTAGGTCATTAGTAAAAATATATATATATATATATAAACAGTAGCGGGCCAAGGCAGCTGCTTTGAGGTATACCACACTCTACCTGGTTTACGTTAGAGGCTTCCATTAAATAAACCCCTCTGTGTTCTATTAGATAGGTAGCTCTCAATCATTAGTAATATAGCAGGATGTAAATCCATAACATATAAAAAAAAATTTAGCAACAGATTATGATCGAAAATATAAAAAGTCTAAATACAGCTCCCACAATCTTATCAATTTCTTTCAGCCAATCATCAGTTATTTTTGTCAGTGCCGTACATATTGAGTACCCTTCACTATAAGCATGCTGAAAGTCTGTTGATCTATTTACAGTGAAATAACATTGTATCTGGTCAAAGAAAATGTCAAAAGTTTACTAAGGCTGATTGGGGCTGTTTGAACCGGTAAAGAGTGCTTTGCTACACTTATGTAAAGTAAGTGAAAAAAGACTAAAGGAATAAGGTAGTCCTACGAGGTGATGGTAACAGCTGAATGGCACAACAATGGGTCTCGGGATCGTATCACAGTATCTCTGTGCATTCAAATTGCCATCAATAAAATGCAATTGTGTTCGTTGTCCTTAGCTTATGCCTGCCTGCCCTTACCAAAACCCTACTGCCACCATAGGGGCACTCTGTTCACAACATTGACATCAGCAAACCGCTCGCCCTCATGACACCATACATGTGGTCTGCGGTTGTGAGGCCAGTTGGATGTACTGCCAAATTCTCTAAAATGACGGAGGCGGGTTATGGTAGAGAAATTAACGTTCAATTCTCTCACAACAGCTCTGGTGGACATTCCTGCAGTCAGCATGCCAATTCCACACTCCCTCAAAACTTAAAACATCTGTGGCATTGTGTTGTGTGATTTTTTTTTTAGAGAGGCCTTTTATTGTCCCCAGCACAAGGTGCACCTGTGTAATGATCTTGTTGTTAAATCAGATTCTTGATATTCCACACCTGTCAGGTGGATGGATTAACTTGGCAAGGGAGAAATGCTCACTACCATGGATGTAAACAACCTTTTGCGCAAAATTTTGTGCATATGGAACATTTTTGGGATCTTTTATTTCAGCACATGAAACATGGGATCATCACTTTACGTTTTATATTTTTGTTCAGTTTAAATTGCAATCCACACTGCGCTCACCCACAAAGACAAGAGGGGAAATACCTATGTGAAAATGATTATTGACTACAGCTCAGTGTTAAACACTATAGTCCCCTCAATCTCATTACCAAGATTATGACCCTGGGACTGAACACCTCCCTCTGCAACTGGATCCTGGACTTGCTGATGGGATGCCCCCAGATGGTGAGGGTAGGTAACAACACCTGCGCCACGCTGACCAACAACACTTAGTTGTGTTCTTAGTCCCCTCCTGTACTCCCTGTTCACCCATGACTGGGTGGCCAACTCCATCATCAAGTTTGCTGATGACACGGCGGTAGTGGACCTGATCACCGACATTGATGAGACAGCCTACAGAGAGGAGGTCAGAGACCTGACAGTGTGGTGCCATGGAAAAAAATCTCCATCTTAATGTCAATCAAGACCAAGGAGCTGATTGTGAAAAGGGGGCACCCCCATCCACGCTGACAGTGTGGAATGGAAAGGAGAGCGTCAAGCGCTATAAGTTCCTCTGTGTCCCCATCACTGAAAACTTAACATGGTCCTCTCACACCGGCACAGTCGTGAAGAAGGCGCGACACCGCCTTTTCACACTCAGGAGGCCAAAGAGATTTGACAAGGCCCCTCAGATCTTCAACAGATACACCATTGAGAGTATCTTGACTGGCTGCATCACTTCCTGGTATGGCAACTGCACCGCCCTCGTCCGCAAGGCCCTAAAGAGTGGTGCGGATGACCCAGCACATCGAGCTCCCACTCATTCAGGACATACACACCAAGCGGTGTCTGATGAAGGCCTGAAAAATGTCCAACGACTCCAGTCACCCCTACCATGGACTGTTCTCTCTCCTTCCGTCCGGTAGGCGGAACCAAAGTATCAGGTCTCGGACCAACAGGCTCCGAGACAGCTTCTACCCCCAAGCAATGAGAATTTTAAACAGACAATAGATGCCCACCCAGGTCTCCGCCCACACACCCACACACACCTAAACTGATACTCTTGCACAGACTCACCCACTCACATTCACTCATGTGCCTTCAGAAAGTATTCGCACACCTTGATTGTTTACACATTTTGTTGTGTTACAGCCTGAATTGAAAATGGATTACATTTAGCTTTTTGTAAATGACCTACACACAATACCCCATAATGTCAAATTGGAATGATGTTTTTGAAATTTTAACAAATAAATAAGAAATTAAAAGCTTTAATGTATTGAGTCAGTATTCAACCCGTTTGTTAGGGCCAGCTAAATAAGTTCAGGAGTAAAAAAATATGCTTAACCAGTCACATAATAAGTTGCATCGACTCTCACTTTGTGTGCAATAATACTGTTGAAACATGTTTTTTGAATGACAACCTCATCTCTGTACCCCACACATTTCAAACACAGATTCAACTATTAACACCAGGTAGGTTTTCCAATGCCTTGCAGAAAATGGCACCTGTTGGTAGATGGGTAAAACAGACATTGAACATCCTTTTGAGAATGGTGAAGTTATTTATTACACTTTGGTTAGTGTATCAATACACTCAGTCACTACAAAGTTTCAGAGTTTAATGGCGGTAATAGGAGAAAACTGAGGATGGATCAACAGAATAAAAATATTTAAAAACGTCCATCCTGTTTGCCATAAGGCACTAAAGTAAAACGGCAAAAAGTGTGACAAAGTAATTAATACAAAGTGTTATGTTTGTGGCAAATCCAACACATCACGGAGTACTACTCTCCATATTTTCAAGAATAGTGGTGGCTAAATCATATTATGGGTATGCTTGGCAAGGACTAGGAAGTTTTTTTTATGATAAAATGAACGGAATAAAGCTAAGCACAGGCAACATCCTAGAGGAAAACCTGGTTCAGTCTGCTTTCCAACAGACACTAGGAGACAAATTCACCTTTCTGCAGGACAATAACCCAAAGTCAAATAAACTGTACACTGGAGTTGCTTACCAAGATGACATTGAATGTTCCTGAGTGGCCTAGTTACAGTTTTGACTTAATAAATCGTCTTTAAAATCGCTAGCAAGACTTGAACATGGTTGTCTAGCAATGATCACTCATTTTATAAAGCTTGAATTAAAAGCATGTGCAAATATTGTATAATCCAGGTGTGCAAATCTCTTAGAGACTACCAAATTTAGAATTAGTCTTCCACTTTGACATGAGTATTTTGTGTAGATCGTTGCCAAGAAAAAAGACAATTAAATGCATTTTAATCCCACTTTGTAACACAACAAAATGTGTAGAAAGTATTCACACTTTTTAAAGGGACTCACCACCACCACCCTCCCACCACTTATGCTGCTGCTATAATGTTAACTATATTTGTATTTTTTATCCTGCTAGAACTGTAGCGGAGAGGGAAACTGTGTCAGGCAAGGAAAACCAGCACAACAGGCTCTAAATAGTAACAAACGGCTAGAACTGTAACCTGACTGAGCAGAGATTACAATCTGGCAGTGTGGAAGTGGCAGGACTGAGTATTTGTAGAGGTCTTGTTCATGGAACAGGTTACAGCTGGTGGGGATCTGCTCTGACTCCAGCACACCTGTCTGTGCCCACACAATCACACACACAGAGGGAGAGGGCACTGGGAGTGGCGGCAGGTCAAGGAGTCACAAGATGAGCAGTAGAGGGCATGGCAGGAGCAGATGTAACATAAAAAGAAAATGAAAGTTCAAGTCACCCAGTAAAATACTACTTGAGTAAAAGTCTAAAAGTATTACATTTACTTAAGTATCAAAAGTAAAAGTATAAATCACAAAAAATTCCTTGTGTTTACCAAACCAGATGACAGCATTTTTTTATTTTTTTTATTTACAGATAGCCAGGGCACAGTTCAACACTCAGACATAATTTACAAACAAAGCATTTTGTTTTAGTGAGTCTGCCAGATCAGAGGCAGTAGCGATGACCAGGGATGTTCTCTTGATAAGTGCGTGAATTAGACAATTTTCCTGTCCTGCTAAGCATTCAAAATATACTTTTGGGTGTCAGGGAAAATGTAAAGAGTAAAAAGTATATTATCTTCTTTAGGAATGTAGTGGAGTAAAAGTAAAAGTAGTAAAAAATATCAATTGTAAAGTACAGGTACCCCAAAAAACTACTTAAGTAGTACTTTAAAGTATTTTTACTTAATTACTTTATACCATTGTTAGGGTTATGGCAATAAATAAGGCAATAAATAAGGAATAATTAAGTGTGGGATAGTCACACACTGCACAAATATTAGTTTTATGTTACAGCATATACTTTGCTGCAATGTTGTCATAAAGGTAAATCAAGTACTAAGACTTATTTTTCGATTGCAAACTCGAAGATAACAGGGCAAAGATAACTTGGTGTAAGTATATTAGGAATGTTGAAAGGCTGCAGGGATTACTCCCAAAATACGACATGTTCTCATTTCTCACCCAATTTGTCATCCCAATTGCAGTGCTATCTTGACAGTTTAGAATGCATTGAGGGTCTGGGGGTTTGGAGAGAGCACTGCACTGCACATTGATATGATGTGGCTTCCATCATTAATCCTTGTATCGCCATTCCCAAAAATAACTAACATCAAATATATGTTGACACAATTAAAACATCTGATATCGATAGGAAATAACAGTTTAATTATACTGAAAAGCTCCCCCAAAATCTGTAAATTCAGTAAATAACGTAAAATCAAATGTATAATAATAATCTATTGTCAGACATAAACAATAATATATTTATTTTGAAGATGATCTTGTCATTTTTTGTTGTTGTTGCTATATTACCTCTATTCAGCCAAGTGATACTGTGATACATGATTCGACCAGAAGGTGGTGCCGTTTGGAGGAATTGTATTGTGGAAAGTTGATATTGTATGCATCCTGCATACAAAGCTCATTGAAATTGAGCTTCGCACTCAGTTTTAGAGCTAAAAAGTTACAGGGCGTTTGGGAAGTTTTCTTAGGGAAAGTTTGTCCTCTCACACAGCTGCCACAGGAATTCCTTAGTTAATAAGGAGCTGACACACACGCCTGCACAAACACAAATACACACACACACACACTGGCTGGCGCTGTCTGGCAGCCGGTCGTCTCTCCTCCTGTCTTTCAGATGTCACAAATGCTGGAAGACGGGAGTGATGTTTCAAAGTAAAGACCAGGCCTCTTCCTCAAGAGCCTGATCGAACATCTTCATTGATCCAGGGGGACAGACGTCATTGGCCTTAGCAAGCTCCCTTACTGTACTCTGGGTCTGTTGCTGTACCTGCAGAGAGCCGGAGGGGACATGCACACTTAATGACAGGGATCTCCCAAACATGTCTGTCTGAGCCTCAGGTCACCTTCACCAGAGACAAACATAATGCCTCCCCAAATAGAGTTGAATAAGGATTCAATTGTATAAGAAGCAACGCTTCCCTTGGAAACCTACTTTATAAACCTGAGCTCTTTAATAACTGACAATTGAACAGTTTTAAGAGCTCCCATCTGATTAACCCAAGCAAAAAATAAATATATTTAAGTATACTTAAATCAAACTTGATTAATATATTTGAATATATTTAAGTAGGTGTGTGATAAATATACTTAAGTATATTTAAAATGATCTAAATTGGAACAATTGAAATACACATAGTGCATTTAATGTCAATTGTATGTACTACAAAAGTATATATCGTATTTGAAGTATATTTAGTGTACTTGTAATATACGAAAATAAAATAAAACATTACTTTGGTAGCTATCATCCCCTTACCGGCAGAGGCAAGTTGCTTTACATATGTTCCTGAATCCTTAGAAAATGGACATGGATGCGTGACCACAAGGTCAAATAATTACATTTGACTCTTTGTCATGCATAGAGGTTACTTTACATATTTTACATAATATTATCTACACACTTGTCCTGTCAAGGGTGTTACAGAGCCTTCTTTGAAGTTCTACTTTTAGGCTGATTTGTTTTTGCAAGACTGTGAGGCCATTATGTTGATTTCCCTATTTTAAAGCCAAATATAGGCTAAACTTGATTATTTATAATTATTTCCGACATGTAAAACTCACAAAAAAAAACATCTTGACCAAGTGATATAGCTAACTATCTTGTTTAGAGCGGAGAAAGGCTTCCTCCTGCCAAACCAGCCTACACATACTGTAGCCCTCAAGGAATTGATTTAGCTGTTCCTGTCATATACTGTACTATAATTAGCTTCAGGCCTCACAGTTACAAAAACTCTGTAGGATGGCCTCCCTCGCATCCCAATGTAACTATTTATCTCTGTTACCTACAAACACACCGTAAGCCAATGTGTACTTAGTACAGTTATGTATGATAGGGGGATTAAGTGCAGTGATTGATACACAAGCAATAGCATCACGGTAGCAGTGTTTTTCTAAATAGGCTCACTCTCTGTGTGAGTGAAAGAACATCGCCTACCTACATTACCAAGCCTCTACCTCTGTTTTTGGTTAGAGCATACAGAAAAGGACACAGCCTAAGACTGTGTCTGTTTTTTTTTTTTTCTTCTTTTTCGTTATCTCAAACGTGCTGGATCATTCTGCTAAATGTAGCACTGGTATCTCCTGGCTGGCATCAGTTAATCTTCAACAGGGAGAGACAGGGTCATCGCGGCAATCTAAGATCCTCCACATATCCGCGGTTTTGGAAAGATTCACCTTTTAAAACCATACCACTTGTAGATATTATTATTATTATTATTATTAAACCTTTATTTTGACAGAGAAGTCATACTGAGACTAAGGTCTATTTTTCAGATGAACCCTGTATAAATATATCAATCATACTGTATATACAGTGCATTCGGAGAGTATTCAGACCCCTTGACTTTTCCCACCTTTTGTTACGTTACAGACTTATTCTAAAGTTGATTAAATTGTTATTTTCCCTCGTCAATATACACACAATACCCCAATATGACAAAGCAAAAACAAGTTTGTAGATATTTTTGCAAATATATTAAAATGAAAATATCAAATTGACATAAGTATTCAGACCTTTTACTCAGTACTTTGTTGAAGCACCTTTGGCAGCAATTACAGCCTTGTCTTCTTGGGTATGACGCCACAAGCTTGGCACACCTGTATTTGGGGAGTTTCTCCCATTCTTCTCTGCAGATCCTCTGAAGCTCTGTCAGGTTGGATGGGGAGCGTTGCTGCACAGCTATTTTCAGGTCCCTCCAGAGATGTTTGATCGGGTTAAAGTCCAGGCTCTGGTTGGGCCACTCAAGGACATTCAGAAACTTGTCCCAAAGCCACTCCTGCGTTGTCTTGGCTGTGTGCTAAGGGTTGTTGTCCTGTTGGAAGGTGAACCTTCGTCCCAGGTTAAGGTCATGAGTGCTCTGGAGCATGTTTTCATCAAGGATCTCTCCGTACTTCGCTCCGTTCATATTTCCTCTCAATCCTGACTAGTCTTCCAGTTCTAGCCCCTGAAAAACATCCCCACAGTATGATGCTGCCACCACCATGCTTCACCGTAGGGATGGTGCCAGGTTTCCTCCAGACGTGATGCTTGGAATTCAGACCAGATAATTTTTTTCTCATGGTCTGAGAGTCCTTTTGCCTTTTGGCAAACTCCAAGCGGATTGTCATTTGCCTTTTACTGAGGAGTGGCTTCTGTCTGGCCACTCTACCATAAAGGCCTGATTGGTGGAGTGCTGCAGAGATGGTAGTCCTTCTGGAAGGTTCTCCCATCTCCACAGAGGAACTCTGGAGCTCTGTCAGAGTGACCATCTGGTTCTTGGTCACCTCCCTGACCAAGACCCTTCTCCAAACAATGAGAAAATGGTCGCCCCTCTGTTTTGGTAAAAAGCTGAGGGCCTGGTGAAATGTAACCACTCTTAGAAATGAAACCACTCTCAGATTAATAGACAGAGCTATGGATGCCAGGACTGACTATCCATGATATCAAAATTATTGTTTTAGCCATGATATGAGACTATACAGCGTTTTGTTTACATTTACAATGTTTACAAACATTGAAGAAAAACAAGCTTATATTTTGGGTGCTCGTGGAGTGTGACAATTGAACTAAGCTCAGGCATTTACAAGATATGTTCTTCAATAATCAATTAATATATACACTACCGGTCAAAAGTTTTAGAACACCTACTCATTCAAGGGTTTTTGTTTATTTTTACTATTTTATATTTTGTATAATAACAGTGAAGACATTAAAACTATGAAATAACACATATGGAATCATGTAGTAACCAAAAAAGTGTTAAACAAATCAAAATATTTTTTTATATTTGAGATTCTTCAAATAGCCACCCTTTGCCTTGCTGACAGCTTTGCACACTCTCGGCATTCTCTCACCAGCTTCATTATATATATATATATATAAAAATATGGCCTCCCGGGTGGCGCAGTGGTTAAGGGCGCTGTACTGCAGCGCCAGCTGTGCCATCAGAGTCCTGGGTTCGCGCCCAGGCTCTGTCGTAACCGGCCGCGACCGGGAGGTCCGTGGGGCGACGCACAATTGGCCTAGCGTCGCCCGGGTTAGGGAGGGCTTGGTCGGTAGGGGTGTCCTTGTCTCATCGCGCACCAGCGACTCCTGTGGCGGGCTGGGCGCAGTGTACGCTAGCCAAGGTGGCCAGGTGCACGGTGTTTCCTCCGGTGCATTGGTGCGGCTGGCTTCCGGGTTGGATGTGCGCTGTGTTAAAGAAGCAGCGGCTTGGTTGGTTGTGTATCGGAGGACGCATGACTTTCAACCTTCGTCTCTCCCGAGCCCGTACGGGAGTTGTAGCGATACTACACAATTGGATACTACGAAATTGGGGAGAAAAAGGGGTAAAATTCAAAAAATTATTTTTTTTTAATTTTTTTATATATATATATATATATATACAGTGGGG
This sequence comes from Oncorhynchus mykiss, assembly GCF_057628025.1. NCBI lineage: Eukaryota > Metazoa > Chordata > Actinopteri > Salmoniformes > Salmonidae > Oncorhynchus > Oncorhynchus mykiss. The sequence goes on from NC_143033.1 coordinate 71,532,572, forward strand.
CAAAAAAGTATTTAGTCAGCCACCAATTGTGCAAGTTCTCCCACTTAAAAAGATGAGAGAGGCCTGTAATTTTCATTATAGGTACACTTCAAACATGACAGACAAAATGAGAAAAAAAATCTAGAAAATCACATTGTAGAATTTTTTATTAATTTATTTGCAAATTATGGTGGAAAATAAGTATTTGGTCAATAACAAAAGTTTATCTCAATACTTTGTTATATACCCTTTGTTGGCAATGACAGAGGTCAAACGTTTTCTGTAAGTCTTCACAAGGTTTTTACACACTGTTGCTGGTATTTTGGCCCATTCCTCCATGCAGATCTCCTCTAGAGCAGTGATTTTTTGGGGCTGTTGCTGGGCAACACGGACTTTCAACTCCCTCCAAAGATTTTCTATGGGGTTGAGATCTGGAGACTAGCTAGGCCACTCCAGGACCTTGACATGCTTCTTACGAAGCCACTCCTTCGTTGCCCGGGTGGTGTGTTTGGGATCATTGTCATGCTGAAAGACCTAGCCGCGTTTCATCTTCAATGCCCTTGCTGATGGAAGGAGGTTTTCACTCAAAATCTTACGATACATGGCCCCATTCATTTTTTCCTTTACACGGATCAGTCATCCCGGTCCCTTTGCAGAAAAACAGCCCCAAAGCATGATGTTGGGGCGGCAGGGTAGCCTAGTGGTTAGAGCGTTGGACTAGTAACCGGAAGGTTGTGAGTTCAAACCCCCGAGCTGACAAGGTACAAATCTGTCGTTCTGCCCCTGAACAGGCAGTTAACCCACTGTTCCCAGGCCGTCATTGAAAATAAGAATTTGTTCTTAACTGACTTGCCTGGTTAAATAAAGGTAAAATAAAAAAAAATTTAAAAAAATGTTTCCACCCCCATGCTTCACAGTAGGTATGGTGTTCTTTGGATGCAACTCAGCATTCTTTGTCCTCCAAACACGACAAGTTTAGTTTTTACCAAAAAGTTATATTTTGGTTTCATCTGACCATATGACATTCTCCCAATCTTCTTCTGGATCATCCAAATGCTCTCTAGCAATCTTCAGACAGGCCTGGACATGTACTGGCTTAAGCAGGGGGACACGTCTGGCACTGCAGGATTTGAGTCCCTGGCGACGTAGTGTGTTACTAATGGTAGGCTTTGTTACTTTGGTCCCAGCTTTCTGCAGGTCATTCACTAGGTCCCCCCGTGTGGTTCTTGGATTTTTGCTCACCGTTCTTTTGATCATTTTGACCCCACGGGGTGAGATCTTGCATGGAGCCCCAGATCAAGGGAGATTATCAGTGGTCTTGTATGTCTTCCATTTCTTAATAATTGCTCCCACAGTTGATTTCTTCAAACCAAGCTGCTTACCTACTGTAGATTCAGTCTTCCCAGCCTGGTGCAGGTCTACAATTTTGTTTCTGGTGTCCTTTGACAGCTCTTTGGCCTTGGCCATAATGGAGTTTGGAGTGTGACTGTTTGAGGTTGTGGACAGGTGTCTTTTATACTGATAACAAGTTCAAACAGGTGCCATTAATACAGGTAACGAGTGGAGGACAGAGGAGCCTCTTAAAGAAGAAGTTACAGGTCTGTGAGAACCAGAAATCTTGCTTGTTTGTAGGTGACCAAATACTTATTTTCCACCATCATTTGCAAATATTTTTTTTCTCTCATTTTGTCTGTCATAGTTGAAGTGTACCTATGATGGCCTCTCTCATCTTTTTAAGTGAGAGAACTTGCACAATTGGTGGCTGACTAAATACTTTTTTGCCCCTGTGTGTGTGTGCGTGTGTATGTATATGTATATATATATATATATATATATATATAAATAAAAGTCCAAAAATTGATGTAGCAACTACAGATTGCCCCTTTAAGTCTTTCAAACGTGTGCGAGTTTGAGCATGTGTCCATTAGGCCTATATATTTATTTATTTTATCAGCATGAAGTAGATTGAGCAATAAAAGCTCCGCGTTTATTCCATAGGCTGGGATCCGCACTATGCAGCTGTTGCAAGAGGGCATTTTTCACTGGCTGTCCACTGATTTCAAAAACAATGATTGATAGGCAGCTTAAACTTCTTGAATTCAGCCATTATTCGGTTCAAATACACATTTAGATTTGTGAACAGCCACCCACAACAACCACAAGGCGCAAATAGCTAAATGAGAGAGCAGCTGTGTGATTCACATCAATGTGCTATGTAGACATCAATAATAAGTGATATCCATATCACTGTAGACTACACCACTGCTGTCATCCTTACCTCCAAGCGTTCATTCATGTTGGACAATCTTTGGATGCCGACAGCAGTCGCTCCATTGGAAGACACATTTTAAAATTAAACTTGCGTCTTTTTTCAATGCTGATTTGAATGTCATTGAGAAAACAGAGAAGATTCTTTTTTTTCTCGCAAACATCCTTTCTGAATTTCAAAGTAATCCAATAAGTAATCATCTAGTTTTTCCAAAGTATCTGATTACAATATTTTTGTTGGTAACGTAACAGATTACAATTGCTGTTTTTTTTTGTATCCCTTACATGTAATCCTTTACTCCCCAGCCCTGACAACAAGCACGGTAGCCGTAGTGGTACTATGTTTAGGTCTGAATCCGGATTGATTAACATTAAGAACACCATTTACAGATAATAATGTAGCTGTTTGTTGACAAATGATTCTGGGATTTCCGCATGACAAGGGAGGATTGGAAATGGCTCGATAATAATCGAGATCACTACTATCCCCGCCCTTATGGAGTTGAGTAGCAAACACAAAAGCTGCTTTCCACACTTTTGGAATATTTCCTGATAGTCAAGTTAAACAAGAAACGTGTGTTACTGAGCCAGCAATGGGGGGTGCTGCATACGTAAGCAAAGACGGATCCAAATTGTCAGCCTCTAATGACTTCTTGGTGTTAATAGCTAATAAGGCAGCAATAATGTCTGTTTCTGTGAGTTGCCCAAAAGAAAAACCCTGATAAAATGCTCTTGCTAATCAAACATGAGATGGACACCACAATTTCCATCTAAAGCTATCGCCTGACCTTAAACCTTCAAACCCAAGGTGAAAATCAATTTTTTTAGCACATGGCAGAGTGTGTCTTTGCCGTCTTTAGCCTCTAGGTGGAGCAGGGCCTGCAGCAGCATGATTCAGTGGACTTTTGAGTTGAAGGGCCAGAGGAGCAGAGGGATGGAAAGAATGACTGTGACCAAGGAGGCATGCCAGGGAGCTGTAATGGGACAATATAACACCATTTCACCCACACATACAATTGGCCTGTTGGTCAGTTAAGCGTAAAGTGTTGCAGTGCATTGTGGGTCCAGCTGGCCTGTGACTACACTGTGGAGAGGTGATAAGGGATTAGACAAGTATGTTGACATAGCCCTAATTTGGTGTTTACAATCACTAATTGTTATTCGGATTTAGATGGGGAGGGCTTAAAAATATATATATCCTTAATTTCTGCTCATTCTTTTGCATGACAAGTATTATTTTCAAGGCACTGTTCCATCTTGCACTGTCACAAATTAAATTTAGAGTTCTCCCTTTCTCAAGACGTTTTGGAATAAATCCAATGAGACTAAGGCTTTTTTATAGCCTCCCATTTCTGCCATGACTATGTCAAATAGTACATCATCATAGCAGTATCAGAGATTTATCTGAACGCATGTTGAAGAACTAAGAATATAAGTCTCATTCTGGATTTTTCCATTCACTTCCTGGTTTGTTTCCTTGTCCTGGCAGCGTCTTGCGCAGAGTGCTGAGGTGTCAGTAAAGTACTGCAGTGGGCACCAGGCCCTGGCCTTTATTTTGGAATTCTGTGACATTGTTTGATGGCTTTGGCTTCCACCTGAAACTGAAACAGTAAATTTATATGTCCGTCATCAGTCCCCTTACGCCTCTGCATCCTGCCGGTTAGACTGAACATAATTTGATCTCTCAGAGGACCTGAGTGCTTATGTGTCAGATTCGGATCTCGGTTTAATCTGTAACCAAGTACAATTCCTCACATCAAACATAGTTTACCTTTAATTGCGGCACATTTAACCAAAAATATGTAAGTTTATAAATAGACACATTTATTGTAAATCTGCTGAGGTCATGTCTCAGGCCATGTAAGCATCTGGGATTTCCTCTGGCTGCTCAGACGGTTAGAGGATTCTCCTGTGCTAAAACTGTTGCGTTAATTAGTTCCATGACAAGGGCTGCGGTGCATATGTAGTTCATATTTTAAATTGCTTACAACATTGTGGTCTGAATTTGAATTGAGCTTCACTGTACATTCGGAAGTCTTTTGAGATCTTCAATCATCAGTCTTGTATCATCATAGAACGTGACAAGATTCTCCCCCCCCACAAATGGATTGAACAACCCATTTTACTAGGCTACATATCAATAACCACTACTGCAACAGACAGACTACAGTAGACGGACATGGAAACATGGAAACTCACACCCTTGTTCAAACCAGGCCATACAGACTTCAATACGCAACAGGTATTACAGCATGCTCAGCAAAAACCATGCTGGCAGGCAATTTGTCCGTTGGCCGACAACCCTGAGGCCACTTGGGGTGAAGTGAGAAGTAAAGACAAGCAGATGAAGCTAATTTTGACTGACTTGCCATAAAAAAAAGGGAACTAAGTTCCTCTTTCTGTTATAAGAGAAGGTGCCGTCTCGGCAGAGCCATTTGAGAGGTGTGACTTTCCCCAACTTTTCTGCTGAGTCATGTATTTGTCTTCTTCCCTTTCAACACATCTGAAGCTGTTCTGTACACACACACACACATGCAAATTCTCACACACAGTTACACTCACAAAGCATAGCCAAGCAATGTGTCGACTGTAGTCATTTCTACTACTAGTACAACTAATACTACCAATACTACTTCTACTACTACACTACTAGTACAACTAATACTACCACTACTACTACTACTACACTACTAGGCCTACTAAATAAATGAAACAACCATTTTGGAACCTAACAATAAAACTCCTATCTCTACTGTACCAGCATCACAGCTGCTGTAATGAGCCAATGGAAACCAGTTGTACCCCATCACTAATGGTGCTTTTCCATTGAAACTTACCACCACACCAGTGGGCCGCCAGTGTTTTGTGTTAATGTGAGATCTAGTGTTATTTTGGTTCCATCAGGAGTGTGATCGAGCAGAATCAGCAACTGCATCATGCAAGACTGTTGCTTTCTGAGAAGGTGTGAACATTCACAGTTAGCCATTGTTATGTCATTTTTTTATTTTGTATTTAACCTTTTTTTAACTAGGCAAGTCAGTTAAGAATTTATTGTATTTACAATGACGGCCTACCCCGGCCAAACCCTAACGACACTGGGCCAATTGTGCGCCGCCCTATGGGACTCCCAATCACAGCCAGTTGTGATACAACCTGGAATTGAACCAGGGTCTTTAGATGCAGTGCCTTAGACAGCTGCGCCACTCGGGAGCCAGCTGAAAAGTAACCAGGGCCTTGACTTGGCTCCTAGATAGAGCAGGTCCGCAGAGAAGTCTGAGCCTTTTGGGTAAAACACTGGGGAAATGCACCATGAGTGAAAATGGCTCAAGGACATACAGTATCTGCTGCTCAACAAACCCTGTGTCTGAAATCAATGTTGAGAGCCATATTCAATTAATTTTCTGTATATTAGTTGCGTAATTCATGTAACACATTTATAATAGTAACACATTTTCATACAAAGTCGTATTACATGTTTGTGTGTGCATACTAAACAATGTGCTGGATTCCATTTGTCACACATACAGGACAATCTGTCTAAAATGTCTACAGTATTTACCCAAGTTCACTGCAGACACAACATTAAAGTGCCAATATGCAACTTTTTGGTTGACCAAACCAAATTCACATAGATATGTGCGTTATAGATCTATCATTCTACTTGAAAGCAAGTCTAAGAAACATCTGCGGATCTGTTCTATGTGCACTATTTCTATGCTTCCTGTTCTTAAGTTTGGTTTTTGTTACTTGTTTTGCACATCAGCTTCAAACAGCAGAAATAACAATATTTTTGGTTACTGAACATATATTTTAGATGGTACAATGATTCTCTACCCTATACCAGGCTTATTTTGTCACATAAACTGAAATTAGGTGAACTATTAGAGGTTTAGCAACCAGGAAATGGTGGAGCGAAAGCGCAAAGTGCAATGGATTGGAAAACAACCGTTACTGATGTGCACACTCCAAAGGGTATCTTGAAGGATGCAACATTAATGTAAATTTGGCACATCTGGTTTTATACTCCTGAGCATTCATTTTTCATCAGATAAAAAAACCGAGGGCCTGATCGAACTCTCAATGTTCAGGGCTGGGACTGTCATAAAATATGCAGTTGGAGGAACAAGAAAGAGTGTGTGTCAGAACAATTTTACTGGTCTGTCAATGGGAAATCGTCAAACTAAATAAGGCTAAATAAAGCAGTGAAGTGATATTTTTTTTATTACAGTTTTTTACGATTGCTTACACACTAAAATTGAACTTTTCCCCCAATTAGCAAAACCTTACACTCAAGGAGCAAAACACAAGGCTAGATATGCACAACTGTAAGCACATTGTCAGCTTCACACTATTTGCAAAACACTAAACACACTTGTATACATCGGACACAGAACTATATCATGATGTCACTTCTTTGCAATTCCAAAGCACTGACAGTCAAATTACCACACCTATGAGCCAATCTGTTAAACACAGCCATCAGGTGCACAAACACATGATTGCTAAAATGTAGACACCAATCAGGTTTAAGCACTATAAAAATGCAGCAGGTAGGTTCATCTGCCTTCAACCAAAATGGAAGGAGTCAGAAGAAGAGTGAGGGTGAGAGGAGGAGTACACAGAGGAGGAGAAGGAGGAAGAGGAAGAGGCAGAGGCCGAGCCAGAGGTCAAAGAGGAGAACGTGCACAAAGAAGAAAAGGACCAAACTTATCAAATGACATTCGTGCAACACTAGTGGACCATGTTGTGAACCACAGATTGACGCTGAGGGAGGCTGGACTGAGATTTCAGCCAAATCTTAGCAGATATACACTGGCATCTGTCATAAGGACTTTTCGACCAGGAAAACAGGTAAAAGAAGATCTGTCTACAGTTACAGTAATCAGCCGCTGATTGTCAGCACCATGTCAGCACTTGTGATACCCCTTCCTGTGACATTGTACAGTAAGTTACATGTATTATTCTCTACATAGGATTGAGGGTCGGGAACAACAAGGAGGAAGGGGGCCCATATTCACGGAAGAACAAGAGAGAGAGATAATAAACATGGTTTTGGCCAATAATGCTATCAGGCTCAGAGAACTACAAGCCAACATTATCAGTGACCATGCCATTTTCAATAATGTCCATCAGGTCTCTCAGTCAACACTGGCACGCATCCTGAAAAGACATCAGGTTCAAATGAAACAACTTTATCGAGTGCCTTTTGAGCGGAATTCAGAGACGGTCAAGTGGCTGCAGCATGAGTATGTGGAGGTTTGTATTGTTCACTTTAGCACTGTGATGTTGCATACTGCACACATGACTTTTTTTTACATTGACTGTATACTAGACCTATCCTGAACTACACAATCTTGTCTTTCACTGTATTTCAGGGAGTTTTGCAGATGGATGCTGAGGAAATCCTGCAAGAATTCGTATATATTGATGAGGCAGGGTTCAACCTCACAAAAGCAAGAAGGAGAGGCCGAAATATAATTGGCCACAGGGCTATAATCAATGTCCCAGGGCAACGTGGGGGTAACATCACCCTTTGCACTGCCATTTCACAGCATGGGGTTGTCCTCCGTCATGCCAAAATGGGCCCTTACAACACACCTCACATTCTCGCATTTTTGGACCGATTGCACCACATCGTCACAGCCAGGTAATGAAATCCACCAGATGCACTACACGGTCATCTGGGACAATGTGTCATTCCACCGCTCTGCTTTGGTCCAGAACTGGTTTCAACACCATCCACAGTTGACAGTACTATATCTTCCACCATACTCTCCGTTTCTAAACCCTATCGAAGAGTTTTTCTCTGCATGGCGGTGGAAGGTTTACGATCTCCAGCCCCAGGCTCAGGTACCCCTCATTCAGGCCATGGAGGTTTACGATCTCCAGCCCCAGGCTCAGGTACCCCTCATTCAGGCCATGGAGGTTTACGATCTCCAGCCCCAGGCTCAGGTACCTCTCATTCAGGCCATGGAGGTTTACGATCTCCAGCCCCAGGCTCAGGTACCCCTCATTCAGGCCATGGAGGTTTACGATCTCCAGCCCCAGGCTCAGGTACCCCTCATTCAGGCCACGGAGGACACCTGTGACCAAGTCGACGCCGCAGCTGTGCAAGGATGGATTCGACATTCAAGACGGTTCTTCCCGCGTTGTCTTGCTAATGACGATATTGCTTGTGATGTTGATAATTCTCTGACCAGATCCAGCTAGGTGAAGAGATTATGTATAGTATGTTTACTGTAGTATTTTCTGTACAATATTGTCAGTTTTTCTTTTCAGATTATTTTTTATGTTGTCGTTTACTGTAATTGTAACCTGTACTGGATACAGTATTTTACGTTTGTCTGTTTGCTGAGCTAAGTGTTATGCACACTACTGTAGTAGCATGAAAACTGACATGTTTTGTTGTGATTCTCCATGTTGACATGTTGACTGATGTGGGTATATGGAGAGAAATACATGATGTTTTCCTCAGTCTGCAGCATTGGTCTTGTGTTGTGTTTGTATAGTTGCACTTTCTCTGTGTACTTCATTTACAGTACTCTAATCACTGACAATTAGACTTGCTAAAAGTATTTTAGGTTGGCAACAGCAGTGTGTAACTGTTTCAAAAAGATTTAAGTCATATGAGATGTGTGTGTTTCGTGGTAACAAAATATATATTTTTTTATGAAGTCGTGTATAGTTTTGACAAAAGTGTTCCATTTTGCAAATTATCTGAAGTGTTGTGCTACTTTGATGTAGGGTTGTGCTAATTGTGTGTCGTGGTTTGACAAACCGGGCCCTGTTTTCAAAATTGTGCTAAAACAATTGAAGAAAACTAAGTATGCCTGTCCCCTTGTATTTGCGTTGTGTGTATGGGTATATTTGGGTGTTAGAGGTTGTGAGAAAGTGTGTGTGTGTGTGTGTGTGTGTGTGCTTAGTTGGTGGTTTGGTTTGTCACAGGCTACTCCATAAATGGGTATATCTCTGTTAGCCACTCCCCATTCACCAATCTGAATATTGGTATATAAAGATATAAGTAGGTTTACTGTCCAATATATTTCACCTCAAAATACCAACATCTCTGTGTAAGGTGAGTCCAAATAATTTGATTGCATTCCTCTTGTAGAAAATGCACTATTGTTTCATTGCCACTCAATGTACATATTTTATGAATCATCACACTTGATATAAAGTATTCAAAATTAAGTAACGTTATTCTGAATTTCAGTTCTATTTTCGTCATCTACATGATGGTCATATAGTCACTATTGTGAACCCTGGAACTATTGTTAACTCACTTGACTATTTCCAACAGTTAATAAGAGAGATAATCACAATCCAAAGAATTAAAAGAGCTTGATTGTCCAAAAGACCATACTGCCTAATATAAGGTTTAGGTATTTGGATTATCAAAGACCGTTCAAATGAGAGAGCCATTCAGTCAGTGAAGAGTATGAATACTGTAATCATTGTTGCACAGTACGGAGAAATTGAGAGCGAGAGAAACAATGTTGGTACTAAATCATGTATTTATTTATTACTAGAAAGTCCTCTTTAGGATATGATGGCAGATCAGTAAATCAAATAACAATCCATTTGCTCCTCAAAGTAACATGAGTTCTAAAATAACTTCTATTCACTATGAAACTGATTTTAAGATATACTTTATCAAAATGATTCTCTCATTACAGTATGTACAGCAAACTCTTCCCGTTAAATGTCAACCTTTGCTTTAGATCTGAATCCAAGATGTTTGCATCAGTAACTCTTATATCCAATGTATGATTTATGTTATATTATTTTCCAATTCATTAACTTTAGTGACCTTTTAAAGGCAATGTGGGAAATACAAATCTTGGAATGCCTGAACTTCCGTGTGGTTTTCACAGTGACCTGAGATGTTTTATAGATTTTGTCCTTTATTAATACACCCAAATGTAGTAAATACACCCGTTTTTTGTGATGTTGATGTGACGTCTTTGCCCAGTGGGATGGCAATTGCAAAATCGTATAACTTTATTTCTAAAATCCCTCATGATATTCTTTCTATGTCTATCCCCTGCCTTTGTCACACCACATTTGCCAAATGTCTCTCTTCCCAGCACCTGCCATGCCTGTCAACCTTCTACTCTTCCTCCTCTTCCTCCCTGTGTGTCACGGCTGCCACACTGGCTCCTTCACCGACTGCCAGAAGGCTCCGTTCGTCCCCGGCCACAACCTGGCCGGAGAGGGTTTCGACATCGTCAAGATGCAGACCTCCGGCGCCTTTGTGGTGGATGTGCGGAAGTTCATGGTGGGTGGGCACGACGGTAACTGCACCCTGTGCACCAACACTCTGATGGGCGGCCAGGTCCAGAAGTTACCGCTCTCCGTACTGGACTGGCGCACAAAGGTGAAGTGTCGTCGGAGCCTCAGCAGCCAGATGTACGAGTCGAGCACCTCCGTTCTAAAGGAGACCGCTAACGCTGCCAGCGTCAGCTGGAAGGCTGGCCTGGGAATCCAGGGCATTGCTGGGGTTGCTGTTGGAGGCACACACTCCAAAACTGCCATGTTCGCCAGAGGCCACTCCACCAATGACAAGTTCTCTTTTACCAGCCATGAATTCAAATGCGAATATTACACGTGAGTCGAAATTTAGATTTTAGTGCCATAGGATGTAAATTAAGGTGGCCCAAAGCAACAAAAAAAAAGCAGACAGCTATTTATATAAATTGTGTACGGGGAAAAAAAACAGTGTTCTCCATGTTGTTGAAGTTGTTTTTATTCATCATACCTCTCTCTCTGACCTTAGCTTTCGCATCCGAACCCAACCCCCTCTGAGCCAGGAGTTTCAGGACTCCCTAAAAAACCTGCCCAGCACGTACACTCACAAGACCAACCCTGCCTACAGCCAGTTCATCTCCATCTATGGCACCCACTACATCCGCAACGTGCACCTGGGGGGGCGGGTGCACTCCACCACAGCCATACGCACCTGTAAGATGGCCATGAGCGGCCTCTCCCTCCATTCTGTCAGCAACTGTCTGGGGGTGGAAGCCAGTGGCACCATCAAAGGTGTCACGATCAGCGCCGAGACCAAGTACTGCAAGTCCCTGAGCAATAAACTGAAGACAGGCGTAAGCTTCGGAGCCACCTTCTCGGACCGCGTCACCGAAGTGCAGGGCGGCAACGTCGAGGTTGAGGACATCCTCTTCAGCCCTGACAAGAAGTCTGGCTATAAAACCTGGCTGAAGACCCTGAATAAGGTCCCTGGTGTGGTCTCCTACAAGCTCAGCTCCCTGCATTTCCTGGCCAGAGACAACCCCATCCTTAAGGCCAACCTGCGCAATGCCATCAGAGACTACATCCAAAAGAACGCTGTGTCCACCTCCTGCCCTTCTGCTTGCAAGACAGGGAGACGCAACAAAGGCTGTGCCTGTATCTGTAGCGGTCACAGGAATGTGGACTCCAACTGCTGCCCCAGTAAACCGGGCGTGGCCAGGATGAATGTGACGGTGGTCCGAGCTACGGGGCTCTGGGGCGACTACTTCTCTAAGACAGACGGCTATGTCAAGGTCCTCTATGGAAAGCAAGGCAGTTCCACTCCTGTGATCTGGAACAATGACTTCCCCTACTGGAACTATAGGATTCAGTATGGAACAGTGGATTTGAAAAGTAAACAGTGAGTTTTTTTCCATTTTTATGTTAAATAGTCTCTTGAGGGTTACTATGTATAGGCATCCCGTGCAAAGGAATAAGTGGAGCAACAAGACATATGATAAGGGTGTTTTGGCCTCTCTGTGTCTTTGTCAGTGGGATCTCCAGGGTAGTTTCCAGTTTGCTAATTATGCTCCCTATTCTATAAAACCTTGTAAGAGTTTTTTGAAAACAATTACATTTAGCCAGCATTGTGAATATTTTGTGTATTACCACTGCTCTTACTTAGAGCTCTCTATCTCATTCACCCACTCTCTGTGTTCCCTAACAGAACCTTGTACTTTGAGGTGTGGGACCGCGACAACAGATGGAACGATAACCTGCTAGGAAAGGGCTCCATAACCCCTCAAAGGGGCATGAACGTCAACCAAAGTTTCAAGTTGAAACACGGCACGCTTTATGTCTCCCTGTCTGTGGTCTGCGGCCCCAGCCTTAAAGGAGCCTTCTGTGATCAGTATGCCCCCTCACCTGGGTCCCAGGGTAGGCTGAGTTACGTCCATGACTGGGACAGAGCGACAGAGACGTTACCCACCCTCTTCCAGGGTTCTCACAGTACCCGGAACAGGACCTTCCTGTGAACGGTGCCCCTCATGTTAATTTACTTACTTAATTATAATAATATAATAACATGTGCCATTTGGCAGATGCTTTTATCCAAAAGGACTTACAGTACGGTGCATATATTTTTAGAATATGTGACCCCAAGCGGAAATCAAACCGACAACCTCTAACCAATGCTCTTACCAGCTGAGCCTCATATGACTATTTTCTCCTCTTCACTCTCTGTGGAGCATAAGGCCGCAACAACACATGCCATGCCAGACGGTCCTTTGCCGTTTTCTCTCTGCTTCACCTTTGTGACATGAGGCTAATGGTAAATCAGTTTTTTTTAAATGCATTAAATCGATAGGTCAACCAATTAGCTTGCGTTGACAAGCTCGGGTATTCCTTTCCACGGCGATAAAATGATTCATTGCTTCAGGGTTGCCTCTACATTCATATATTTTTTCTTTCTGTCACAAAACTAAATTATTTCTCAATATTGACCTTTTTTTGTGTATTTTTTGTTGCACAATTCTATGTAATGTCTGATACATCCAAATAGTTGGGGTTTCAGTATTACTCGTATAACTGTGACACACAAAAAAAAACGTATTGAAAGTAATGTGAAAGGAGGGATTTTAGGTCTACTTGAGGCCTGCTTGAAGAGGAACATTACCCAAGTGCTTTTGCTGATTCATTACCACCCAGATGAAGTGGGTGAGACCACTGACTCTGGATGCGTCGCAAATGGCATCCTATTCCACTTCTAGTGCATGCCTTTGACCAGGGCCCATAGGGCTCTGGTCAAATGTAGTGCACTATATAGGGAATAGGGTTCCATTTGGGACTCCTCCTCTGCATTAGACCAATGTAACAGGAACATGACCACATTCCTCAATTGACATGACACTTGGCAATAGCTGAGAAAGCAAATGTGGCTTACATACAGTACGTCACTTACATTTAGTTTTCACTGTATTTATCTTTTTTTTTTATGTTTATGTTCCTTTCCTTTCACATTTGTTTGCATTTTCTATTTTCTGCTTGTACTGTCATTCAATAAACTGAGTAGACCTATCGTGGTGCCAGTGATTATTTAACTACTCAATAATTTGATACCTGTGGGCTGAATCCTACCTGTGGGCTTAATTTACACGCGTTAACCCATACTTTCATGTAAACCATGTATTGGGGTCAATGGTAGATGTGTATGTATGTATGTGTGTGTGCGTGTGTGTGTGTGTGTGTGTGTGTGTGTGTGTGTGTGTGTGTATATGTGTTGGTATGTATGTATGTATGTATGTGTATATACTGTATACAGTGTGTCTGTATGCACAGTGGCACAAAATGTATGCGAACCCTTTGGAATTACCTGGATTTTTGCATAAATTTTACATAAAATTCACAACAATAGTCACAACAATAGACAAACACAGTGTGCTTAAACTAATAACACACAAATTATTGTATTTTTCTTGTCTTGTCTATATTGAATACATAATTTAAACATTCACTGTGTAGGTTGGGAAAAGTATGCAAACCCCTAGGCTAATGACTCCAAAATCTAATTGGAGTCAGGAGTCAACTAACCTGGAGAAGAATCAATGAGACGAAATTGGAGATTTTGGTTAGAGCCACCCTGCCCCATTAAAAAACACTCACAAAGATCGAGTTTTCTATTCACAAGAAGCATTGCCTGATGTGAGCCATGCCTTGAACAAAAGAGATGTCAGAAGACCTAAGATTAAGAATTGTTGCCTTGCATAAAGCTGGAAAGGGTAACAAAAGTATCTCTGAAAGTCAGTCCACGGTAAGACAAACTGTCTATAAATGGAGAAAGTGCAGCACTGTTGCTATTCTCTTTAGGAGTGGCCGTCCTTCAAAGATGACTGCTGGAGCTCAGCGCAGAATGCTCATTGAGGTTAAGAAGAATCCTAGAGTGTCAGCTAAAGACTTACAGAAATCTCTGGAAGATGCTAACATCTCTGTTGACGAGTCTACAATACGTAGAACACTAAACAAGAATGGTGTTCATGGGAGGACACCACGGAAGAAGCCACTGCTGTCCAAAGTAAACATTGCTGCACGTCTGAAGTTCGCAAAAGAGCACCTGGATGTTCCACAGCGCTACTGGCAAAATATTCTGTGGATAGATGAAACTAAAGTTGTGTTGTTTGGAAGGAACAAAACTGTAAAGTATGGTGGAGGGAGCATCATGGTTTGGGGCTGCTTGGCTGCCTCAGGGCTTGGACAGCTTGCTATCATCGACTGGAAAATGTATTCCCTAGTTTATCAAGACATTTTGCAGGAGAATGTAAGGCTATCTGTCCGCCAATGGAAGCTCAACAGAAGTTAGGCGATGCAACAGGACAACAACCCAAAAGACAGAAGTAAATCAACAACAGAATGGCTTGAACAGAAGAAAATACGCCTTCTGGAGTGGCCCAGACAGTCCTGACCTCAACCCGAATGAGATGCTGTGGCATGACTTCAAGAGAGCAGTTCACACCAGACATCCCAAGAATATAGTGGAACTGAAAAAGTTTTGTAAAGAGGAATGGTCCAAAATTCCTCCTGATAGTTGTGTGGGTCTGATCCGTATCTACAGAAAACGTTTGGTTGAAGTTATTGCTCCCAAAGGAGGGTCAACCTGTTATTAAATCCAAGGGTTCACATACTTTTCCCGACCTGCACTGTGAATGTTTACACAGTGTGTTCAATAACGACATGAAACAGTATGATTGTTTGTGTGTTGTTAGTTTAAGCAGACTGTGTGTGTCTATTGTTGTGACTTAGATGAAGATCAGATAACATTTTATGACCAATTCATGCAGAAATCCAGGTAATTCTAAAGGATTCACATACTTTTTCTTCCCACTGTATATATGTTTGTATATTATTTTACTGCTCTAGGGATGTAGTTATTGTTTGGATAACCTTATTTACTAATATGTATTGATTTTCTTTCTTTCTTTCTTTTTTTCACTCTTTATTCAATGCACAGTGAGTGCAGAGAACACCGGAAGAAGAATTATCATTTAATTATCATTGTAAATGATTGTAATGTTTGTTTATGTGTCAATTAATCCCATAAGGGATGGGTTGCCAGTTGGCGATTCGACACAGGAAAAAAAAATATATATATATATAAAACTTTCCTTTCGGTAGCCATGAGAATTCAAGTTATTCATGGATACCAAGTTACAGTAGGATTTGGCCCTGTATTCCTTTACAGAAAAACTCAAATATTTCCCATGTGGAAAATCACATGATTTTGCCTGAAATTACATGTGAAATCATGCGAAAACATGTTTTTGGAACACTTCACATGTGATCAGGTTTTCACATGTGTAGTTTCATGATATCACGTTGCTTTACATATTGTCACATGTTATCACATCAACTTCACATAAGATCATGTGTTCACATGAAATTCATGTTGTTTTTCCATAAGGGTTTGGTGATGACAGTTCAGAATTCTAATTATAACGGCTGATTATTTGGAAAAGGATAATCAACCCTAAAGACGAATTCCTGGAGTGAAATGTTTTTACGACTTCTTGAAGGGAGCACTTAAACTGCCAGAGATATTTGGGGTGTATACGACAGGTATAATCTCTGACTTAACTTCCTCCTGATCATGGGTTTTTTATTTCAGTTGTAGGCCTTAACTCCGAGTCCTTTTCAGCAGGCCTGGTTTTGTGAGGACAGCTGGGAACTTGTTAGAAAGGAAAAGAACAGGTTACCCAGTTACCCAGTTAAAACAGAGCAAATGTGCACAGTGGATTTCATTACTGTATCTATTTCAGCCTACTCAGACAAACTGAGCTGAACCAAACTGTGCCGAGCCAAGCCAAACTGTACTGGGCTGAACTGGTTACACATCCACCATAGTTACTGTAACTCTGCAGGACAATGTGAAAAGAAATGATCCGAGCCAGCGAGGTATAGTTCAGGTCGGCCCTATAGTGTGTATCAGGCATTTGTGACATGCAATGACTATCAGGGTCTCCTTCAGGACATAACCCCTTTTTAGTGAGATGGACCCCCACTCTATTGGCTATGTTTTAAACCTGCCTCATCTCTGCTTTTTTCTTTCTACTCTATGCCAGCTAAATGGAAGACATCAAGGTGGGTTATACAGTACAAGACAGTTTGTCACTGGGCATGCTGCCACTTCCAAGGAAATTAGAGTAGAGCGTGAGTTCATCACAATCATAAAATTCTTATTTGAAATGAATCTGCACCTTGGCCCAATCTATTAACTATCTTACTGGATATAAGACGTCACTGCATAACATAGGTACTGATTCATTGGTAGATAGTATATGTTTATCCTTTGAATTTCTCACGTGTAATATTGGTAGCCTAACAACTTCGGTCTAACCTCAGTACCTGTTACTGTAATTAAAACTGAGAAGTATTTCAGATAGTACTGGACCATTGCCAAGCCACAGGTTGGGTTATCTGGGCTAGACGAATGATTCCACTGAATGAGGACATCGTGTGCATTATTAGGACATGAAGTCCATACATTGCCTTGAATACAGGCATTGAATAATGTTAGGAGCTCTTATTGATTCTTCTTTGCAGTAGGCTATGCTCAAACAGTCAGGCCATTCAGGGATACTGTCAATGTGGAATGTGAGTGCACAACTCTGATCAATTGAGTCAACATGTGAGGAAATGGAATTGTAACATGAGGTTGAAGACAACATTTATGTTATGTTTAGTAATATGACTCCTTCTGTTGGTTTGGGGGGAAAGGCCACTGAATACGGTATACAATAAGATAACTTTGACACAAGATGTAGACTCATAAAGAAATCTAACATGGTAGCCTATTCTAATTGAATTAAACAAAGAAATGTTGAAACAACTTTGATGTCATTTGCCTCAGGTTATAGGCTATTAGAATGCAGGTCTAGATGTATAACAATCGAATAACTTTTATATATTTTTTTTACCTTATACAATTTTGTTAAGGTTTTCAAAATCTAGGCCTATTTTTTTTATTTTACCTTTATTTAACCAGGCAAGTCAGTTAAGAACAAATTCTTATTTTCAATGACGGCCTGGGAACAGTGGGTTAACTGCCTGTTCAGGGGCAGAACGACAGATTTGTACCTTGTCAGCTCGGGGGTTTGAACTCACAACCTTCCGGTTACTAGTTCAACGCTCTAACCACTAGGCTACCCTGCCGCCCCACTATCAGTAAAATAGTTAGCCTAATATTAAAACAGAAAGTAAAGTCTGATATTGAATTATCTAAATCATTAGGTTACATTGCCTTTTAGTCTACAGCTGACTTCTATTCCAGTCATTATGATGGCGTTTGCCAGTTTGTGGTGGACAGCTCATAAATAGAGCTCTTGTGCATTGAAGTGGGTGGCTTCCGATAAATAAAAAAAAAACGTGTTTAATGGGGGTAACATCACCTCATCCTCTGATTATCTCACTTCCTTCTGCCTGCCACTATAGACCACCCTGAGCCCCTTGAGGAAACCGCTCCTTTGGGAAGGGGGGCTGGGGTTTCCGTTGCCCTACCCAGTCTCCATGCGCGTGGATTGAATTCCACCAAATGATTTTAATTCACCTAAAACAAACTACAGTTCACTGGTTGGCTTGGAGCGCCGACCGATTACGCGCTGCGGATAGACACCGAAGGGAAAAAGGGCGGAGGGGGAGGGATAGCAGGTAAAGTGTTAGAGATGGAGAGAGGGAGACCGCGCGTGCGCACAGAGTTCCATCCCTCCGCATCGCTTCTTTTTTCATCCTTTTTTTTTTTTGCAGCATCAGTACCGCGCTCGTATCGCATTCGTTTGCTGGAGTCGGAGCGCGCTGCGGGGCGACACTGCACCGCCAAGGAGGACGCACAAGCACGGTAGAGGGGGGACTAGAGAAAAGGAAAAAAGGCAGAGAAGGTAGCTAACAGGGGAGACTCATAAGCTATCCCCTCATTTGAATACTAGAAGAAAATATCAAATTGTCGGACCTTTGGACATAAGAAGACAACGAGGCGGAAAAACCCAGGCGATTATATTTTAGCCAGCACGGCGGGGAAACAATGAAGGATCGTACACAAGAACTACGAAGTGTAAGCTTATATATTTATACTATTCCTGCCCTCTTCCCTTGGTTCCACACTCTCCTCCCTTCCGAATCCTCAGCGCAATCGGGCGTCAGCGTCTGACATCTCCTTGCTGAGCGCTACTTCACCGCAAACATAACAAATATGTGAGGTTTCGGTTCTTACCAAAAATACAGAGGCGGATATCTTTAGGCTATTCATTTATATTTTACGCATTCGAATGTGTCTTCCCATCAGTGTCAATAGCCTAGTGGTGCCCGCATGCGTGCACTGATGATCATACACGTAATATGAGCAGGATAAAATATGACTTCTCTATTAATGGTCCGTTAAAATGCAGTGATTTGAGAAAATAGTATAGGGCTATTAGCATTACAGGCAGGCAGACAGGCAATAATATAAAACAAACACATCTACCATAAATAGTCTCCTGCTAGAAATCACCCAAATCAATATAAGCTTATGAATTCTTATTGCTGGCTAATATGGATGGACAGCTACCCTTAACAGTGGTAAAATACAGTGGATGAAAGCTATCATAGCCCATAGTCCTCCTAGCCAAGCAATCCCTGCAAACACCGTTAACGATTGTTCTTCAACCCTTGGTAGAACGAAATATGTGTTCAGAATTACCTCAGCCATTCGGATTTACCTTTTTCTAGATAGTTGATGGAGAGAGCGTTTTATAGGAGTGGGACGGGGTCGAATAAAGTGGGGGTGGGGGGTCATATGAGATTGTACATTTTGTTATAACTGGCCTCTACAATGGGGTATAGTTTACACTATTCCTTGTATTAGACTCAAATTCAATCAAGGAGGACAGAATTGTAGCTCTCTCCCAACTATGCGTCTGTAGGGTTCAATTGGGTTTGCTTTGGCGACACCATGCTATGGCAGGATCTGCACCAGGGTTTCATTTTTTTCCTGAAAACCACATTCATACCGGTTTATAACACATTCGGTGACTAGATATATGCCATGAGGATAGCCACTGTCATATGTTTGTGCAATTTGTCTGTCTAGGTTTAATTGAAAAACAAGGCAATAAAATCGATATGAGGCCCGAAGCATGCATGGCATTTTTGGCGTACCTCCAACGGCTGGAGATCAATAAAATATCAGAGGAAACGCCTGGACTCACTGCCGCTCTGCACGTATATCTAAAGCGTGTGTGTGCGTGTGTGTGTGTGTGCCTGTGTGTGATTATTATATCCAAATGTAGAGCCAATACAGGCTATACTGCTGTGAACATTATAGCACATGATTGTGATTGTGCCACTGTTCCTGAGATAGCCCATGGTCAGCGGATTCACCTTGCATGAATTCTGTGCCCCCTCCTGTGCCTTCCCACTGAAACGCTGAAAACGCTAGATCCATACTCAGTCAGACACTAGGCACTTGCCTCACTGCCCACTGTAGATTCAACGAGACTAGGCTACAGAAATCTCTCGGCTATGATGCTTACATGTCCAAACGAACCATAAGAGCGTTTATTAGACGTGTTCATTTTGTAGATTATCTTTCTCTCTGAGACGGATTTTCGTTATTTCTTTACCTGTAATTTGTGGTTTTGTCCCCCGCCCCCCCACGTACCCGAAATAATGGATGCCATCTGAAGTGAAATGGATAAATGATCACTACCGTCAGTCTAAGTTCTATGAAAATAATATTGTTTATGTTATATATAATGATCGAATATCACGTAATTCTGGCAACAGCTGTTATATGATTGGGTAATAATTACATTTTATGTAATCGTCAACATCACAGTGACGTATACGTTGCGCGCTACATCGTCCTACTCTGAGCGAGCCGTGTCTGCACGGGTTTTACCGAATGTGCTACATGTGTGAGTGAGCAAAAGATTGGCCGGCTATATTTACCATGTCTATACCGACTATTCCGGTGTAATCCAAAGAGACGGCTGATAGACCTTCGATTGAGGGTGCGCTCGTGCGTTGCTGCACAATATCTGTACCAATTGTATTGATTATAAACTGGGGTAGGGGTTGCTAAGAAGGGACATAATCGAAGCTCAATCGCACTATGTATCATATACCTAAAATGAAACTGAAACTTTGAGCCAAATTCTGGGGGTTGAAAAGGCACAGGCATAGTTTTCTTATTCTAAAACATATTTCTACGCATTATAGGCTACAGATGTCATAAAATTAATATTGCTTTCTGTCATTGACACACACACACATTATTGATTTGTTCTCCCAATACCAAAATATATCACTCACCTAATGTCCTTAATATTTCTGCATGATGACACAATACATTTATTCAGTGCAAAATTGTGTGTATTTTTTATTTTTATTGGTTATATGGCTGCATTTCGACAGGCACCCCAATTCTGATATATAGTTTTTTACCACTTATTGGTCTTCTGACCAATTACATCATATCTTTTCATGTCAGATCTTTCTCAGAGCTGATCTGATTAGTCAAACAACTAATTAGTGAAATATCATAATCGGGCTTCCTTTCTTAATGCAGCCAAAGTGTCATTTTAGTTGCAAAGTGGATACTCTTCTGGACTGTTTTATGTATAGGCCTATAGCATTGCCAACCGCTCTCATATTGGTAGTCTATAGAGCTTTATGTCATTTATACTGTCTTGAATATCAGTAAAATTACTTATGGCCTTGACTGGCAGAGCCATAAATTCCATACATGCATCCAATTTGTACCTACTCGGTAAGCTTATTTATAACAGGTTTATAACATATCAGTGACATATTGGTGTCCAATGCAGAATTAGCAAAACATTCTGTTATTCCAGTTACTGTATATTTTGTGTCGTTTTGCTTAAAGCTTTGTGTGCCTCGATTCCCTGTGTTGCTTTATTTAGCCCCACATGTATTTAGCGTTCATATTCACCACATGTATTTAGCGTTCATATTCACCACAGGTATTTAGCGTTCATATTCACCACAGGTATTTAGTGTTCATATTCACCACATGTATTTAGCGTTCATATTCACCACAGGTATTTAGCGTTCATATTCACCACATGTATTTAGCGTTCATATTCACCACATGTATTTAGCGTTCATATTCACCACATGTATTTAGCGTTCATATTCACCACATGTATTTAGCGTTCATATTCACCACATGTATTTAGCGTTCATATTCACTACATGTATTTAGCGTTCATATTCACCACATGTATTTAGCGTTCATATTCACCACATGTATTTAGCGTTCATATTCACCACATGTATTTAGCGTTCATATTCACCACATGTATTTAGCGTTCATATTCACCACATGTATTTAGCGTTCATATTCACCACATGTGTTTAGCGTTCATATTCACCACATGTATTTAGCGTTCATATTCACCACATGTATTTAGCGTTCATATTCACCACATGTATGCCATGACGGAAGTTTAAGAGTGAGAAAAACAGCATTCACCTCCCTACCATGCAATGTGTCCCAGATAAACAGGGATTCTAGTAAGTCACAAGCTGGAACTCCCTGATTGTGCCAGAGGAAAGGACTGTTTGACTTCCTTCTCCGGCCTAGACAGCACACCTTTATTTGCATTGACAGGCTTTTTCCTGTAGAGTTCTGTGGTAA
This sequence comes from Oncorhynchus mykiss, assembly GCF_057628025.1. Lineage (NCBI taxonomy): Eukaryota > Metazoa > Chordata > Actinopteri > Salmoniformes > Salmonidae > Oncorhynchus > Oncorhynchus mykiss. The sequence goes on from NC_143033.1 coordinate 71,554,728, forward strand.
TGTATATAAAGTGCCGTCAGAAAGCATTCACATCCCTTTACGTTTTCCACATTTAGTTGTTTTACAGCCTACATTTAAAATGGATTACATTTACATTTTGTGTCACTGATCTACACACAATATCCCATAATGTCAAAGTGGAATTTTGTTTGTAGAACATTTTAGAAATGTGTATATAAAAAAAAATGTCTGGAGTCAATAAGTATTCACACATCTGTAAGGTCCTTCAATCGAGGGGTGAATTTCAAGCACAGATTTCCAATGCCTCGCAAAGAAGGGCACCGAATGGTAGTGTAAAAAAAACATCTGAGCTGAATATCCCCTTGAGGTGAAGTCATTTATTAGGCTTTGGATGGTGTATCAATACACCCAGTCACTACAAAGATACAGGCGTCCTTCCTAACTCAGTTGCCGGAGAGGAATGAAACTGCTCAGGAATTTCACCATGAGGCCAATGGGGATTTTAAAACAGCTACAGTGTTTAATGGTTATGATATGAGAAAAATAAGGATGGATCAACAACATTGTTGTTACTGTACTCCACAATACTAACCTAAATGACAGAGTGAAAAGAAGGAAGCCTGTATAGAATACAAATATTTCAAAACATGCATAGTTTGCAACAAGGTACTTAAGTAATACTGCAAAAAATGTGGAAAAGAAATGAGCTTTTTGTCCTGAATTCAATGTCTGGTGCAAATTCAACACAACACATCACTGAGTACCATTCTTCATATTTTCAAGCATGGTGGTGGCAGCATCATGTTATGGGTATGCTTGTCATCGGCAAGCACTACAGAGTTTTTTAGAATAAAAATAAATTGAATACAGCTAAGCACAGGCAAAATCTTAGAGGAAAATCTGGTTCAGTCTTCTTTCCAACAGACAATGGGAGACGAATCCACTTTTCAGTAGGACAATTACCTAAAACACAAGGCCAAATCTACACTGGAGTTGCTTACCAAGATGACATTGAATGTTCCTTAGTGGCCTATTTACAATGTTGACTTAAATCGGGCTTGAAAATCTATGGCAAGACTTGAAAATGGCTTTCTAGCAATGATCAACAACCAACTTGACAGAGCTTGAAGAATTAAAAAAATTATAATGTGCAAATATTGTACAACCCAGGTGTGCAAAGCTCTTAGAGACTTACCCAGAAGGACTCACACTGTCAAAGGGGGTTCTAACATGTATTGTCTCAGGGGGATGAATACTTATATAATTCAGATATATTTGTGTTTTATTTTTCATAAATTTTTCATAAATGCTAGAATCTTTTTTCCACTTTGACATTACAGAGTATTTTGTGTAGATCGTCGACCAAAAATTTGAATTCCACTTTCTAACACAACAAACTATGGAAAAAGTAAAAGTGGGTGTGAATACTTTTTGAAGGAACTGTATATTGAAACATTCACCTGTACAAACATGTCCCACACGTCTACGTTAGCAACACGTTTAGCTCAGATTATACAGTACCATACTTAAATGTTGCAAAACATTGTTATTGCAATGATATAACAATGAAACAACTTTAAGATTACATTGTTCATATTTTTATCAAGGCTGTTGAGAATTAGGCTGGAAGAGGAGACATTTATAGCATCTATTCTGAATCAAAAGCCTATGTTTTATGACAATCCATCATCGAAATGGATACAAGCAAACACAGATAGCAGCTGATGAACGAGTGAACCTTCTATAACCTTTTGACCTTTGACAACAAGGGTTAATTAAGGCTCCCTCAGCACAAAATTATACTAAAGCTAATAGGGCTAACGTGGTGTAATGATAGTAGAATACAAAGGATAGCAAAGCACAATTTGCCAGCTGTAATAAAGATTATGCCACATGAAATTTGTGATATATCTTGCCTCTATTGTGCCTTAAGCTGTCATTGAGTCATTGAAGGGCATGGCACAAACCACCACTTAAAAAACGCAGAGCAGAACTGTGTACAGGGGAGTGGACAGAGACACTAGCGTATTATACACGCTGAATGAGGTTTGGTCAAAGTGTATGACTGGATTCTGTTGGATGTACTTCAGAAATGATCATATTTAGGTAAATAACGGCATGTTAAAATCTGTGTGAGGGAAGTTCTGTCTCAAAGCCATGGCCTAGCAGTTTTGACATATTTGCATCTATTTGTAGCGGCTTTTGTAAAGGATTTTATTGGCACATTTGAAATTAATCTTGTCTTTTATTTGAAGTATGCATCTTTTATGTTACACAATTCCATATTAGGACATTTCTATAAAGTTTCTAGGAGACAGTAATCCTACCTGACCCTAAAATGTCAACATGCTCACTGCTAAACAAATGATATCAGAGACCACAGTGGCGATTTGCATTTGATGCAGTTAGTAGATGTATAGGCTATCATTACCCCCCCCCCCCCCCCCCCCCCCAACACATTGTTTGAAATGATTCTTATCCTTAAGTGGATTTTTTCCAAGAGGAATGGGGTCACAAAATGTTTCGCAGAGCATCTCCATTTGATGGCCATCCAATAGTCACTCCCCATGAGTGATTACCGCAGCTAGTAATACATTATGTATGAGCACCACCCCTGACTACATGCCACATCAATGTAATAGCGGATTGCACCAGAGAATACTGGTCGCTCCGTGTTGAGTATTTTCCTTAAGGCATGATGCTTTGTGGATGGAGAGTAGATTCCAGGAGAGGTCAAGGATGTGCATTATCTATTCTAAAGATGTGTTTGTATCAAACGGTGAGTCATAACGGCAGCCATGTTGGAAATTAATGACCCAGGAAAAGCCAGAGTTTCCTGGTTTAGCCTAAAGTCTAGCTCGTCTGTGGTAGAGTGGGGGATGATGTGGGACGGGCGCAGTGTTCTGAGAGGTCATATGCAACCAAGGGCAGAGACAGCCACTATATTTAAAACCACAGTGCTTTTCAGTGGTACACACAATACAAACACAAACCTAGAACTACCGGTAGATTGGTCCCAAATTGTATTTATTCCCCAATAAACAAGGTTGCGCAGACCCAAGCTGAATGAGTTATGTGTGTTTTGAGTCCTCCAAAGTCATTTAAGCAGAGGGATCTTATTTGCACTCTGTCAACCCAAAAAGTAATTAAGCCTGAAATTGTAGTCGTGGAGACACAAAAGTTCAACAATGTAGTAAAAAAAATGCTAATCAGTATTAAATAGCAGGAGGGAATGTGACGGATTTCTTCCAGCTAGACGTCTTTCATCTGACCGAGGGATCGGTTTGCCAACTGGTACTTACAGACTGGTACATGTGCCCTTGACGTGGTGGACACATTAGACAGTACAAATACCCCTCCGAGGCATGTTTTAGCATCTAAATTCCTCTCAATGGCAATGAACTGGACAATGGAGGGAGAAATCACTTGAGGTGGACAACAAATAGCCTTTGCTCCGAGTGTAGTATGTATTTTGTGTGGATTGGGTTTGGGGGTATGGTTAAAGAGTAACCCTAGTCTAGTAGGCTTAGGGTACTCAGGAACAGCCTCGGTCTCTGTCTTTGAGTCTTACTCACCTCACACTGGTGAATCTGTCACTTGTTGTTTATCTATTATATGGAAACTACCTGGATGTCTGCCCCGCCTTTTTGTGATATAGTTAAGTTTACCTCAGTACAGCTAGTCATTTCTCCCAGGTGTTATAACTTCAAATGAGTTCCAGAAAGTCCAAAAACCATCTGATAATTCCTACTCCACTTTTACTCAATTGTTTTTACTATGCGCTATATAAAGAATAGCTTGCATTTTTAAAATGTCAAGGTTAAAGAAAGACATGCTGACTGGCCATTCCAGGCCGGACCACTTACTCCCGTCAACAATTTTAGCCACTAAATTAACACCCTGAATAATTACTTTCGCTCTGGCATCCATCCTACTTTTGTGAGAATTCTGTGTCCGACTGTGCCCATACAAGTCAGAGAGTAGCGGGTTGATCAGTCAGATGAGATCATGTGGCTGTCTAGCGGAATTCTGTTCATAGCCTACCTCACATCCTAAAGCTAAAGACAGGTGGAAGTGAGATCACCACCAACCACATGGAGCCGTCTCAGGATGCGTACAATGTCGTACAGTTGGAATTTATTGTGACTCACACTCCTTTAAGTAATAAGACGTTCCAAGGACTGTCATTCTATCGTTCAAGCTCTGTAGAATGTAAATCTCTTTGGATATTGAATGCCCATGATCATTCAAGTCCGTTTTTGTACGTTTTGAAACACGGAATCCGAAGTGTTGTGTGTGCCAACTCCAACGACCTATATGGATAGGGATGTATTGAAATGTTTCTTACGGAAGAAATATGAAAAGCATATGTATAAGCATGGCTGCCATTGAAAGGGTTTGCAAAATGTAATTATGGGAAAATTATTAGACCAAAGGTTAGGACACAACAGTTCACCTGACATAAGACTGAATCCAAACATTACACTATTGATTTTATGTACATTTTACATTTACTGTCATTTTTGCCGCGTTTGTTGATAACAACATCAGAAAATACTCGGAATACATTCAGTAACATGATAAGAATGTTCCTGGAGAATGTGGGGTAGGTGCAACATAAGATTACAAGGTTTCGAGTGAGCGGACTAACTTGTGTATTCAAGTGGCCACACTCCTCTCCAAAGTGTGCACAGTTACTAAGTCAATTCAATGCACTTCAATGACTCAAAGAAGAGTTGTCAACTATAAAGTGCTTTTTTTGAGCTCTCCTAGCTGTGCCGTTGAGGAACTAGAGCAAGTACAATTGTAGTTGTTCTGATTGGAAAACAACCCTGCATCCTCGCCATCAAACAATTACTGTTGTTTACACAATCCAAAAACATCCCATTATAAATCACAGTCTGGGTCAGGTGGGCATCATTTGAAAGCTTGTTCTATTGCCAAGCTAGACTAGATACGTTATAAAATACTATCTTACCGTGTAGGGCTTTCATAAGGCAATTCAGCGAAACAGACTGTAACTTTGGTGCGCATATGCTCTTGAATAAAAAGGGTTCATCGGTTGTCCCAATAGGAGACCCTTTGAATAACCTTTTTGGTTCCAGGTAGAACCCTATTGGGTTCCATGTATAATCCTTTCCCCAGAGGGTTCTACATGGAACCCAAAATAGTTCTACATAGAACCAAAAAGGGTTCTACCTGGAACCAAAAAGGGTTCTCCTATGGGGACAGCCAAAAAAACCTTTTGGAACCTTTTTTTCTTTGAGTGTAGAAAGGAGTCATGAGTGCATTCAGGTGTGTGTTCCGCCTTAAATTTTCTTCACAATAGACAAACATAGGCTCATTCTGTTCAGAACAACACGGGGTATAACACCATGTCATCTTGTAACTGTACATCAAACATAGTGATCAAAAACGTTGACACTGTATGTGACATGAGTTTTATGATTATGGAAATGTGAAGTGCACATTTGGACTCACAGGTGTTTGGCTTGCTTGTATGACATCAAAACAGCATTCATTATAATCCTCAATGTCTCATCTTTCAAAATACACAGAGTCCTCTTAATTTAAAGCATTTCCCTTGCTCAGACAACAAAACATCTGCAAAAGTTTCCACTAGTGGGAGAGACGGGGGAAGTTCAGAACGGCTGTCAGTCAAAACCCATACAGCGCTGTGAAGCTTAGAGCGAGAGCTCCGATGTAATTTATAGCATGTTACTGTACAGCTACTTTGTTTCAATTTAGGTGCTTATCAGTGCCCAAATCTTCCATTTTCAATCCTGAGTGTGATTGTAAAGGACTACATCACGTGATATGGTTTTAATCTAACATCTTTAAATGACTCAGCACAATGGTAGGACAAAGGAAGGACAAGAGTTCAGCAGCAACATGCCCCTTAAGGACCACTATGTTGGGGAGATGTTATTGAAGTTGGATTATCACCTGCTCTCTCAGTTTGCATGATCACCATGTTATCGGTGCAGAATGTTATTGCTAGGGGAATTTGTCTTGGAAACAATCTAGGAATGTCAGATGGTCTGATTGTGTTGTATGATCTTTTGGAGGTCAGAGTTTTGCCATTTTTGGGGGCGAGGAGATACAACGTCGGTTTGTATTGTGAAGGGTAAATGTCAGATCTATTTACTACACTGTGGAGCAATCATACACCCTGATGACAAACACATTTAAAAGGTGCTCCCAGATATATCAATCCACCCACTAAAGTGAGTAAAATAGTTTTACAACAGAAGGACAAAACGTTTATATGACCGATTTAGATTGATGTACTGTGTATTTGACATCCTCAAGAACCCATGCCTGCAGGTAGCCTAACTATCGATAAAGCTACAGACTACAGTACGTGAATAAGTTAAGCACTTAAAGCATTTTGATGGGTGAGAAGCTACTTATGGCTGATGTAAAGCCCTCATACTACCATTTTACTTAGAAACCATACTATAACAACATTGTAATTGCTGACAAGGAAATTAACAAACAACAATTGAATCCTGCATTTAGGGAGGAAATCCAGGGCTGATAGTACCATTATATAGTAGGGCTGATAGTACCATTATAACTGTACAATCAAATCCTGATATGAGAAACAGCTCTGAATTGATTTGTCCCATACTGTCACTTTCATTCCGAATATCCATCCTCATTTGTGTGTTTATTTCTGGTTCTGTCGGCACAATGCCCCTCGCATCCTTAAATTACCTAGTTTACAAGTATTGCTGATCTCACATTGGTATGGTGGTAGTGGCAGTACGCTTTGAATCTCCCACATTACATAATAAGTTGTAGCCATTGAATTTGAGTCTGGGCATAACTATCTAACTACGTAAATTACAATGAAACAGCCTTCAGATGCTATACTTAAGTGGGTAAGCTCATTTACATATAGTTCAGACTGTTCTTTTATGTGTAAGTCGAACATGTAATTGATCACCCACTTCCTGTTTCATTCATGAGGCGAGGGATGGAAGGAGGAAGGGGAGGTGAGGAAATATGCAGCTCACTGCTCATTATAACGTCTTCTGCAAGGGGATTTGGCAAGGCAACAGAAAACCAATCAATCAATTAGTCAATACAGCTTCATCATCCTAATTGGGTATTTGCTTTTAACACAAGGGAAAAATTGGTGACACTTTACTGTAGGTGTCCTTATGTATACAATCATAAAGCCTTTAAAACAACTATATAACACATTATAGCATTTGTCATAAGCTGTTACAAGTAGTTTTAAATAGTTATGAGTAACGAATAAGATGTTATAAAACTAGGTATAATGGGCGTTATATGGATGACTGTTCATCCTGTTGTCATATGCACTCATGTCAATGTTAACTGCTATTACACAGTCTGCTTGGCAACTTATGTCATATGTTATTACATGCTACACAAGAGTCGACATACCAGATGATATTACAGGGTGTTATTTCATTTACCAACCTCTGTGCCACATTATTACATTGAATGGAATGATGGGCGTCATAACCATGTCATTTGCCGTTATAGAGTGTGCACAGACACCTTAAGTAACGTGACATTCATTTGAGGTCTTATAAAACAGTTATGAATGTGATTATACCACAGGATGAGTTGAGAGTATCACAACATTGTACCATTCAAAGGATTTTAAAAAACATGGGCAAATGGGAGCACAGATGTACTTAGTATTTTTTTATTTGGATGAGACAATAAACTGCTCAGAGTCCACATATAAAAAAGGACACATTATAATACCAACAACTTGCCCCCCCCCCCCCCCCCCCCCCAAAAAAAAAAATGAAACAGAAGCTAAAAAATGTTACAACAAAATCAAGGTTTCTGGGGCACAACAGGATTTGTGACAGCTGTGAAAAAAAGGAAGATGAGCAGGCTACAACACAAATGACAGCTATATTATAAAGGAGATTGGTAATTAGTCAGGTTGCCAGCTAGCTAACTAAGTAGTTGATGGTGCAGTTGCAACATGTAGCTCTCTCCAGGAACAGAGTTGGAGAGCCATGCTTCTCACAATCCAAATATTTTCTGTAGCTAGCTAGCCGCAGACGTAGGGCCACGACATGAGAACAAGCAGCCCCACTGTGCCCCTATCTATGCATAGCTAGATAGTTAGCTAGCTAGCTTGCTAGCTACCGGAGGAATTTCAAATTATGAAGCAAATTTTGCAGCACATCACACGATATATTCTCTTTCAGTACACTTTAAACAATTACTTTTTATCATTTTCATCGTTTCTCATGTGTTGTTGTTCTGTTTTTAAGTCTTCCGATTTCAGGGATATGATACGCTGACACGAGCTGAAGCTAAATAACTTTTCATAGGATCTGCAAACTGTCTTCTTCTTCATGTGCTTTTCCGGCAGACTAGACGCTTTGTTGTGAATTGCTGCTTTTCACAGTTCAGAAAGTGCATTGACCATTTGTTCGCAAAAAATAAATAAAAAGGAAATGGGGAAAAAAGGAAATTGCACCACCATCTAACCCTACATACATACCACTATTCCCACCACACCTTTCCACTACAATTGCCCTAACAGATCATACACCAGGCCGTCGGCCTGGGAGGCTGAAACCCCTTCTCTCAAAACCCCCTGTGGTTTTTCTGCATTAAAATCTATGACAGCCTAAAAACTCTGCTGCTGCTACTACCAATTCAATCTTCTGGGATTCCTTTTCCATCTGTGCAGTACAATTAATGACCATTGTAATAAACGCCAAGAAGCCAACTTGAATAAAGCGCAAACTGTTTGGGTCACTGTACTGGCCTACTACCTAATACTCTCAGGCTCCCTCACCCTTTGCCCACAATCCTCTACTTTCCTCACTGCCTCAGCATATAACACTTTCTGCACTACCCTCACCCTGGAAACTTAAAAAAGGTCTCACTCGCATAGGACATTTCTAATCCCCAGCTACATGGCCACCCCCACAATTGAAGCACTCCACTTTGTCTCATGTCCACCTGCACACTTCTCACACCTTGGAATCTCCCTCCTACATACTGCTGCATCATGACCATAAACTTGGCACCGAAACACTGTGGTGTGTTCAGAACAAAAGCTCTCATGGGATAACTTATATACCCTAGCATGACTTTATCCGGCAAACACTCTGCATCTAAACAGACAGAGTCTCCTCAGTCTCGTGCTCGCCACTGGGTCTGTGTTGTGCCAAACGGCGTGCATCGCAGACACAGGGGATCCTCAACTTCAGTGGATCTACTTGAACACTCAGGGAGATCACTTCTTTGGGAAGAAAACACACAAACAATCAACACATGTCCACTTCTGGATACTTTGACCGAATTTACAGAACCCAACTCCTTCTTCACCCAACCTGATACTGTCACATTTCAGGTTTGACCTAAATGCAGACAGTGTCGTAGAAACAAAAGTTTATTTCTAATACAGGGGCAGGCAAATGACAGGTCAGGGCAGGCAGGGGTCAATAATCCAGTGAGGTGGGGCAAAGTACAGACCGGCAGGCCGGCTCAGGGTCAGGGCAGGCAGAACGGTCAAAACAGGAAAGGACTAGAAAACAAGAGCAAGAAACAGGCAGGAGCAGGGGAACAAACAGCAGTAGATTTCACAAACAAAACGAACTGGCAACAAGAGACAACGGGCTGTGAGACATGGATTATCTCTGGACACATGAATGGTGGGATGTATACGAAGGGTACGGGGCAACAGAAGACGAACAGCAGAGGGGCTAATGACTTAGGAGATGGGAAACAGGCTGGCCGCTGGATTGGGGGTGGAACCCGGAGGACAGGCTGGCCGACAACCCAATGAGGGTGCAGAACGCCTTCCAAAACCAGGATGAGAACTGAGGACACCGGTCGGAGACCATGTCAACTGGCAGTCCATGGATCCGGAAGACGTGCTGCACCATGAGCTGGGCCATCTCTTTGGCAGAGGGTAGCTTGGGGAGAGGAATGAAGTGAGCGGCTTTGGAAAACCAGTCCACAACGGTCAGGATGGCGGTGTTGCCATCCGATGGGGGGGAGAGCTGTGACAAAGTCTAGGGAGATGTGAGACCAGGGACAGTGAGGGACCGGCAGAGGTAGGAGGAGACCAGCCGGAACTTGCAGAGGAGTCTTGTTCTGTGCACAGACCGGGCAAACGGCGACAAATGTGGAGACATCAGTAACCATGGTAGGCCATCAAAAACGTTGTCACAGAAAAGCCAGGGTCCAACGGGAGCCCTTGTGGCAGGAAAGCCTGGAGGATGGTCTCAGGTTCCAAGGTAGTTGTTGTGGGGCTAAAGCAATAAAAACACAATAACAGCAACTGTAACTGCTGTTATTGTGAAGTGGAAACATTTAGGAGCAACAACGGCTCAGCCGTGAAGTGGTAGACCACACAAGCTCACAGAACGGAACCGACGAGTACTGAAGCGCGTAACGCATAAACATCATCTGTCCTTGGTTGCAACACTACCGAATTCCAAACTGTTCGTCAGGAGCTTAATGAAATGGGTTTCCATGGCCGAGCAGCCGCAAACAAGCCTAAGATCACCATGTGCAATGCCAAGCGTCAGCTGGAGTGGTGTAAAATTTGCCCACATTGGACTCTGGGGCAGTGGAAACGTGTTCTCTGGAGTAATGAATCACGCTTCACCATCTGGCTATCTGACGGACAAATCTGGGTTTGGCGGATGCCAGGTGAACTCTACCTGCCCCAACGCATAGTGCCAACTGTAAAGTTTGGTGGAGGTGGAATAATGGTCTATGGCTGTTATTCATGGTTCGGGCTAGGCCCCTTAGTTCCAGTGAAGGGAAATCTTAACACTACAGCGTACAACGACATTCTAGATGATTCTGTGGTAACAGTTTGGGGAAGGCCCTTTCCTGTTTCAGCATGACAATGCCCTCATGCACAAAGCGAGGTCCATACAGAAATGGTTTGTTGAGATCGGTGTGGAAGAACTTGACTGACTTGCACAGAGCCCTGACCTCAACCCCATCTAACACCTTTGGGATGAGTTGGAACACTGACTGCGAGCCAGGCTTAGTCACTCAACATCAGTGCCCAACCTCACTAATGCTCTTGTGACTGAATGGAAGCAAGTCCCTGCAGCAATGTTCCAACATCTAGTGGAAAGCCGTCCCATAAGAGTGGGGAATATCTCCATTATAAGGCTAGGATAGGGAGCAGCCCCCTATCCACATCGACGGGACAGTAGTGGAGAAGGTGGAAAGTTAAGTTCCTCGGCGTACACATCACGGACAAACTGAAATGGTCCACCCACAAAGACAGCGTGGTGAAGAAGGCGCAAATCTAGCAGGAAAGTCTAAATGGAATCCTTGGGATGTCCTAAATCTGATGTCACCCAATTGAAATATACATTTTAAACGGTTAAGGTAAGGGTTAAGGTTAAGGTTAGGTTAGAGGTGAGGGTAGGGGTTAAGGTTAAGGTTAGGGTTTAGGGTAGGGATGTCCCAAGGATACTTGATATCACTAACCCTAATCTAGCCACAGCACATAACATGGTTAATAGCTAATGGCATTAATTAGATTGTGTAAAATAATGTGTATTAAGATGAAAACGTTATTGCGTTTAAATTGTGAAGGAGGATGTTAACGTGCAATGTGCTACAGAGTATGTTTTTTTTATTTCCACCAGTAGCTAGTGAAGTTAACTTGCTAGTGCTGACAGATTGCTAGATAGTAAGCTATCTAAGCCATCAACGAAATGTTGCAGTTGCAACATCAACTAATTAGCTAGCTAGATACCTGCCTAACTAGCCATTGTTACTGTAGCCTGCACATCTTCCTTTTTTTCACACCTGTCACTAATCCTGGTGTGCTCCAGCAACCTTGATGTTGGAAAATTCTATTTGCTTCCGTTTTATTAGAACATTCTTGTGTTTTGGGAAGTTGTTGGTATTAGGTTTCTTTTTTTTATTTCTATATATAACAAAAATGGATATACCTGAATACATCTGTGCTCCCATTTGCCATCGTTTCTTGGAGGTCCTTTGAATGGCAACGTTGGGTGATTCTCAATTTATCCTGTGGAGCAGCCACATGCATAACTGTTTTATAACACCTCGAATGAAGCTCACTTTACTTAAGGTGTCTGTGAACACTCTATAACGGCACACGACACGGTTATGACGCCCATCATTCCATTCAATGTAACAATGTGACACAGAGGTTAGTAAATGACATAACACCCTGTAATATCATCTGGTATGTAGACTCTTATGAAGCATCTAATAACATATGACAGAAGTGGTCATGCAGTTGTTATTAACAGTTGACATTAGAGCATATGACAACAGGATGAAGTATAATCTAGGTAGACACTAGTTCCTAGGCTACGTGATGCGAGATCATTTAAAACACGCAATCACAGATTTGTTAAATCCTCCCATCATTCACCGTTTTATATATTGATTACATGGCTCATTGAATTCTGGGAATTGGTCATGTACAATGCCCTAAAAACGTCCTGGCAGCCTCACGAACCTGTTTCCATTTCTCAGCTGTGATTCCCTGAGGGAGACCACAGACTTGGTTAAATGAGGATGAAGTGAATTTAAGTAAGTCTAAATGTATTTTGGGGGCTTTGCGTGCCGTTCAGAGAGGGTCTAAATTGAGTTTGAACTTAGCACCGTGCCACATGTTTCCAAAAACACCTCTGGCAATATTTCTACTCCTCTTATCATACTTGTTGATAACACACAAACGTCTGATAAAAACTGATAGTGATAGTCATTAAGGTTTTATAAATTAATTTAAAGGGGAATTAGAAGATTGTCATTTTGTGTTAGGGTTTTAGAGATATGGCTTAGCCGACACTCAACCTTTCGATTAGCCCTTTTTCATTAGTTACTTTAACCCCTAACCCGTTCCACAAAGTAAATTATAAACTGGGTGGTTCGAGCCCTGAATGCTGATTGGCTGACAGCCGTGGTATATCAGGCCGTATACCACGGGTATGACAAAACATTTATTTTTACTGCTCTAATTACGTTGGTAACCAGTTTATACTAGCAATAAGGCACCTTTGGGGTTTGTGGGTCACCACATGATCAAAAGTATGTGGACACATGCTCGTCGAACATTTCATTCCAAAATAATGGGCATTAAACAGAGTTGGTCCCCACATTGATGCTACATCAGCCAGCCTCCACTCTTCTGGGAAGGCTTTCCACTAGATGTTTGAACATTGCAGCAGGGACTTGATTCCGTTCAGTCACAACAGCATTAGTGAGATTGGGCATTGATGTTGGGCGATTAGACCTGGCTTGCAGTCGGCATTCCAATTCATCCCAAAGGTGTTTGATGGGGTTGAGGTCAGGACTCTGTGCAGGCCGGTCAAGTTATTCCACACCGATCTCAACAAACCATTTCTGTATGACCTCACTTTGTGCACGGTGGCATTTTCATGGTGTAACAGGAAAGCGGCTTCCCAAACTGTTTCCACAGCGTAAAGATTTCCCTTCACTGGAACTAAGGGGCCAAGCCAGAACCACTATGCCTAGGGGCAGGTAGCGTTCTCCTGGAATCCGCCAAACCCAGATTTGTCGGTCAGACAGCCAGATGGTGAAGCTTGATATACCACTCCAGCCAGCGCTTTGCATTGCGCATGGTGATTCTTAGGCTTGTGTGCGGCTGCTCGGCCACAGAAATTTGATGAACTGACTTGTTGAAAGTCACTGAGCTCTTCAGTAAGGCCATTCTGCTGTCAATGTTTGTATATGGAGAATGCATGGCTGTGTGCAAGATTTTATACACGGGTGTGGCTGAAATAGCCCAATCCCCTAATTTGATGGGTTGTCCACATACTTTTGTATATATAGTGTGCATTGCCAATATACCATGGCTAAGAGGTATATCCAGGCACTCCACGTTGCGTCGTGCATAAGAACAGCCCTTAGCCATGATATATTGGCCATATACCACACCCCCTCGAGCCTTATTGCTTAAATATAAGATTAATACTTTACCATTTGTCACTAATTATATTTCAGGATTCTGGGGGGATGCGCAGTACAGTGGATCTTACAGTGCAAAATACTCTGGGAAGAGCGGTTGATATGACTGTGCATAGTATTGATGGATTAGTGATGTGCGTCCCGATTCTCCACACTTCTCCCAAAGTGTGCACTTCCTGTCATGGACTAAAAAGCATTGGAGTGGTGTAAACGTAGACTGGCGGGAGTTTCTACCGTGGTGTGTGTGAAGTGCACACTTTGGGAGAAGGGTGGAGAATCGGGACAGAACCTGTGTCCCTCTACTGGAGCCTCCCTCTCTCTCTCTGTGAGCCTGTGGGTGCTGCCTGTAGCCCAGGTTTGGCAGCCAGTGCAGCTCGCTCATCACATCCTGACCTTGTTTGTTACTTCACTTAAGACACTCCCCTGAGTTTTCGCTGAGTCAGTCTGGAAGCCACAGCATCTATTTCTATCTAAACATCCCCTCCTCCATCCTCCATCCTTCCCCCCTCCATTATGAGCCATAAAAAAAGACAGCTCGCTTCCATTTTCTCCCTTGGCCCCCTCAAAGCATCAGAATGACGGTTGATAAAGGAACATGGACAATCTATGCTTTTTATAGCCCTGGAAGTGGAAAAGCGAACATGGATTGACAAAAGATGGACATGAAGTGGATGAGGGTTGACGTGTGTATACATCAGGGCTCTTTATTTCATCTCTCTCCTCTCCATGCCCTCTACCTCTCCTGCCACCACTCAACCCCCCAAGTCTAACCCTAACCCCTGTGTACTACATTGGGACATTAGTTCATGTTGTTACCAGGCCCAAAAGACATGGGCAGTAACGGCGGACAGGGGGCGTCTCTCTCTCTCTCTACAATGGCTTCTTCCTCTCCCAGTACAGATGGACTAAGGGTTGGGCAAGGTGCTCATGGCATTTGTATTCACCCCGACACCTGAGGTCACCCAGGCTTATGTAATTCTCCCTGACAGGGAGTTGTGTGTCGTGGATGCAGAAGGATGGCGTTGGGGGTGGGAGGACGTATGAAATGGGCGACCCCTGGTAGGGTCACAACGGATGTTAGATCCCCTGTGCTGGGAGCAATGAGATTTTTTTGTAGGTAACAGATGCTGTTTAACCTGCATCATGTGTGTTAGCTAGCTACAGACTCTCTCCTCTCTTCCCCTCCCCCCTTTTCCAATTTCTCTCCCTCCCTCTTTCCATCTCGCTCTCCTTCTCTCTCCCTGGATCTCTCCCTCCCTCTTCCTCCCATCCCCCACTCTCTCTCTCTCTCTCTCGCTCTCTCTCTCCTCTGTCCCCTCCCCCACAGCCGCTCTCTCTTTTCTCTTGACCCTTTCTCTCGATCTCTCTCTCACATTCTGCCTCACTCTATCTTTCTCATCCCATCCCCTCTGCTCCTCATCCTCCTCATCCACACTCACCATAGCTCCATCTTTGCCGCAGGGCTTTAGCTGTCAAAGTGCAGTCAGTCAAATTAATCCAATTAATATGCACATAAACACACTCATATACACATATGTGTACATATTTGCACAAATAGGTTTATAAGCTGTATGACCAAACATCTGAACATACATGGGCCCTATCAATCCATCCATCCTCCCAGCAGCCCGTTAGCATCAGCAGCAGGGATCGCAGCAGTATGCATCCTTCCTCTGTGGTTGAACTGATACACTCACTGCCTCTGTTTGGTAGCTGTCCGGATGCTACTCACATTATTCCTGGTGGATCCTATGCTGTCCGCAGGCTATCAGGCGATCACGGATGATGGTTGCTGCAATATCTCCCATAAAAGTCTCAGTTGTTTTTTGAGCTGCTAAATATGATTTACTCAATATGATCATTTTGCGAGCCTTCAGTTTCAAATGGTTTTCAAGAACATTGCAAGAATATAATTCTGCATTTCAAATGTGCTTGGGCTGTTTTCTAGGGTGTGTGTTTTTAGGAGATAATCAATACTTGTGTGTTTAGGCATTCTCAGAGATCCAGACTGGAGTTTTGTGAATAACACTTCAGACAAATACACATCCACATAAATACACACGTACAATGCTACACATACACACGTACATACACATCAAAGGTACACATACATAATACTCACATTCTATGCATCCATACTCTCTTCCCCCATCCATCCACTCATCCACCCACTCATCCATCCACATATCCATCCACATATCCATCCACTCATCCATCCACTCATCCATCCACTCACAAAAGCAAAGCAGAGAGTGATATTGCATGTTATATTATATGTAGACATTTTTACTGCAGGGCCAACATGTCATAGCTTCGTGTGATCCCATGGACAACGGCATTGTAACTTCCCTTCTCCTCCACCAATAAAACAATATCCGTAGAGGGAAGCTCCCCTGCCCCTAGATCCAAAACAGCTGGTTAGGCTGTCAACGGCTTGATGAATAAGCGATAAATTCAATATTTGCCTATGTAATAGCGAGTGAGATGGTGTGCTTTTTTCAGCGTTTACGTTCGACCAAAATGTGTAGTGGTGTTCTAATGAGGCGGGGATCATTTATTACACAAGACGTATTGGAGGTAACTAATTGTACTGTTTAAAATGCTTTAGTATACTTTTCTGATGATTTGCCTTTATGTATCACTCCATAAGTGTAACATTGCCTGTAGTACAACATACTGTACAGTACATAGTCATTTCTCTGGTGTGAGGGATAGGCCTATTGAAGGTTTTTAAATGACTACATCTCCATTGAAGGCTAGCTTTTTCTTTTTTTACAGGACATCCAGTGACACAACATTCAAATTCATGCTTCCTGCCTAGCATTGTATCTCCATGAAAATAATGAATGAACTACTTGAAAAGGCGTGCTACAGTCTGCGATACAGAGAACCCCCCATGGCTAGCTTTGTGGTCGCTTAAAGTTTCATTGTGTCACGAGTCGCTGGCGTGCATCTGGACGCGGCTGGCTATTTAGAGGGGGCGAGGGGGACACAGACAGGGCTTCCTCATGTGGGTTACCCAGTTGAAATGTGATTGTGTACGTTGTTGGATCACACGCAGAGTACACACACTTTTAACTAGGGCGACTTTATACCTCCATAAACAGTTTAGAACCGTGTACGAACTGAGACTCACATGGCAGGTGTATTAGGCATGCCCTACATTGCTCAGAGCTACAGCATTTCTATGTGGTGCCCTCAAGAGGCCTATCTCCCAGATGTGCAATGCTTTATGTACTGCTCTGAACACTATGAGGTTGCATTCACACCTAGCAATGAATGTGTTTTTGAATGTTCTGGGAAATCTGAAGGGAGGGCAGTGGTGGAAGTACTGTGCATCCATTACATTGCTATCAAATCCTTTCTGCTGCCTGTTGTAACTAAGAATAATGTGTACAGTGAAGATGAGGTTGTCTGGGGTTAGCTTCAGCTAAAGGGTCTACATTAGTTATAGGCCCTACTTAACATTAGATTAAATATGGATTTGGTTCAAGCCCTGATTAGCCAGTCTAGGCATTTAGCCTGTCCAGTGTAACCTGAATCCTAGCGTGATGGTTTGTTTAGTCCAGCTGTTACAACAATCCATTGCCACAAGCAAGTGAGCGGTACACTTCTGTGGATCGTTCTGGAACCCCATCTGATTCCACCAACCATGTCTAACCGTATTCAACCATATCTTACCTCACAGCATCTTTTGATGTCTATTCTCTGCTAAATAATTAGCATTTAATTTCCTCAAAAACTCTTCAAACAAACCAGTGTCTATGTTGTACCATTGTTGTCCATGTGAATTTTAATACTAGATTGATCAATCTAGTACCAGCTGTAACACAATCGAAAGATATTCATTCTTTATATAGATCCTGTTGCTGATGTTACTGCAGAAAACCTCTCTCAAACCTTATCTCTGCAGCCCAGGCATGTTATGCACTATTATAGTCACATTCCTATCAGTTGAATTCCATATCTTAACTCCATTCCATTATACATAGTCCTAGCAGATTTACCTGCTCATATATGCAACTATTCATACCATACCTACCTACGTGCTCTCTCTCCTCACGAATATCTGTTGTCGTGGAATGTTTTGCCCCTTGGCCACTTATCATTAGTTTGCGCATACCTCTCATATGGAAGATATGAGCTGTGAACTAGCTTATCTGCCCATTGGCAAGCAAGGGCTAGAGAGGCTGCCATTCCCCCCGTCGGGTGAAACCGGACGCAGGTGGAGTGCTGGGAGAGCCTGGGAGGAGTAAAGGAAGAAAACAGCCAAATATAGCTACATTGAGTAGACAACACACACACACAAAAGTGGAAATGTAAAAATGCTGAGCAGTTCAAGATGAGATAGCTGTAGTCTAGCCGACATAGTTGCAGCTTGTGATGAGGATCCCCTCAGAAGCTTCTGGCAACAGAGCTAGCGACGAGTTAGCATTAGCCCTGCTGCTCGTTTCACTACACATTTTAAGACGCATTTCACTACACATTTTAATACACATTTCACTACACATTTCACTACACATTTCACTACACATTTCACTACACAATTCACTACACATTTTAATACACATTTCACTACACATTTCACTACACATTTTAATACACATTTCACTACACATTTTAATACGCATTTCACTACACATTTCACTACACATTTGAATACACATTTCACTACACATTTCACTACACATTTGAATACACATTTCACTACACATTTTAATACACATTTCACTACACGTTTTAATACACATTTCACTACACATTTTAATACACATTTCACTACACATTTTAATACACATTTTAATACACAAGTTGGGTGCTTCCTGTCTTACTTTAGGTCGGCGCCAAGAGTATTTATTGCAGATTATATCTACCTTGCAGTGACAACAGTGGGTGAATGAGGTACATATGCTACTCACATCGTAACATAATGCTTCTGCATAACATTTGCCATATTTAATTAATAATTGTTATGAGGTCAAACAGAGGTGCTGCCTGACCTCGAGTCATGAAGGGCTGCTGGTTTTCATTTCTTGCTTTTTTAAATCAGTGGCAGATTTAGACCTGTGTTACTAGGTGTGTGGACTCTCCGGGAAATCGGTGACATTAACTGATCAATTAGGGGCAAGGGCGAAATGGAAAACCTGCAGCACTGCTGTCCTAGAGGACTGTCCTACACCCCTGGGTGAAAAGCATGATTGGTATCCTTCTCTTTTCTTGGCTAAACACATAGTTCAAAGCCAGCATGTACGCACACACACATACGCAAACAATGCACAGTGTTGTAGGGTGATCGCTAGCAAACAAATGCAGCTATTCAAGCTCAGCTATTTATGGCTGTATTGATTTAGCAGGGGGTCTGTGTTAGTGTGTAGGTAAGATGCTAATGTGATAAGAGATGGTGAAAAGACTCCAAGTTGTAAAACAACACTGACATTGTGGAATATGAGAAGATATTGCCTCTCTGAAGAGGTCAGCTATCTTGGACATTCTGAATATCTTTGTTGTTACCTGACTCCTTTACAATCAAAGCTACTTGTCATATAAACATATAAACAAGTCCGGAAATATATATTTCTCACTTAATCTCTGTCACATATCAGGATTAAGGTGCCTTTATCCATTGATGTGTGTTTGCCTTTTCAAATAAAGCCAACATGCTTTTGTGTGATGCTGCAAGTTTGTTAGCGTTTGCATATTTGTGTGGCTTACCATATACATATTTGTGTGGCTTACCATATACAAATTTGTGTGGCTTACCATATACAAATTTGTGTGGCTTACCATATACATATTTGTGTGGCTTACCATATACATATTTGTGTGGCTTACCATATACATATTTGTGTGGCTTACCATATACATATTTGTGTGGCTTACCATATACATATTTGTGTGGCTTACCATATACATATTTGTTTGGCTTACCATATACATATTTGTGTGGCTTACCATATACATATTTGTGTGGCTTACCATATACAGTACATATTTGTGTGGCTTACCATATACATATTTGTGTGGCTTACCATATACATATTTGTGTGGCTTACCATATACATATTTGTGTGGCTTACCATATACATATTTGTTTGGCTTACCATATACATATTTGTGTGGCTTACCATATACATATTTGTGTGGCTTACCATATACAGTACATATTTGCGTGGCTTACCATATACATATTTGTGTGGCTTACCATATACATATTTGTGTGGCTTACCATATACATATTTGTGTGGCTTACCATATAGTGCATTCGGAAAGTATTCAGACCCCTTCCTTTTTTCCACATTTTGTTTTGTTACAGCCTTATTCTAAATTTGACTCAATAAACATTTTCCTCGTCAATCTACACACAATACCCCATAGTGACAAAGTAAAAACCGTTTTTTAGAAATTGTGGTCGCTAAAATAAAAAACAGAAATACCTTATCTACATAAGTATTCAGACCCTTTGCTATGAGACTCGAAATTGAGCTCTTGTGCATCCTGTTTCCATTGATCATGCTTGAGATGTTCTACAACTTGATTGTAGTCCACCTGTGGTAAATTCAATTGAGTGGACATGATTTGGTAAGGCACACACCTGTCTATATAAGGTCTTACAGTTGACAGTACATGTCAGAGCAAAAACCAAGCCATGAGGTTGAAGGAATTGTCTATACAGCTCTGAGACAGGATTGTGTCGAGGCACAGATCTGGGGAAGGGTACCAAAACATTTATGCAGCATTGAAGGACCCCAAGAACACAGTGGTCTCATTCTAAAATTGAAGAAGTTCGGAACCACCAAGACTCTTTCTAGAGCTGACCAAACGGAGCAATCGGGGGAGAAGAGCCTTGGTCAGGGAGGTGACCAAGTACCCGATGGTCACTCTGACAGAGCTCTAGAGTTGCTCTGTGGAGATGGGAGAACCTTCCAGAAGGACAACCATCTCTGCAGCACTCCACCAATCAAGTTTTTCTAGTAGAGTGGCCAGAAGGAAGCCACTCCTAAGTAAAAGGCACATGACAGCCCACTTGGTGTTTGCCAAAAGGCACCTAAAGGACTCTCAGAGCATGAGAAACAAGATGAATTAGTCTGATGAAACCAAGATGATTGAACTCTTTGACCTGAATGCCAAGCGTTACATATGGAGGAAACCTGGCACCATGCATACGGTGAAGCCTGGTGGTGGCAGCATCATGCTGTGGGGATGTTTTTCAGCGGCAAGGACTGGGAGACTTGTCAGGATCGAGGGAAAGATGAATGGAGCAAAGTACAGAGAGATCCTTGATGATAACCTGCTCCAGAGCACACAGGACCTCAGACTGGGGCAAAGGTTCACCTTCCAACAGGACAACAATCCTAAGCACACAGCCAAGACAATGCAGGAGTGGCTTCGGGACGAGTCTCCGAATGTCCTTGAGTGGCCAAGCCAGAGCCCGGATTTGAACCCGATCGGAGAGCTCTAAAGAGACCTGAAAATGCCTTTGAAGCCCATCCAAACTGTCAGAGCATGAGAGGATCTGCAGAGAAGAATGGGAGAAACTCCCCAAATACAGGTGTGCCAAACTTGTAGTGTCATACCCAAGAAGACTCAAAGCTGTAATCGCTGCCAAAGGTGCTTCAATAAAGTAGTGAGTAAAGCGTCTGAATACTTATGTAAATGTGATATTTCATTTTTTTGCTAAAATGTGCAACATTTCAAGAAAACTTTTTTTTCTTTGACATTATGGGGTATTGTGTGTAGATTGATGAGTTTAAAAACATTCACCTTTTTGTGCAATACGTAGGTGTAGGCTATATGCTTAGGATTTAACTCACATTGATACCTATTACAACATCATGATCTATATAAAATAAGCCCAGCTAAGATTATGTGCATCTGTGCAGTGTAACAGTCAGGCAGCCTTGAAGATGGTGGGCAGGGCAATATGCAGCAGAAGCTGCTCCATCATCCCATGAATAATACATAGAAAATGGACAGAATATTTCAGCTCTGGGAAGGAGGAAATCTGAGCAGTTGATCGTGAACAAACCATTGGGGGATCCCTGAAAGAAATGATCGAGTTTTTGGTAGTTTCAACATGGATTATAATGTTAAATCTGCATCAGCTATCTTAATTGGAAATGATCTAGGAATAGGCCACTATCTCTTATCAAATTAATGATTTACTTGCAACACTGCAGTTATATCGCAAGCATAGTATATTACTATGTCTGCTATATGGTTTTTACTTGCTACTTTACACGTATAAAAACATCTACCGCGTTATCCAGATTGGTGGTATCCGTAGTCCTATTATAATCAATACTTTGATTGACTGTATGTTGAAACCATACCCTTTCACAATGAAAGCTTGGAGGACGACACAATGCACGTATGACCACAGCCACAGCCACGACTGCACACAATCAGTCGTGTTCATATCTTACTCCAACATGCTCCAGTCCAAGGCCTTCTGAATGAAACGGACCAGACAGATGAACCACAGTTCCAGATCTGTAGCCTTTGATAAAAACCAAGGGAAACCTAAACTGATTCAGGCGAGTCTGTCAGAATCGTGGTTCTCTGTGGAAGCCTGACGGTTGTTTCAATCTGATTGAACATTCTATATGTCTTTCTCTTCGATGATCATATGGAGATGTGAAACCAATGACTCATTAACCCAAATTTGAGCAACATCTCATTCAATCAAATAACCGCAGCAATTTTTTTCTGCATCGCAATGGCCATTTAAATTGAGCTGGTACTAAAAGCTTCAGAAAATAATTGCGAGAAATTGATACGAATATGGTAGGTCATTGATATTGCCTGTGTGAATGTTAGCACAAATGTGAGTCACCGCTCATTAGCCTGAAAGCTACTGTGAAACTCAACACATTACAGTCTCTATTATGTGCTTAAATGGAGCAAAAAATTTACAAAAGGTCCATTTGTCATGGAATGTTTTTCAGAAAAGTATTTAAATGACAAAAAAATCTATACAATGGGGTGAGAGAAAAAACAAAACAAAAAGTGGCTAAATGGCGCTGTGTCCTCCAATAACTGCAGCGTGTATCAATATCAAAGCTCCGTGCACTGAAGTTATATTAATCCTTTGTCACACACTCCATATACACTAGCATCACATTACATTGGACAGTGAGGGATCCAACCAGGAACCGTCTCTCATCATACCATACAAGGCAGAGTGGGGGACTCTCATCCGAGGGCAGGAACATGAACTGCACATCCTCGATGTGGAGCTAGCTAGTTAGAAGTGGGCACTGGAGGGAAATGTTTTAAACCCTAACCAAGGCAAAGCCAGCCCCAACCGCTGGAGACATAGTTAACTGTCCGTTAGTTAAAAACCTAGCAACTCGACTAGGCCTCCCAACGCATCCAGCCTCTTCCTTGGAGCTATTTTCCCCTCCCGCATGCCCTTATGAAAAAACATTGTCTCCCTGACACACTTGTCTGCTGCTGTATCTTTTGGCATGAGATGCGATTTAGATGACTTAACTCTCCTGTATTCTTCTGGCCAAAAGGCAAACAGGAAGCAATGAAGAGTGAAGGGAATATGTTGACTAGAGTGTGCCCAAGTAGATGGCTGCCATTTTGTACATTTCTCTGTTTGCCAACAGTTATAGATAGGTGTCCACTAGCTGTGTTTATGACTAAGCTGTTCAGCAATGACTGTTCTTGTAGTGTGGACTTAGTAGACAACACTGTAGAGGTCTTGTCGATTTGTTGTTTTTCTCCAGGTGAAATGGATTTGTCAACCTCTCTCCCCCTCACAATGTGATTCAACATGACTGCCATTAGGTCACAAAACACTCTAGGGGCTCGATTTAATCCGTATCGTTGAGGTTTAGCGTTATAGCGCGATTGAAATGTAAAGGTAATTTCAGATTGAGCCGACATATGTAGCGTTTTCTGTGAATGCAGTCCTAGCTAACGCGGGAACATTGCCTTTAAATGTCTATCGCGCTATAGTGCAGCTCTTCAGCGCTACGGATTAAATAGAGCCCTAGATCTAACTGTTGCTTGTCTGTTAATTGAACATGAATACTCTGCCCTTCTCTGACGCAAATAGGAAAAATACCCATCAAGCTATTGCCTAAATAGTTCATCAATTTGACCATACAGCATACACATGGTGTGATCTATCCCTATCTATTGCCTGGTGTCACCTTTTTCGTTGGGTGTATAATTTGTAGTGCCCATAATACTGTATCAGCAACAGAATGAGCTGTGTGCTGCCCTATGGCAGACGGCCCACGCTCCACTTTGCCAACACTGCACACCTCAGGCCCTCTCCATGGGCCTCTGGCAATTCATCAACGCTTAGCGCGACAAGAAGCCGAGGACACATCTTTATTATTTTAGCGCAAATGTAAGGTGTTCCATCGATTCTCCTGCCATTTTCAACAGCTTCGTTTACAGCTTCTCTTTCTCACTGTCTCTTAGTCCTTGACCCCTTTGAGGTCGGTTCACACAGCTTGCATCACTCTAAGTCGAAGAGGATTTATGTAAGGGTTTGTGTTATTTAAATATATATAATTTACAATTTAACTTTTATTTAACTAGGAAAGTCAGTTAAGAACAAATTCTCATTTACAATGACGGCCTACCCCGGCCAAACCCCGATGACGCTGGGCCAATTGTGCGCCGCCCTATGGGACTCCCAATCACGGCCGGATGTGATACAGCCTGGATTGAACCAGGTACTTAGACCGCTGCGCAACTCTGGAGCCCCTGAGAGTCACTCCCTTCATATCATGAACTGTTTGAAGTGACAGCGCAAATATAATACATATTTCAAAGCCTTTTTTTGTGGCTTTATCTAAAATGGTTGCCATGCATGTCACCAAGCAGTATGGATACAAGGGTTTTCCTTTTTATTCTCTACCCCTTACCCCCTTCCATCCTTACTACTTACCCTTCCATTCTTACTCCTTACCCTTCCATCCTTACTCATTACCCTTCCAACAGTTAGGAGAGATCTATAGCCAAGTGTGGTACTGTGTTATCTGCGGTTTGCACAGGTCACAAATACGCAATCAGCAATAAATAGCAATATGTCAGTGCAGTGCATTGGGGACTGATTTTGTGTTTCACCTCTTCTGTTTCAGGCTAAGGACAGCGATGATGATGAAGAAGTTGTCCAGGTTGACCGGGATCACTTCATGGATGAGTTCTTCGAACAGGTCAGTGCAACAAAACAACTGTAATACATGCCATTGAATGGTATAAGAAATATCCTAATTACCATTATTACAAACTTAACCTGGTAGTTCCTGTATCCACACATCTACGGGTCATGTTTAATAAAAGGGGGCAAAGGGCTAATTAAGGTCTATACATAGTGTCATAATTGCTGATTAACTGGTAGTAAATGCCTTATAAGTGCCATATATCTCAAGTTAAGGTGTTACTGTTTAATGTGTTCCCCATTTAATAGTGGTTCCAAGTGCAGTACATATTAATGCCATATCATTATGGGTGAAATCAGGCCACATAATGTAACAACAAGAAAATAAAATAGGCCTAATGGCTACATTATCCCCAGGTCATGTTCCCTTCAGCTTTATCTTTCAAAATTGAAAGTGATTAAGAATCATTTCTTTCAACATTCATCCTATGCAACCAGGAACATGCTATGGGAGGAAAAGGAGGAGGGGCAGGACATGCAAGTAGAGCAACATTATGCTTGGTGTGTTCAAACACAAGAAATGAGAATGACTTACATACTAATCTATGATCCAATGGCGGGGGAAAGCTAATTAAAGACCAAGGTGTGGAGGATGTAACAGCTTTTATTTCCCTCCCCCTGGGTTTCCTGTGATTTATTTAGACTAATATGCCAAAATTGAGTGACCTTACACTTCTTCCTACCATAATAAGACTGCAGTGAATCAATCAACTCTATCAGTGGTATATTTTATACGTTGGAGATGCTGCCAGAACTCTTTATCGCTGAGTGTTAAGTCTTAACGAAGACATTAACACCCTGGATGTCTGACAATATGGCTACAGAGTGCCCCAGCATTTATGGGAGTACAGACAATCTGTGGCTTAAAATGTCCAGTAGTTGATTTTGTTTTGTGCAAGACGCTCAGAACGTGGCCTCCATTTCTTTACACAGAGGAATTGTTTTCTCTCTTTGAAAAGGCTGTTAAAGCAAAAACCTTGGAACAGATACACAGTTATCTGCAGTACAGCACCAGGAATCGCAAACCAAATCCACAACTCTGGTCCTTGTCTTTTGATCAGCATCTTATCAAGCCTGGAAGACCAGGTAAGCAGACTCTCTGGCCCATCAAGAAGCAGTAGACACTGTTAGTGGGGCCCCGAGGGGCTAGCTGGGATTGAGGACACCTACCTTTGAAGAGCTCTGCTGCTGCTGCAGGCAGGGTGCAGTTATTGAGCCTGGCTTAGCTGTGCTCCTCACTATCTTATGAGCCGTGGCTCAACTCCTCCGTCCTAGCGGAGACGAATCTGTCTGCTTTACAACGCTCTCCTCTAAAACTATTAAGTGAACACTATAGGGGAAGGGGAATTGGCTCAATCTGGGCTAAACAATGATTCACTATAAAGAATGAGTTGATTCGGTATGCCTTAGCTTCGTTGCGGAAGTAGCTCACAAGCCATTGTCATTGAACTCTGTCCCCTAGAAAGAAAAATAGGAAGAGCTTTTAATAATTGAGTAGAGAAGGAATAGGAATGCAGAGCACATATATGCTCATATCCATACAGTCAATGCAAAAGTATCCGCATATCCACAAACAGTGCCAAAACACGTCTGTATTGGGAATTGGATTACATAACACATTCAGATGGAGAAGTGGAATGAATGCAGAATGTGTGGTTAGGCTGCTGAGTCTGACTTTGCACAGGCTTTCAGGGGATAGTCAGAAGTTCTTGTATTATCTGCAGGCGCCTCTGCACATTCTGTGGGGTTTGGAGGAGTTTGAACACCCACCATTAAAACAGCGGCCATCTTGTATCATACAAATGTTAGATAGAGATATTGGTCCACAACGAGTGACGATATATAGCTAATACTGTAATAAGGTATTAACAATCAAATCAAATGTTACTTGTCACATGCACGTGTTTAGCAGATGTTATTGCGGGTGTATGTATGTAAACAGGTCTCGCTGTGATGTCTCAGTGTGAAAACCATTTATAACATGCAATTCTCAGCAGAGATTATAATTATCAGTCAGTAATTGACTTATGTCGTCTTATGGAGATTCCCCTGCTCTCCCACCCATCAGAAAGTGCTTCCATTGGGTCGTCATGTCAGTCGATGATTGAGTATGTGAGGTAGTCCTGTCCATGATGAGGTTCGGAGGCTCTCAACTCTCCCATGCTGTACACACATGCTCTCCGTGGGTGGCTGCGGTTGGTCGATTCCATAGAAATATAATTACTAGAACGGAAAAGCTCCTTAGACCACGGCCATTTGACAGTACACTCATTTAAAGGGTACAGGAATTAAGCCCTTGTGTATGTTGCCTCTGCCCCCTCCTTCTCACTCCCTGTGCAGGTGGAAGAGATCCGAGTCTGTATAGATAAGCTGTCAGAAGATGTGGAGCAGGTCAAGAAGCAGCATAGCGCCATCCTGGCAGCGCCCAACCCTGACGAAAGTAAGTCTCGCCACATCCATGAGCCCGAATGGATACTTTTAAGATGGGGCCAATTCCATACCAGTTCCATACTGCTTTCCCTCAGTCCTTATGGACTCCACCTTGCAGCACTGACAGGACTGGATAGGTAGAAGTGATATGCCAGAAAATTCAATATTGCTTTCCGGTTTACTATCTGTATCAAATCCTTTCAGGTCTGTGTGAGGGGGAGTCAGGAAGGGCCTGAGGATAGCGGAGACAGATTGGTTTAAGTGTGTGTGTGACCCTGGCGATATACCTGTGGGAGGCACTCCACCCACGCACCCAGTGAATGTGACCCCACCCACGCATCTCTTACTGAGTCACACCCGGCCCACGCACACACACCCGGCCAACACACACACGACTCAACAAATTCATTTGCAAGGGTGGGACTCCACCCACTGGTTGACGAGGGTTCACCACCACACTCATTGAATACTCAAGGAAAAGTGTTTTTGTATTTTGTGTTTATTGTGACAATATTATCATTATTATAACATATTTTAAACTTACGGTCAATGAAGACAGCACTTAAATTTGCCCTAATATGAAATGAAGTTGTTTTTAGGCAGGCTTTCAAAAAAAGAAGAGCACTAAGGTATTACCTTGCATAGCACTTATAAGTGTACAATAAAACAGACATGAAGATGTGTATAAATATTTAAATAATATTGTATTTTCTCCAATAATTTGATTGATATCCAATCTTGTTAACCTTCAACCACTGCTTTTAGGCCCTGATGACTGTCTGGCATTTTGTCAAAACCTCAATAGGGCCCAAAATATGCCACAATCAATCAGTCAAAAACGTACAGTGGAAGATGTTTCAGAAAATGGCCCCTTCATTGTTGCCGTGCTGCAGTAGGGCCGTGCGGTTGTTAGGAGATGAGTGTAGTATGTTCTTCCAAGTTCACAGTGACCCAGGCTGCTAGTGATTCAACTGGAGTGAATGAATGTTTCATTGCTAATATTAGGCCTTGTCAGACAACCTCTAGTCTGTGTTAACCCAGAGTCTCAGGGCAGGCAGTGGCACAATACCTACTGTACCCTCATCACGGAATCCTTCAGATGTCACTTCCTTTTCTCACACGTTCACATCCCTTTTATTGCCCAATCACTTTTATTGTGGCTCTTCAATGTGTTTTTGCACACCGTTTTTTTTTTTTTACTTATGATTTCAATATTTGATTTGAATTTCTACACATGCATGTTTTATCTTATGTAATGTTGTTGGACTGTTTCTGTCTTTTTCTGTCTGTCTTTTGTTCCTTTTTCCCCCCCTTTCCCTTCCTTTTTTTTCTTGTCATGCATGCTTCATGAAGGACTTGCTCCAGGGGACTAGTTGTCGCAGTTTTTGTGAGTGAGCTAGCTGGTTACTAGTTATCTACCCAGGTGGTTTAACTAGTAAGTATGTGGTTGCTGTGCTATGTGTGTGTGTGTTGTCAGATTTCTTTATTTGATTAACGTGGGGAATCTGGCCATTTGGAACATTTCTTTGTAACTAATGTGTCTCAGTAGGAATATCATTGCTTACATATACAGTTGAAGTCAGAAGTTTACGGGCACCTTAGCCAAATACATTTAAACTCAGTTTTTCTGACATTAAATCCTAGTAAAAATTCCCTGTATTAGGTCAGTTAGGATCGCCACTTTATTTTATGAATGTGAAATGTCAGAATAACTTTAAAGATAATGATTTTATTTCAGCTTTTATTTCTTTGATCACATTCCCTGTGGGCCAAGAAGTTTACGTACACTCAATTAGTATTTGGTAGCATTGCCTTAAAAAAAAAAAAAAATTGGGTCAAACGTTTCAGGTAGACTTCCACAAGCTTCCCACAATAAGCTAGGGTGAATTTTGGCCCAGTCCTCCTGACAGAGTTGGTGTAACTGAATCAGGTTTGTAGGCCTCCTAGCTCGCACACGCTTTTTCAGTTCTGCCAACAAATTTTCTATAGGATTAAGGTAAGGGCTTTGTGATGGCCACTCCAATACCTTGACTTTGTTGTCCTTAAGCCATTTTGCAACAACTTTGAAAGTATGCTTGGGGTCATTGTCCATTTGGAAGACCCATTTGCAACCAAGCTTTAACTTCCTGACTGATGTCTTGAGATGTTGCTTCAATATATCCACATTATTTTCCATCCTCATGATGCCATCTATTTTGTGAAGTGCACCAGTCCCCCCTGCAGCAAAGCACCCCCACAACATGATGCTGCCAACCCTGTGCTTCACAGTTGGGATGGTGTTCTTCGGCTTGCAAGCATCCCCCTTTTTCCTCCAAACATAACGATGGTCATTATCGCCAAACAGTTCTATTTTTGTTTCATCAGACCAGAGGACATTTCTCCAAAAAGTACGATCTTTGTCCCCATGTGCAAACCGTAGTCTGGCTTTTTAATCGCGGTTTTAGAGCAGTGGCTTCTTCCTTGCTGAGTGGCCTTTCAGGTTATGTCGAAATAGGACTCGTTTTACTGTGGATATAGATACTTTGTACCTGTTTCCTCCAGCATCTTCACAAGGTCCTTTGCTGTTGTTCTGGGATTGATTTGTACTTTTCGCACCAAAGTACTTTCATCTCTAGGAGACAGAACGCATCTCCTTCCTGAGCGGTATGACGGCTGCGTGGTCCCATGGTGTTTATGCTTGCATACTATTGTTTGTAAAGATGAACGTGGTACCTTCAGGCGTTTGGAAATTGCTCCCAAGGATGAACCAGACTTGTGGAGGTCTACAATTGTTTTTCTGAGGTCTTGGCTGATTTCTTTTGATTTTCGCATGATGTCAAGCAAAGAGGCACTGAGTTTGAAGGTAGGCCTTGAAATACATCCACAGGTACACCTCCAATAGACTCAAATTATGTCAAATGGCCTATTAGAAGCTTTATTTTGTGGAGTTTCCCAAGCTGCACAGTCAACTTATTGTATGTCAACGTCTAACCCACTGGAATTGTGATACAGTGAATAATAAGTGAAATAATCTGTCTGTTAACAATTGTTGTAAAAATTCCTTGTGTCATGCACAAAGTAGTTGTCCTAACCGACTTGCCAAAACTATAGTGTATTCACAGAAACATAATATCTTTAGATTCGCTGTAATTATTGATTATATTAAATATTCCAACTCAGACAGTAAGTATGTTGTCCCTACAGAATTGCTGGCATATTTCTGTTTCTGTTATGTTTTTTTATTATATTCATGTGTTCTAGCTTAATATTACATGTATGTCCTCAAAATGAACCAAAAGCTTAAATTTGGCCAATCCCTATGTCAAGCCATTCCAAATAATGTTTGGCAGTCAGTGGACGATACAAAATGCATTCCAGTGTACTCCCTTGAATAATGCATGCTGGGAAGTGTAGTTGCTTACTGAAGAAATCCGTGGAGAGAAACCATCTTCATTTATCATCAGTTGGAAACCCAACGCTGTAGCCTGTAGTTATTCAGAATGCACTGTGGACTTGGCAACGGGGACATGTTTAAATCTCATGCCTCTTTCCAATCATGGCCGAAGGGCATCTCCATAATGTATAGTGAAATCCCGAGGAATCCCTCCATTTGAGTTGAGCACTGAATTCACTTATCACGTTACACACAGGGTGTACACAAGGACAGGGCGGACCTGTCAACGGAAGGCAATACACAGCAGCCAAAATATTTAGTAAGCTATTTAGTTGTAGTCTACATCCAGTTACACTTACACACATAAAATGCCTTATAGGTTAGGGTACAGGGTTTTTTCTTAGAGGGCAAAAGCTAAATCTTTCAACTGAAATGGCTTTGTGTTGTAGCTAGCTCATGTGTTTTGAAATATAAATCACGGATGCTAGTCCCAGACAACAGTATTGACCCACAAGGAGGTGTCGTTGTGTGCAAATATGAGTTGCCAGTTCAGTAACATAGGACACTTTTTGCTTTTGGGACAATCGATAGACAGGTAAAGTGCAGAGGCATAGAGTAGCGACAGGCCACATGTAATACACAAACATTTAGTTCAAAAACAGCACAGGATTCAAAACAAAACACAACCCAGCAAACAAGGCTTCCAGTGTTTACCTACTGCATGAAGTACCAGACAGGCGCTTGTTAGCATCTGATTGGTTTGTTGATAGCACCTAAACATTGCCCAGTAATTACAGGCTAATTGGCACTAACTAACTCTAAATATACCCCACTCAAATATCACAAAACTACAATGGCTTTCCTTGCTGATACAGTACATTGAAAGGTAATTCTCCTATCTGTGTTTTCTGTATACAAATGACTGGTTATCTTAATTTTCCTGTAAATATCTCATTGATTTACTTGTGATGGATAGAACAGTCCATACATTTCAATGCACATAATAATTCTAGAGAGCAGTGGTAGAATACTGTATGACAATAGCAGCCTACTGTTGTCTATATGATGAATATCCTTTTCTACCACAAAAATGTGATTTTAAATTATATTATTTTCGCGTGTTGAATGATTCATTGTAAACATTTCCAATTTCCGACTCCTTTCCGACTTTTTGGTTACACTTTTGGGTTCCATGAAGAGCCCTCTACCTGGAACCCAAAAGGGTTCCTCAAAGGGTTCTCCTATGGGGACAGCCGAAGAACCCTTTTAGATTCTAGATAGCACCTTTTTTTCTAAGAATGTACTTCCTGGCTTCACATAATTAGACACGTTGTTTATTTATGGTTCATGAGGTACGAGGCTACAAGGCCCATGTTTTAAGATTAACCAGAGGATTTAGGTGCTGCACTCTTGTGAAAACTCTTATCTCAGGTAAAGCGCAAACTATCTTATTGAGCCAACAGCCAAATTACAACACGAGAGAAACATGCCGGCAATTAACTCATTAGTTATGTATAATCATGGGTAGACGTTATACATTTATTGTAGATAAACAAATTATGCATATGAGTTTCTATTACCAGTTAATGATGTGTTAGGAGATAGTCTTCTTGTTGGTGGAGTGTTCTGGAAAACAGACTTTTGCACTAGACTAGACGAGAGTGTCGGGGTGTTTGCGGAGGTGGGGCGATAGAGAAGGGAGTGATTGAGGGAATTAAGGGTGCGAAGGAAGGAGAGGATGAGGTACTGGAGGAAGTGAAGTGTGTGGGTGGGAGGGAGGGAGGGAGGCGAGGAAGAGAGGAGAGATTGAAAGGTCTGAGCTGGTTTCCAGTGACTGAATGAATGGCACTGCAGCGGTAATAAATCAGCCCAAACACTGCAGCTGAGTCCCACACACAGGCTTATTAACACACAGGCTTATTAACACACAGGCTTATTAACACACAGGCTTATTAACACACAGGCTTATTAATACACAGGCTTATTAACACACAGGCTTATTAACACACTGGCTTTAAAACACTGTCACACACACTCATCCACTCCAACCTACACAATCCCATATTCTTAGTCAAGATAATAAAACTGATGAATAAACTGATTATACACATACAATATCTCTTCTCAATTTGCCCACTTGTATGTTTGCATACTGTTACATACATGAGAGTATTTGCAACATCACTCACATATCTGAATATCGTTGCCATAATGTTACAACATGGAACACAGTGTTGAGCGTTGCATAATTCTGTCTCTCTTTCTGTATCTCAGAGACCAAGCAGGAGTTGGAGGACCTCACAGCTGACATCAAGAAGACAGCCAATAAAGTTCGCTCAAAATTAAAAGGTAAGTATGAAATGAAAATGGAAAATGTTGTGTGAAACACACCATGTCAACCGATACCGCACGGTGTTAAGTTGTCCACGCCTCAGCTAGATGTTGAACACAAGATTAGAGCCTCTTGGCTATGAAGGAAATGATGTCAACCCGACCCTATATATTTTTTTCCATTTTCAATCTGAACTCGGTACTAAAACACTTGCTCAGAGCCAGAACACTTGCTTCATTAGATTACCTGACTAGAACACTGATGGACAGATAAAGCCATTTATGTAATGGCAACGCAGCCGATTTCTATAGCGCAAATAAAAACACAAGACACTGTTCAGTCTTTATCAGCCCCTTAAATCAGAGTGTGTTTGGCCTCAAGGGAGTCCCCATGATTTCAGGCCCAACATACTAAAACAAAATGGTTACGATGGACAAAAAGAAAGATATTTGTTACATCTAGTGGCCCCCTGCAATAACGTCAAACGAGCGTCTCAGGGACTTTTGTTAAGGACAAGAGTCAACTGGGGTCAGTGTATCATTTCCAACCATTGTATTTTTAATGAGGGGAGAATTATAGCTAAGAGCAAAGCTGAGGCGGCTAAATGTTAACTGCATTGAGAGTTAACAGTTCAAGGACGTTCCTGCATTAATGTGTGGCGGTCGAGCAGTGAATTCATCTATCTGGGAGTTCCAACCAACCATTCGCCCCAACACACATCCCATTCACACTCGCTCATGCACACTGAAAACTGCTTTCATGGTGCATATCGGTCTATAATTGCAATCCCCACAATGTCTTTCTGTTTTTTGTCCTTCAACAAACATGGGTCTGCTTTTCATGTTTTAGCTTTCCATATGTATCTCGAACGCACAGACAAATATTTGCAATATGTTGAGTGTACAGAACATTCTGCCGTCTTGCAAGTGTGTGTTTGTTTGAACCTTATCCGCGACATCGTTTGTAAATACACTAGCCTCTCTCGTGGTAGATTTATAATATAAGTGAGTAGGAAGTAAAGGTCACAACAGAGAGCATACAACAATCTTGGACACTCTTTGATTTGACGCTATACAGAAAAAAAATGCAGAATTTGTCAAATTATCTATTTTTTTTACAGTATCATTACTGTACATTTCAACCCTACCCACTGTGAACACGTGAATATATGCAAATCATTTGGCAATTAAATCAGCTCGTTAGCTGCCTAGTTATACATACAGTAGAGAACAGAGAATATACTTTAGGGGTTTTTCTGTAGAAAATAGGTTGTCTCTGGTGATCCCCCCCCCCCCCCCCCCCCAAGGGGCATATTGTAAAAAGCAAAGTCGCAATGGAGCAGACATCACTCTTGTCATCCAAACGCCTACTGCCTCCAGCCTCTGCCCTCAGACTGCCAGCATGTCAGGTCGCATATCAGTTGACACCGGGTTCTAGGAGCAATATGTTGCTTTGCTCAACATTTCTTAATAACTAATAAAGTGAGAATTGACAAATGTCCTTTAAAAACTGTAATAGGTCTTGATGGTGTAGCAATTTATATTTTCGCCTTCTTAGGAACGCTGTCCTGTGCCTCATAAAATTTTATTGAAAATGCTTTTTTACAAATGTAAGAACTACCATTTATAGTTGCTCACCAGTCTAGTTTGTAAATGAAGAAGCAACCTCTTTAGACTCCCAATACACTGAATGGTGCATTCAACCACCATCAGTACAGCAAAAGTAATAACATTCAGATGAATTGAATGCCAAGCTGCATTATACACTGCGCTCCAAAAATGCACCATTTTCCATCAGACCTCGTGTGAAAGATCAACTTAGGTTGACAGGCGCCCGCTACACTATGCTACTACTCTGCTTCCTTGTAGAGTATATCATGCGGTAGCTTTGCAGTCCAGGAGAGAGAAGCAGCTCCTGTCTCATCCAGCCAGACAAAGTGTAGAACAACAATGATCAAATGACCTTTCAACCAGCCAAGTAGAGTGTTGATATTTACTGAAAGACAAGTAAACCCCTTGTTTAAAGACCACATTAAGGAGCCCCCCCCCCCCCCCCCCCCCCTTGGCATTATTATGCAAATCAGCTGAGTCATGACACAGTGAAAAATGAAAAGGCAGCAAGCCAGAGGAAGTGCCTCACCGGGGAGCGCTGCTGTACTGTAGCTAGGTAGCTGACCAACCGTAGATCCACCACTAAAGATAGATGCTCAACTATACTGTAGCTTCTCTGGATTGGTCAGGATGTTATGCAACGATAGGGAAACCATCGTAGAGAGATACTGTATGACCTCATAGATGCTGTGGGTAAGTACTCTATAGATGCCCTGCGTTATCCACATTACCACACGTGCACTACACAAGATACAAGACCAAAGATAGGTCAAGAATACGTAACATAAAATCGATCATTTCAGAGATACAAACTAAAACAAATCATACTTATTATATGTAGTTGATACCAATATGCCTGAAGCACCACGAGGCACATCTCAAACATCTCAGTGTACAACCCACTCGCTGCTGATAGACCACTACTAAGATACTATACAAACGTGCACAAGAGGTCTGATTTTTGGGACTTGAATTCAAATACCGGTAGGAGTTTTAGACTAATCTCATTTGATGTATAAGCTCCCTCTGAAGACAGATAGGAAACCGCTCACTCAAAGGTGCTGAGTCGCATTCCTCTAGCTTCGTTCTTTATTTTAGTCCAATAATCTAGAAGACTCCCACTCATCTGGTTGTTTCTTCTAAATTGCATCACAAAATACTTTGATGCTGAGAGAGAGCTTCCTCTATCAAAGGTAATGAACAGTGATGGGACATTGGCATCTGGGCACCATGCAGTAGCAACAAAGCATCCAATCAGCAATATGGAAATCTCCTTTGTTATTGATCTAAGGTGGGTTCAAAGTTGGCCTAGCTTATAGGAAGAGTATGCGCCATATGGTGAGGCAATTAATCTGGAATATGACAGGGGAACTCTATGTTATTTATTTTTATTTTATTTATTTAACCTTTATTTAACTAGGCAAGTCAGTTAAGAACAAATTCTTATTTTACCATGACGGCCTACCTCTAACCCTCCCTTAACCCGGATGACGCTGGGCCAATTGTGTGCCGCCCTATGGGTCTCCCGATCACGGCTGATACAGCCGGGATCGAACCAGGGTCTGTAGTGACGCCTCTAGCACTGAGTTGCTTTGCCTTAGACCACTGCGCCACTAGGGAGCCTAAAAGAGGTTAAGAGGTGGAGATATTGTGAGGAGGGTTGTACAGTTATGTTGACAATCTTATGAAGCTTAATGAAGCCTTTACAAATCCTACATAGATGATTCACAAATGCAAATGTTATACTATGGGTGATATAATAGGTCCTTACATCTGGTGCTTTCGTTTGACATTATTTTATTTCTCCATTTTCTCTTTATTGTTTTTGAAAATGCTCTTGGGGAAGGTCACAGAGAGAGAGAGAGAGAGAGAGAGAGAGAGAGAGAGAGAGAGAGAGAGAGAGAGAGAGAGAGAGAGAGAGAGAGAAAACCCATGTTAAACGATGGTGCACAAAATATGTTTGAATAATCACATACAGTACACAATAGATTATATTGGGAATCACATTATCTCGTAGTTGTGAGAAACCCAACATTTGTCCATAAATATGTATCAGGAATTACCTTTTTTTTCAAAAGCTTTTTAAGGACACTGCCTCTATTTAAAATGGTCTTGTCAGAATCCCCCGAATGTGTTATTTGGGATCAATATTTTATAGTTTTGGGAACATTGTATTTGTTCAAAAGGAGATGGTATGTCATAAACTGACAGTTTGACATCCCAAAATCCTGCTATTTCTCTGTTTTGCTGATCCAAATTAAATGCATCAAGGGCATTTTACACAGTTACATCACATTTAGAACACAACTGGAAAATAATGTTTGGTTTGTGGTCAGCAACACTATGGGCCCGATTCACACTTAGGAAATCTATTCCCTTTTGACGCATTTTGATTTAAAGAGCAACTGCCCCTAAAAAGCAACTTCTCGTGTTGAAAATGGCCTACAGTGCCTTCAGAAAGTATGCACACCCCTTGAATTGTTCCACATTGTGTTGTGTTACAGTCTGAATTTGAAATGGACTACATTCAGATTTCGTGTCACTGATCTACACACAATACCCATAATGTCAAAAGTGGAATAATGTTTTTAGAAATGTTTACAAATGAATAACATTTGAAGTTGAAATGTCTTGAGTCAATAAGCATTCAATCCTTTTGTTATGGCAAGCCTAAATAAGTTCAGGACTAAAAATGTGCTTAACAAGTCACATAACATGATTTTTAAATGACTACCCCATCTCTGTACCCCAAATATACAATTATTTGTAAGGGCCCTAAGTCGAGTAGTGAATTCCAAGCACAGATTCAACCACAAAGACCAGGGAGGTTTTCCTATGGTTCTCAAAGAAGGGCAGCTATTGGTAGATGGGTAAAAAATAGCAGACATTGAATATCCCTTTGAGCATGGTGCAGTTATTAATTACACTTTGGATGGGATTTCAATATACCCACTCACTACAAAGATACAGGCGCCCTTCCTAAATAATTTTCCGGAGGTGGAGGAAAGCGCTCAGTGAAAAGAAGGAAAAAATATTCCAAAACATGTATCTTGTTTGCAAAAAGGTACTAAAGTAATACTGCAAAAAATGTGGCAAAGAAATTAACTTTTTTGTCCTCAATACAAAGTGTTATGTTTAGGGCAAATCTGAGTACCACTCTACTTATTTACAAGAATGGTGGTGGCTGCTTCACGTTATGGGTATGCTTGCCATCTGCAAGGACTAAGGATTTTTTTTAGGATAAAAAGAAACAGAATAGAGCTAAGCACATGCAAAATCATTGAGGAAACCTAGTTCAGTCTGCTTTCCAACAGACACTGGGAGATAAATGCACCTTTCAGCAGGATAATAACCTAAAACATAAGGCCAAATACACACTGGAGTTGCTTACCAAGAGGCCCTAACCACATAAAGTGAAGTGCTACAAAAAAGGTTTTCATGTGATCATATGTGAAGTTAATGTGATAACGTGACGACATGTAAAGCAACCTGTGATAACATGAAACAACACGTGAAAACGTGATCACAGGTGAAGTGTTCCATGAACACAGGTTTTATTTTTTACATTTTATATGAACTCATGTGATTTTCCACATGTGAAATCATGTGTTTTTTTCTGTAAGGGCGGCATTGAATGTTCCTCAGTTGCACAGTTACAGTTTTGCCTTAAATCGGCTTGAATATCTATTGCAAGACTTGAAAATGGTTTTCTAGCAATGATCAACAACCAATTTGACAGAGCTTGAAGAATTTTGAAAATAATCATGTGCAAATGTTGCACTATCCAGCTGTGCAAAGCTCTTAGAGACTTACCCAGAAAGACTCACAGCTGTAATCGCTGCCAAAGGTGGTTCTACAAAGCATTGACTCAGCAGTGGGAATACTTATGTAAATGAGATATTACATTATTTAATTTTCAATAAATTAGCAAAAATGTCTAACAACATGTTTTTACTTTGTCATTATGGGTATTGGGTGTAAAATAAACCCACAATCCATAGTGAATTCAGGCTGTAACACAACAAAATGTGGAATAACTCAAGGGGTGTGAATACTTTCTGAAGGTACTGTATATTTATAATCCCCTTATCTAAACTGATTATTCATTTACCTAGGTCTTATCAATAGCCCTTATCAGTTTATGAATTACAGTGCATGGAGATTGGTGTTGTTTCTATCGCAAATAAGATATTTTTCCACTTGGAACCGACAGGTTGCTCGACCTTATTAATGATTTCCTTGCACATAAAGGTGGCAGAATTATAAGGGAATTAAGTCAAGGTCAGAATACAGCGTATCGGTAAACACACCTCTGCCACACCTCCAGTTCTATGATCTCCCCCCAAATGAACAGCTGGTTTAAGTTCAAGGTCAGAATATACGCTTAGAGGGAAAAGTACATAAAAAGGGAATTAAGTTCCATTTACGCCATAACTCGGGTCTGAATTCCCTCTATCAGGTTTGGTACTGTATAATGACCCATTAAGTAAAATACCTCTCTATCTGTTGTAAAACAGCATACTTTTATCATTAGGCCTGGATCTATTTGTAATTGTAGCATTAGCACATTGCCCATGACATACTAATTGCTCCACCCAAGATGGCGAAATGTTAGCATATTAGCACGCTAGCTATATTACCTGACTGTGATGGGGAGGTAATTGACTGAAGTTCAGTGGAAGATGGGCAATCTCCTTTCCGTTTGGCGGTTCCATTGTTTATTTCTCACAATTTCTTGCCTCTTTCCCAGCAATCGAGCAGAGCATTGAGCAGGAGGAGGGGCTGAACAGATCATCTGCAGACCTGCGAATTCGTAAGACACAGGTGAGTCACTCGCTCGTATCTTCCGCACATCCACTGAGATGCCAAGTACAAAAAATGTGTTGATCAAACATAAAGCTGCTGGTGTATCATAAAGACAGAGAATACACGGCTTCACCATAACTTTAGCCTTCTGCCAACTACACTTTGCAGACCTGGCTTTGAAAAAGAAACGAAAACAAATACTGTTTGACTACAGGTCTGGATTTAAAGCCATATTGTTATTGTACCATGTGGCCTGATGCCTACCCATAACACCACTACTTAGGCCTAGAGTATAAATCTTCATATAGTAGGAGACTTAAGGGATACCTCTATGAAGCGGGAATTCCTAAGGCCTTCATGACCATGGACTGTCATGCACCACTGAATGTAAACGCTCATTGACATCCCTTTATCTTTTGACATGATAGAAAAGATGTTAAATTGATCATGTCATTTCAATGACTGATGAACTAAGTGATTATGTAGCACATAAGAAAGGCCCTATGAAAGATATATTCAAATGTACTTTTAAGATTAAACAACTTGGCATATATCAAGTGTTTTAGAGTCGAAATGTGATTGATTACAGAATGTAATGATTGAAGATTAGGATAAATGTTCCGCTGGCTTGGGGTAGGTTCTCCCGCTTAGGTTGTAACCTGTTCTAGAATTAACCGGTGATGGTGAATGAAGCTTCATTCTCAGATAAAGATTCATTAGGTTTTGACGTCTGTATGAGGACTAATTATCTTTCACATAGAAACACATTTAAAAGCCTTTGTTTAGAGTGACACAAAGCCCAAAGGTATATTCTTTGGATATGAAGTGAAATTATGGATGGCCCCACATTCTCTGAATGGAATTGTGAAAGATTGTCAGACTGCTCAATGACAAACAGTTATCAGTTGTGGCAGGAGGGAGAGTCCTTTTTTTACCTTTTACTGTGGTGGGCTAAATCAGGGTCACACAGAGTGTTTCTTGGTAGTTTAAACAAATCTACTTTGAAACCAAATTATACACCTCACACACACATGTTATGGGCTTTAAAAAAGAAGACACCTGTACCCTGTCAGATATAGAGTTGAAATGTATTAAATTTTGAGTTTGCACCCTAAAATTACATATTTTATATACTGAACAAAAATATAAAGGTAACATGGAACAAGTTCAAAGATTTTGCTGAGTTACAGTTCATATAAGGAAATCGGTCAATTGAAATAAATTCAATAGGCCCTAATCTATGGATTTCACATGACTGGGCAGGGGCCACCCGCTTGGGAGCCAGGCCCACCCAATGGGGAGCCAATTCCACCCGCTTGGGAGCCAGGCCCACCCAATGGGGAGCCAATTCCACCCGCTTGGGAGCCAGGCCCACCCAATGGGGAGCCAGGCCCACCCAATCAGAATGAGTTTTTCCCCATAAAAGGGCTTTATCACAGACAGGAATACTCCTCAGTTCCCATGCCCCTCCCCTCAGATGATCCCGCTTGTGTAGGACCCAAATGTGGAGGTCCTGGGCTGACGTGATTACATGTGGTCTGCAGTTGAGACCTGTTAGACATACTGCCCAATTCTCTAAAAGGACGTGGTAGAGCAATGGACATTGAATTCTCTAGCAACAGCTCTGGTGGACATTCCTGCAGTCATCATGACAATTGCACGCTCCCTCAAAACTTGAGATATCTGTGGCATTGTGTTGTGTGACAAAACTGCACATTTTAGAGTGGCCTTTTATTGTCTCCAGCACAATGTGCACCTGTGTAATGATCATGCTGTTGAATCAGCTTCTTGATATGTCACACCTGTCAGGTGGATAGATTAAATGCTACAATGCTCACTAACAGGGGTGTAAACAAACATTTTAGAGAAATAAACTTTTTGTTGCGTATAGAACATTTCAAGGATCTTTTATTTCAGCTCATGAAACATGGGACCAACACTTTGCATGTTGCGTTTATATTTTTGCTCCGTGGACATCACAGAAGACTGAACTATAACACAACCGTTTGACCTAGAAACACCAGATTTTCAGCAGGTAAAACAAAACCAAAAATGTTTAGGAACGATGAATGAATGAAAAATATTATTAACATTTCACCCACGAGGCCACTAGTCATTTGACTGCTGGAAAGGGCTGTGGGACCTTTGAAGAAGCCCCACCACTGCCCTGCAGTGTGAAAAGGAGGTGGTATAACAAGGAGCGACACAGCAGCACTACCCAACATTATTCACATACAGTGGGGTCTGAAATGATTGACACCCTTGATAAAGATGAGCAAGAATGACTGTATTAAATAAATCATTCAAATACTAAGCTGGACTGTGTGGTCAAAACATTTGGAAAATATGTTATTTTATACTAATACAATTGCTTGACACCCCCTTGATTGACACCCCCTAAAGATTCTTATGAATAAAGTCGTCAAAAGTTTAGTATTTGGTCCAATATTCTTAGCACGCAATAACTACGTCAAACTTGTGACTCTACAAACTTGTTGGATGCATTTGTAGTGCCGTTTGGTTGTGTTTCAGATCATTTTGTGCCCGATAGAAATGAATGGTAAATAATGTATTGTGTCATTTTGGACTCACTTTTATTATAAATAAAAATAGAGTATGTTTCTAAACACTTCTTCATTCATGTGGATGCTACCATGATTATGGATCATCCTGAATGAAGTGGGAATAATGATGAGCGAGAACGTCACAGAAGGTCAAAAATCATACCAATAGCGGAGGAGTATAAGATTCTTGACCCTCTGTGACATCATTAATTCACGATTCATTCAGGATTATCCATAATGTAGTCGTTGTGTGCTAGGAATATGGGACCATATAATACATTTCGACTGCTATATTTATAAGAATCTTTAGGCGTGTCAATCATTTTGACCCCTACCTTTTTGAGAAAAAAAATAATGTTACTTGTTAAACAAAGTCATCTCTTTCTCTGAGCAATTGGATTAGTATAAAATAATATAATTCCCCCTATTTTTGAGCATATAATATAGTTCAGTATTTGAATTATTATCAAGGAGTGTCAATCATTTCGGACCCCACAGTATGCCAATACAAGTACAATGGCAAAGGTGACATTTCCCATATCAAATCACATGAACAACTCTAGATACTCAGTATAGCCAACCTAAACGTTCAATCAAGCTGTGCGCTGAATTGTGCCTTTTTCAAAACAACACCACTTTCTTTTAAACCACCCAAATGTTTATTCATTTGAAATTCAGATCATCTCACTGTGAACCAATGTTCTTCAGAGGTGGCCAGAAAGGACATCTGTCATTGTAGGCTCTTGACTCTCTCAACCACCTGATCCTCTGACTCACTGCCACTAATCCAGCCCCTCTTTCATCCCCACCATAGCTACACTTAGAAAACGGGTTCCAAAAGGGTTCTTCGGCTGTCCCATTAGGATAGCCCTTTTTGGTTTGAGGTAGAACCCTTTTTTGTTCCAGGTAGAACTATTTTGGGTTCCTTGTAGAACCATCTGTGTAAAGGGTTCTACCTGAAACCAAAAAGGGTTCTTCAGAGAGTTCTACTATGGGGACAGCCGAAATAACCCTTTTAGGTTCTAGATAGCACCTTTTTTCTAAGAGTGTACCTTGCATTGTTAGTGGGTTATTCAGGCACGCGGAGAAGGAGACACTGCTGGGCTGAATCTCAGGCCTTCCCTCCAGCACACAGAATTGAGCCATCCTTGCTTTGACCCCTGCCTGTATTATTTTCAGCAGTAATTCAACGCACAAGGCTCAATGATACTCAAGGATCCCCTCTGGTGGTCGGAACGTTCAACTGCCACTGTCATTGACTTTGCAGCATCAGCAAAATCTCTAACGCAGCAGCCATTATTTGAATGGAGGTGCATGTGTGCATACATATGAAGGCGTTTCTGCCATTTTCATAAAGGCTAAGATTGATGTGCACTGCAAATGGCCAATTAGGCATCATCACAGTATCAGATGGTGTTGATCGACCTTATTTGGGGTTTTCTTTTCTCCAGTGGCCACTCCCTAACCCCCCCCCTCCCATCTGTTCTCCCCGTGTCTGTCCATTAGCACTCGACGCTGTCACGCAAGTTTGTAGAGGTGATGACCGAGTACAACACCACGCAGTCCAAATACAGGGACCGCTGCAAGGACCGTA
Source organism: Oncorhynchus mykiss (assembly GCF_057628025.1). Lineage (NCBI taxonomy): Eukaryota > Metazoa > Chordata > Actinopteri > Salmoniformes > Salmonidae > Oncorhynchus > Oncorhynchus mykiss. The sequence continues at coordinate 71,598,539 of NC_143033.1, forward strand.
TCCAGAGACAGCTGGAGATCAGTGAGTATCTGTAGCCCACCACCATCATAGGGCACAGTTAATACACCACTGACATTAGATACTATACTCTATATCAGGGATCATCAACGAGATTCAACCACGGGCCGATTTTCTGTTGAGCGGATGATCGGGGGGCCGGAACATAATTACAAATCATTTGTGGACTGCAGATTGATCTCATGAAGCCCAAACAGATCATTTCAAGCCTTGCTTACACTTGTATACAATCACTTGTCTCTCTATTATGCGTGGGGATATTTGGGAATAGATTTCTTCAATTAAAATGAATTGGAGCTGATTTCCTGGTGTTTTTACAGTCCTTTATATCCAACAATTATTTAATTTTAATTTTTTTTATGTCAACTTTTTTGGGGGGTGGGGAGGGGGGCAGAAAAATTGGGGGGCCAAATGATTCCACCCGCGGGCCAGTTGGGGAACCCTGCTCTTTATAGTATCTATGTATGGAGATACTATACAAGTACAGTTCATAGTGAATAGAACCATACACAGACATTACAGTATATTGACACTATCAACCTAGATTCTCTCTTTTAGGGTGGGTTAGGCCTAGACTTAGTTTAGCATTCTTTGTCAATTACTTTGTTAAAATGGCTGCACAAATACAACACACTTGATTGGTTGATTGATTTAGTGATTGGTAATAAATCAACAAGACCAATGCCATACACACACATGCTGACAGCAGACAGGGTAACACCGACTGACAAAGAGGTACGTTAGTATCTTACACAAGAAATAGCCAGAGTTCTTACTAAATATATACTGGTACCCAACAGCGCAGACACAAAAATTGGCTTTGCAGACGTAAGGATATTTTCAAGGCAGCCCCACTGACCTTCATATGAGACAGACTGGAATTCACAGACAGTGAGTATCCTTTTAATACTGAAGTACACAGATACAGACACTGGCAAGTGTTTCATACACAACTCACAGCCATAGTGACATCTGAGATCCAGACATCAACCAATATTATGCACAGACACAGTATTTTTCAAAAGACTGGGACAGACTTAACAGAATAGATGCATTTGAAGTTTATTGAGACGATAGTTGGTAGACAAGGGATTTGAATGGCCACATATTAGCCAATGATAATTTGTATAGTCATGCAGATTGCAAAAACAGAAGACTTTCCTTCATTGTAATTCAGCTTGCACATTTTATTTAAAAGCTATATTTTCTTTCATATTATTTCATTTTGAATAATATTTTTAGGATACCTTAGAGCTTTAAATTGATCTAGATTATTCTAGACATCTGGTTAGAGATACATGCTCTTTTTTAATTACTGCCCAGAATCTGTGCTGTGCTTCAAATGGCACTAAAACGGTGGAAATGTGTTGATTTAAATAACTAAACTGTAAGTGCATCAGGCAAAGCATTATGATAATTTGTTGGCAATATATTTCATTGTGTGTGTGTGTGTGTGTGTGTGTGTGTGTGTGTGTGTGTGTGTGTGTGTGTGTGTGTGTGTGTGTGTGTGACTGTGTGTGCTCGGCAGCTGGGAGAACAACCACCAACGAGGAGCTGGAGGATATGCTGGAGAGTGGCAAGCTTGCCATTTTCACCGATGATGTGAGTACAACACCTGAGCCCGGCCATTCCCCATGGCAGACATATATCCACAGTGAAGGCATGGGGACCACAGACACTAATAACCTGTGTGGCTAGTCATAGCTAACTCGCTACATCTGTCACGTTTGCATTCAATAAACTACTGCTACGTTGACTATTATTAGTCCTGATATGATTTTTAACAGAAGAAGAATGTTGATTATTACAGGTGGCAAAAGAACACATTGAATCCTCTTCTCTCCTCATCCTCGGTCTCCTTCTCAACCCTCTGTTTTGGGTCCTTAGATCAAGATGGACTCTCAGATAGACAAGCAGGCTCTGAATGAGATTGAGACCCGACACACCGAGATCATCAAGCTGGAGAACAGCATCCGTGAGCTGCACGACATGTTTGTGGACATGGCCATGCTGGTCGAGAGTCAGGTAAAGTTTTGTTTTTAATTTGAAATGTTTTTAAAAGACGAATGAATCAATAAAAGCCCAGTTTTATGCCATTAGCCTTACGTTGAGCACAGAATGGATTTGAATCGGCCTTGAATCGGAGTCATTTTTTGTGATGTTAAAATGAAAACATTGAAGCAAATCTGTGTATCTTCAAACTGAGTCTTACATCTTTCATAATGAAATCCGTCCAACTGTGATTTGGTTTTTGCCACGACTGACTGAGAACGGGGCAGATATTTGGAGCTGAGAGTTGAACATATGACATTTAGCCTCAGGCGTGTGGGTTCACAGGCATATTTGAGTAATTGTGCTTTGAGACTCGAGAAGTGTTGCATGCAGTGCCCTGTTATTATTATATGTTTAGATTGAGACTGGGAGTAAACACACTGTTGCCTTGACTAGTTCCACACCAATGAGCAATGCTGTGTAGCCATTCAGATAAGCTCAGGCTACAACTGTAGCCTTTTTACATCCTGGTTTCATCAGTGTAGCCAGCTCTCTGCTGCTAGTGTTCAGTTATCTCAATTAATGGGTTCTTATAGTATGTTCAGGGTTGTGGCTGTACGCAGGGGTCGCACTTAAGTTGAAATGGTACAGCAAAGACTTGCACTTTAAAAATGCATTACAAAATACCTCACATAAATGTGTTGGTAACATGCTACAGTTTATTCCCAAAATGATGACCACTTAATTAAGTTACATTTTCAAATATTTTCACATTTACAGAACATTTGTTAATATTACATAGAATCTTGACATGTGAGATACAATATGAGAATATTATGTTGCCAATTTTGATTCTCACTGTGAAGAAATGCCCGTTGACTTCCACTAAGAGCCTATGAATCTCATCAGGACGACCTAAATTAGAAAATTGCTTCTGGGTAACAGGGAAATATGGTTTCTAAGTTTAGCTCACGCACTGTAAACCGTTTGCGAGTTGGATTATTTCATCCAAACTACAATAGGGAGGAAAAACGCTTTTGAGTGACAATTCTTCTCTTTCTCTGGGGGCTTTTCCTCATGGACAATATGCAATTGTGTATGATGAATAAACATAGGTACTTAGCTACGCTCATCTCATTTATATACCAATACTGTTGTTTCCTCTGGCAACATTATGCAGCACACAATGTTAAAAATCCATCCTTTAGATGGAAGACAACATGTAGATGATAAGTGGCTTCATCAATATCACTTACAGTACTTTGTAACTAGAATATAAATTAATAGAAAACAGCTGATATTTGTGCTAGAAGCTTTGTTTGGATTCGAAATAACAGAAATACGATACCACCCTTGAGCCTTAAAAAAAATATGGGGCGGAAACATGTGCATACAATGTGGTTGAGGCTAACTTAAAGTGGTAATAGACAAGGTATTCCCCTCACTCCGCTTGCATTTTGATGACGGTGCTTTTTTTGCTGTTTACAGGGAGAGATGATTGACAGAATTGAGTACAACGTGGAACACTCCGTGGACTTTGTGGAGCGGGCGGTGTCTGACACCAAGAAGGCTGTCAAATACCAGAGCCAGGCTCGCAAGGTAAGTCACAGGCTCTCCGTATAACAGGGCTAACGCATATATTGTGTATACGCATATATTCTTCCACATGTTTTATCACTGTTACGTTGCTGTAACCCACATCCCCCACCTACATGAGGATGTGTACATACTGTACATTCTAATATACATACTATACCTATGCCATCATGTAAACACACAGACAAGCATACTAAAATAGGCACAGCATCCTCCTACAGTCAGTCATATCATAAAAGGTTCATGCCCACCACCCCCTCATAACTATATTATTAAAGAGTATACACACACTCTCACACACACACTCAAATAATAATAATATCCACCACCTCTTCATGTACAGCACATTCCACCCTCACTCACACAGTACCTCAGTGATTACCAAGCGACCAACCTCCACAGACACATGAAAGGTTGGGGCACAATGTACATACTAATGTGTTGTGTAGATAAATGATATTGTCCCTTACCGTAAAACTGTCCCGTAGCATGTATACAATCACAAGTCTCCCTGTGTCTTGCTAACACCATCAACGCCTTGTCCCCCCCCCCCCCCCATGCAGAAGAAGCTCATGATCATCGTCTGCTGTACTATTTTGGGAGTCGTCTTGGCATCCACTATCGGCGGATACCTGGGCTTTTAATGACGACAACGACGAAAGGCGGCCACAAGAGAAAAAAAACACACAGAGAGAAAAATATCATATACAATATCAGATAAGGAAAATGTTCTAAAAGGGGTGGGGTTGAAAAAAACAAAGACAAAAAAACTAAACCGACATTATAGCTGACTAAAAACATAACATATACAAAAAAAGAGGGTACAAATAAACAAACAATTTGCAATGTACATGTACATTTATTGAACATAAGAAACAGCACATGGGTTAGCTACCTGGAAAGAAATATGACGTAAAACAGGTTCTTTTTTTAAGTTTCTTTCCTTTTTTTGGGGGGGGGGGTCTCCAGGACAGTGCCAAAGACTGCTAAATTGTGTGTTGTTCCAGCAAAGGTAGTTTACTTGGATGCGATTTTAGAACCTAATGCACAAAACTGGAGACGGATTAGGATGATCGGTGTTCCTTATTTCATAGATACAACAATCACGTTTCGTTGGGAGAGACTGACTTTGGTTTTGCTTGAACCGTGACTTTTAAGAGACTTCTCATGGGTTGATTATTCCTGTCAATCACGTAAATCAGCCAGACAAATTAGTGTAGTCAACTTGAGTAACCCGGCGATAGGCTAATCAAATCTCCTAGATAGGCAACAATGTCTTTACTTTGACCAATAGGGATAAGAGCTTAAACCCATGGAGCTGTTACAACGGCAGATGAAAGGCCCCGGCTGACAGACAGATGGAGGCGTGTCCTTTAGGGCGTGGCACTGCAGTAGCAGGTTTGAAAAACAACTGACAGTTTGCAGGTGCTCCATCTAGGCCCTTCTCTGCTCTTATCCATACAGTAGGAGCTTGGAGAGAGGAACGTCTCCGGGCCTTCAGCTAATTCCATATGCCTGCGGCAGAAACCAAATTCAGAGAGAGATTAGAGAGGTAAGACGGGGGGGGGGGGGGGTAAACCCGACGGTCGAACTATGCAGTTTTGACAAAGAAAGCCGACCAGTTTGAGTTTTCCCAAGGATGTTAAGAGAGAACAGACAGAGGGGGGGGGGGGGGGGAAATTATATTATAAAAGGTTGCAAGCTACACCAGAGAGGGAAGGAAGAGAGGGAGGTGAAAGAAAGAGAGACCTGTAGCCGTCATGCCTGTTCTACAGATTAGGAACGCATTATAAAAAAAGTCAATTGAACAACGGAATCTCAAAACTTGAAATGCTGGCGAGCCCTGGTGTCGAGTCTCATGTCTTGCTTTGGAAGTGGTTAGTTCTACTGTGGTGGTGTAGTGTGTGACGTGTCCTGTGACAAATCGTCTGGCCTCATATTTCCTTTATGGACCTTCAGCTATATTTTTCATTTTGCCATTTGCTTTACTTTATTTTCAAAGATACAAAAACATATAAGCAAATGGGTACTGTGAATGGAACACGTTTGTGTGCCCCTCTTGTGAAATTGTATTTTTTACTAAGCAAAGATATAATCTTAAAAAAACACGCAACTATAGAATCTATTCATAAAACATGGTAGGTATTAATAACTTAGCAATCGGTCGGTCATGTTGAGTTTTTAGGGAACCTATTCCACCCTCTGCTTGAGTTGTTTGGGTGCTATTTCATGAAGATGGGCGTTTCCCTCTTAATAGCCCATTGGTGGTGCTGAACTATTACCAGTTCAGAATAGCAAGGTTAGGAGAGAATACTGTGCTCTATGATTGCACATTCTACAAATGAATGCCATTTGAATTCAGGCTAAGAACAGATATGAATGCTGCTACATTTATCTGAAAGAGACAGCTCCACCTTGCCAAGGAAATATGCATGGCAACGTGACACGGATGTCACAGTGACTCTGTTGAAGCCAGCACTGTAATGTCGCAGATTAAGATCCAATCGCGGGAGTAACTGAATCAAAATCATCACTCGTGAGCCTTGCCCTCAAAGTCCCAATTCCCTGGCTTGCGTTGACGGTGTTGGCCCCCGACTGGATGAACTAAATCGTTCCGACTGTTTGGGGTCACCTTCATGGAAGAGTGTCCCGGTGTAGTTCATATGACAAGGCCTTATACCCCCTGTGATCTAGACTGGACATGGACCTAATCTGAATGGAGAATATACTCTACGATCAATAGATGTTTGACAAAGCAACAACTTTGTTGCTGGTGTATTGATTTGATTAGAATATAGTCCATTTAAAGATGAACCCAATTATCCTCTGACGTTAGCTTCCTATATGTAGGAACGTCATAGGATATAAGTTGTGGCTCAGCGGTTAAGAGCGTTGGGCCAGTGACTGAAAGGGTTGCTGGTTCAAATACCTGAGCTGACGAGGTGAACAATCTGTTTATGTGCCCTTGAGCATGGCACTTAACCCTAACGCGCCTGTACTACGCTCTGGATAAGAGTGTCTGTTGTGTGTGCCCAAACAGACTATGCTAGCTACCGCAACATTAAACCGTTTTTTTCTTGTAACAGATACTTTGCCTGTATATGTAATAATTGTAAGGAAAAAAACAATGTTGTCAAATGTTTTCGGGAAAATCCTAATTTTGTGTTGAAAATGTCCTTAATATTGTATATTCAAAGGGAGGAGCCAGCTCTCAGTTTTCTGAACTTGGATTTTAAGATGGAAATGTAGCTAAATTCAACATTTCCAAATGCCAAAAGTGACTCTGTTCAGTGTAAAACCAAAGGCGCATGATTTTACTTCATGAGTGCCCCAACACAGAGAATCACGTTAGATTAACCTTCTGACACAGAATTGTCTATTAATGCAAATCTCACAGGACACTGGATAGGATATTTCAGAGTTAGCATACCTAATTCATCTTACCTATTGGCTGCTGCAAAATCAATACACACCTACCCACTTTTTTACAGTTACATGGTCATTCCCCTGTCATTGACATCAGCAAGGAACATCATTTTCTAAGTCACTGGTTTCTTGGTGAATTTCTAAGTCAAGTGGTGGTCATCCCTGACTGACTGTCATTGAACTGCCTCTGTTGTTGTCCAAACTTTACACTATAGTAACTACATTAAAGTTATGGTCCACTTTCAGCTCGGTGGCCAACCAAATCATGGCCCTTTCAAGTGCTAGGTAGTAGTTAGCTGATGCTTTGTGCTAAGGCCCGCCATATCATCATAAGGACAATACTTGCAATAAATAGGAAGCTGAAACCTTAAATGAAATGTTCAGTCATTTCACATATCCATGCAAACGGCTCTTTGGTTCTGAGTGTGAAACAGTGGCCTTTGATAGTGGGCTGTCCTTATAGAATGGGAGTTTGCGACTTTTTCCATGAACAACCACATAACTTTGGGAGATTGGCACTGACTTACACCTTGGAACACAGTGAGCAAGAAACAACAAACAATGGCCTCTATTTAAACGTGATTTAACTTCAGGACTAACCCATGTCACTGTTTTCTACGTGCATACCGGTAACCACTTTTGAGTTCTGTACAATCTCGATCACCACGAGACGTGATATTTCAGTCCCACCACGATTTAAAGGCTCTCTTATATCACTTTGGTGAGCCTCAAGTCCAATTTGTATATTTCCATGGCAAGAATGTCTCACTGCAGCAAGAGATATTGATGGCATAGGAATGGCGAACGGGAAATCTAGGTTCGTTCGACCAACATCTCCACCCACAGATCCAGGAGGGAATCTGACTGTAGTCCTCAAGTCATTCCAGGACTGGCCAGCATGTTATTTTTTAAAGCTTCTGTGTATTTAATTGTGTCCAACCACTTACATGTACAGTTAAAATGGGGTTATATTGATGTCGTTGTTGTTTTTTAAAAGGAATATGGCTAGGGAACCCTTATTCTTATTAAGGCATGCAACTATCGGCTTTGTGAGTTTGCATGGTGATTTCTGCTCTCAATCATGTGCGCACTTTACACTCTTAAGAAAACACTGTCTATCACGTTCACAGTTTATTTATCGATCGATTATTTATATTTACTCACTGGGGACGGGGTGAGGGGTTGTAGTTATATCGCTGCTGGTGTCTGTTTTATCGCAAGTCTACAGAGACACCATATTGACAGTGGTACGTCCAGAGGAGTGATCTACGTATGTACGAGTGTGTGTAAACGTCCGGGTACTGTTTGGTGCAAAATGTCGTCCCTCCCTTCCTCCAGAGTACTGTAGTGTGCGGTTTTCCCCCACCATGGCAGAACCCCTAGTAGTAATTCTGATACATTCCATCCTGTACCCCTCTTTCTCTCCCATAGCATCTATCCCACTTTGCTTCATGTGCTTCTATGGTGGCGTATGCGTCCTTTGTGAGGAAACGTTAATCGTGAGTCTTTAAGCTGCGACTGCAACTTGTGAGCTCCTAGGCCTTATGTGCATGCCCTTCGTCCCTGGCAAAAAAAAAGATGGTGCGTGTGTGTGTTTGTGTGTGAGCATGAACGTTTGTTTGTGTACAGTATGTGTGTGCACGTCTGCGATCGACGCAGACCACTCTGAGCACGCGACTAGGTGTAAGGGCTGTTCGGGTTTAGCAGGTCCATGGGTTGTAGCTGTTGAGTTCCAGTTTTATGTTGAAAACAACAACAACAAAAAAAGACACTATTTATATATGTTGCCAAATTCAAACCAAAGCATTTTGCCCCACGTGTTCTCAGTCACCTGATCAAAGAGCACAAAGAAAGTAAAGTTTACAAAAAAAATGCTTATAATATAATAATAGTAATCTATAGTTATCATCCAGATTATCCCCCCTTCAAATCATTGTATGTTGTTCTGTCAGCTACTTGATTCAAACTTCTGAGTTGACTTGTTGAAAAGACTTGGCAAGTTGTCCTTTAATCATCTGTAGTTTGTAGTCTTTGTGGTTGTAATAGTGAGAAGAGATGCATAGTCATATGATGTACACGGAGTCCTCTGACACGCGAGTCCAAAGGAGACAACAGTGGCGATTATTATTTGGTGAGATACATATCCCTATCCAAATGTCTGTGTAGTCTATACACCTGTCTTTATGCACACAATATCTACATGTTTTTTGTCATGGCCTCTTTAACACCCAATTCAACGCTCACTTGCTTTGCTTTCTCTGTGCTGGCAACACACCTGAACTGAGCGTTCACCAGATCCACTTTGGTGAATATAAGGGCACTGACCTGGATGAACCAAAAGTATTCTGTTTTTATTCCTGTATTGTTTTGAAATGAAAAGATGTATCGGGTGTGCGCGGAACATCGGAATGACCTCCGAACGTAGTGAGCATAGAGGAAGCATTCTGTAAATGAGTGGAGAATGAATGACGGTAATGGCCTGGCCGTCCAGCTTCTGTCAGTGCAAAGCCTTATCAGTGCAACCGATGGAAAGGAAAACCTCTTCTGGATAGGGTTTGAATATGGTCTTGAACTGCAAATATAACCAGTTAGATCTTTCAAAACGAAATATCTGTTTTATATTATCATGGTTCATATTTGGGGTTTCCCTTCCTATATATGGGCACCCTTACCTATTTGCTTGTTGTAGCCACAAGAAATTCAAGGCCCTATGCAATGGCCACTGGCTTTATCCTCACCGTTATGTCAATATTCAAACTGCTTTCACAGAAGAGGTTGTTCTTGGAATGAAATCATTTCAACAACCAACGAAACCCTCTTCAGAGATGCTACTTTCTATTGTGGCTTACTAATGTGCTACTGTTATTTGCCACAATGAAACCGTTTGTTGTTTTCGTTGCTCTTATGGTCCTATTCTGGAACATACTCACCATATCTCACAACAGTATTCCTTTGTATCAGTGTTCTAATTGGGAGGGGGGTTGGCGGTGTAGGAATGGTTCCCCCGAAACTGTGACTTCGGAAAGTTGATTATTATCTGAATGGTCATAACAGTAGGTTAACAGAAAACTGAATAGATGTTAAATATATTATTATAATGAGAAGAAAATGCGGGTAACATTTGCAAACTGAGGGAGATAGAATGGCAAAAATGATCAAATGCTAAACTAAAAAAAAGTGAGTGATTCTATTATAGCAATGATTTAAAGAAATAAAGGAGTTATGTTAACAAAAATAATAATAGTAATATTGAAATGCTCGCAATTTTGTCCAACTGAACTGGATCTTTGTGTCTTGTAATTATTGTAAATACCTCAAAGAGAGAAAAAAACGACTTGCATGTCCATGTATAAAACTACTGAGAAACGTGTTCCGGTCAAAGTTGTGAAGTGGTTCGATCTCTGCCCTATCCCCACTGTCCCCCCCTCTTTTGGACTGACTGTCTGTACATATATGTTCTTTCAGTTTTAATGCGTGTTTGGAGAGTGTTTGGACAAACGAAAGAATCATTTGTGTGACCAACCATATCAGTCAAAAACCAACCAGTATGATTTCGTTCAGAGGCAATCCGTCTCTGATGAACAGTGCTTCCCTCCATCCGTAGTAAGAAGGGAGTGGCAATCTACATATTGCCATTTTGTCTCGGTTTCCTGCTTCCAGGCCAAATATGAATTCAAACACTCTCTTTGTCTCCAATTATTAGCCGGTAGTCAGCCAAAAACAGCCCTGTCATTATGATTGGTATTGTCTTGTATAATGACAATGTCAACCTTGTCACTTGGCTTTGGGCTTCTTCTCATGGGCCCAGGGTCTCTCATCGCTGTGGAAAGTATACTGTGGTGAAAAAATAAGTCCTTCTCTTAATTGAACCCGCCATTACGTAGTGGTCATGACATTTAGAGTCATTAAGTACTCATTTGTGTGATCTTTAATGTCTGGCAAGTGTTGCAACTCTCCTATGTTCATGTGCATAGGAGAGAAAATGATTTCCATTGTCAAAATTGTAAGAAGAATTTCAATGTTTGAAATGAGTTAGGCTCTGCGTTGAGTTTTGTCCTCTTTTGTATTGAAATCTTAGCGATGCGAACAACTGAATCACCTTCTTAGGAGTTTGAGAGGATTTGTCCCAATTGTGAGGCAACCCAAGGAGGTCTGATCATCCTCAAAGGGAAAGTTGTGGATCATACTGAAAGATTGGCCTGTGACAATATAGAAATCCACTTTTATGTGCAATACAAAAGAAAAAGGGCTTTCTCTAACATGCAGAAGTGAGACTAAATTATTTCAAACCTCGGTCGACCACAACACAGTTTTGGTTGCAGATCGAAGCCACAGTTGGTGGAAGTGATTTGAAATGTGTAACAACACAGGCAGAAGAGAACAACTCCATCTTGTTCAGTGAAAGTCAGTTAGAGGGGGTTGTCAGGGTGGGCCAGAACAGAGTGAAACAAGAATGATACTGAGAGAGACTGAAAAAAAGAGGACAGTTGGATCGTTTGCTGCAACTTTGACTGGAAATGCAACTTGTGTCCCGTTTTTTTTGTGTGTGTGTGTGTGCGTACTGTAATGTAAAAAACTATCTGTCCCTCTCTCTCCCTCTCTTGTACTGCTGTTTGCTGTTCTGTTTAGTTAGTGTGACGTGCCAGTATTTCCCCTCCCCACCCTTCGCTATCTCCCCTCCTCTCGCTCCCTTTTCTCCATGGATCTTTAAGATGACAACTCTATGCAGATGCTGTCTTTTATAAGTGTGTCAAATTTTAATTTAAAATAAAAACGATAAAAAAAAAAAAACTAACCCGACAGACATATTGAAATGATAATAAAAAATGAATAAAGAAAAGGATTGTTCAGTGTACCCTCGCAGTGGTTGGTCTTCATTACTGTTTGTCAGTCTCCATCGCTATAGTACACAATGGCTCAAATTCAATTGTATTCTTTGCTAATTATGTTCTTAGATCATAATCTACCAAACATGTGGCAATGCAATGTTATTTAGATTTAGGAATATGGGATATTAGTTTGTGTTAAGCATCCTCATGTTATCCTATCAACACCTTGTCATGAAGCATTAAGTGGGTCTGAAGTCCCTGGGGCCTATTCACTGGGCTTTGGATCAAGTCACAGTGAGTATCTCTGTAGACCCTGATCGCCCTCCACTGGGTTAGCAACATCTCAGACAACTCGTCACTGTGATATGCAAGACTTGGCAAGCATTCGGATGGCTGCTGTGCGTCACTCAGGTAAGTCAAGTGTTAGAAATTGGTAGTGGGTGAGGTGACTGAGTTCACTCCTTAAGATTTAACATATTTTGACACCTAGTGAAATGCACAGTATAAATATCATCCATCGTTATTGTATTATGTCAGTGTTTTTCCTTGAAAGGCCCCACTGCCATCCAGTGTGTTTTTAAAGGTGGACTAGGCCATGTTGAAGAAGCATCTCAGAGCAGCAGTGCGGATCTATGATCCGTCCCTGTCCATATATTATTCATTAATATTCGATAGACAAAACTGATCCGATATCAGCACTCCTGCTCAGACCCTTTGAACAAAGGACTTTGAACAGCTGCTCAGCCATGTTGTGTGGGTTAGCTCCTCCAGCACTCTGCCCATCTGGTTCCCAGCCTCCCAAAAGGACCATTAGGAATCCATGACTCACGGTCCAGTCTACACATTATGACCTCATCATTAAGGCATGCAAGACATCCCCACTTTGATCACTCACCCTGGTGCAAATTCTATCCCCATCACCTCATCATGGCTACTTACCATTGTGGTGGGATGAATGTAATGTACAGTACGCTGCTGTTCATCTGTCCTCTGCTATGTGCTGATTCTAATTAGTTAGTATGGGCATCTGTTAAATGACACAGCACATACTTTAACATTTGAATGTACAATACTTTACACAAGGTTTTGGTGAAAGACTGACACAAAACCACAATGAAATTAGCTGAATGGGGAATCTGGAGAAGTAGGAAATTCAAGATGGGGATAAAGGGAAATGCAAACAAAAAGGCCTGTTTTTGATTAACTAAACCATTCCCATCTGTGTCAGCCACACTAATCTAGCTCCACCAATCAACAAAGGAAAATGGCAACAACCAATTTGAACATGACTGAAAAAACACCTAAATAAATACAGTACTCCATTTTGTGCAGGAATTCAATAGTCTGTTACCTCCACATCCACATGCTGTACTCCCCCACTACCCCCTCATGGCTGTACACCCAGACTCTGTCTATATCCCAAATGGCACCCTATTCCCTACACACTGGGCAAAATCTGGTTGAATCAATGTTGTTTCCACATCATTGAATTCACATTAGTTGACAACTAAACCAAATGTAAATTAAAACTGGATGTTGAAATGACGTCTGTGCCCAGTGGGATGGACCCTCGTCGAAAGTTGTGCACTGTAGGAAAAAGGGTGCCATTTGGGAATCTGTAGTGCCCCCCTCATGGCATCAACAAAACACCAGGGACACAAGGCCCTAGACAGTGATGAATGGCTTCCTCTGACTGGACTCTCAGGACAGTCACAGTCCTTGTTCCCCAGGGGGACTTGCCTTGATGCTAGACTCCTCTGCTCTCCCATGGTACATGGGGCTTGGGTCACATCCATCATTCCGAAAGGACATGTACATTGGGAAACGGATGTGGGATTCACTGCAGACTGCTCAGGTAAACTGACTGATAGAGCACAAACGAACAAAGCCTTAGGGATCATGAAGGTGAATATATGTGTTCTATTTTCTATGACAAACCTTCCTGACTGAAGGGAATGCACTGTCATAGAAAAGAGCCCCCAAAACAGGCTTACTTTAAACCTGCTTTTAATAGAAATTAAATACTCTAGGACTTTTGGAAATATTGAAGCAACCTTCAAAGAAATTGTGACTGTTATTAAAAACACATAAAAAAAACACGGTTAAAAAATACATAAAGTGTGAGGAGCTGAAGGACAATTGTGATTCACAACACATTTTTCCAGCTATTTATTTTCAGTACTCAGCATTAGGGATAATAATATGGACAAGTTTTGTTAAGAAATTAATTATCAAAACATAGTTTATAAAAGTGTATAGTAAGCATTACATATATACTTGAAACAAAAAGTAAGAACTTGAAATTAATACTTGTTCAAAGCAATTCTTTCTAAACTAGGTTCAAAAGTGTCCATTTTGTATATATATTTTTTTTTTTATAGGTTTAACTCAAATATAAATGTGGTCTAGTTTTATCACATTACTACTAAATCAATTCACTGTGACTTTATTTCACTTACTAGCAGTTCTCCCAGTAAAATATGTACACAGAGCTTTGAATAGTTGAATATAACAAGTGTATAAGGAAATACTCACTAATGAATGAATACAAAGGTTACAATACAAGAGTAACAAACTGAACATAATAAACGCGCTAAACTTTTACAAGTTATGTTTGTAAGTGTGGTTTCTTTTCTTTTGTGTGTGTGTGTGTGTGTGTGAAACAGAAGTGTCCAGTCTGAGTTGAGGGAAGACAGTGGCATCACTCAAAAGGCAAACATGTCAACAATAATCCTTAATCTTCCTTAAACTTCATATGGCAATCAAAACACACATAGCAGCTCCCTGTTTGTTGTACAAAGGAAACTTAAGGAAGTACAGTCAATTTAATGTGTCAGAGTCCTTCATCCTTGACTCCATGTCAATTATACATACATGATGAATAGTCAGGGGTATGTGTAAGGACAAGGGGTGGTTACAACACTTCTCCTAAACTGAGAGATCCTAAAACTAGCATTTATGTTACAAATGCTGCTACAAATAAGCATACTATAATGATTTATAAAAGCTGCAATGTTAATAATACAGTCATAATTACGATACGTGATAAAAACCAAACGCCGACAGCGGCCTAACGATATACATTTCTTTACTTTTATCCGTAAAAAAAAAAAAAAAAAACATCTACACGCGCTTGCTGGTTTAGGCGTAGTGTTGAACATATTGGTGCCAAGAGCCATTTTGAAATAATGGGAGGAATACAGAAATGCCAGAAAGTAGCAACCCATTAAGAGCATTGTCGTCATCTGCAGAACAATAAAGGTTTGAAGCTCATCTTCGTGCTGCAAGAAACACACAAGTTAGAAAACAATTAGAACCTCACAAGAGAGCAATACACACTCAGGTCAGTTCTATATTACAGAAATGTGACATCTCCAACCACTACATTCACCATTAAAACTACATTTTTTTACAATGTCAAAGTACATCTACTCTTTAATCCAACATATTGCGGATACGTTTAAAATCCATGATTTACTCTTCAATACTGTATGACACAACAAAAGCCACACATGATTTTTTAAAATGTATCTAGGCAAGTCAGTTAAGCACAAATTCTTATTTGCAAGCAAAGGCTTCATTGAAGATTAACAGATGGGATGTTATGATGTGTAGCAGTCAAAAAGGAACAATCCACAAAACCTTAATATTGAAGGTTTTTTACCAGTAATCCTGGTGTACCATTGCAGGCGGAAGGGTTGTTGTCCCCTAGCAAAGGCTACCGAGTGAATGCAGCAAGCACAGCTAACTAATTGGGTGGGATGAAGGCAGATGGGTGAAGATTTTGCAACCCGTGTCCTAACCAGTGTAGATATCGTCCATGTCTAGTCCACTTTTCCCCCTTGTCTGGGGTTGCATGCAGGGCCTTGAGTGTCTAGACCACGTATCCTGCTCTATGAAAATCACAGTCTATAACAAGAGGGAGATGGTGGTGAAGGAGTGTGAAGAGAAGTTTTGGCACCTCCAGAACCTTGGCATTTCAATGCTTCCCCTTTCCCCAACCCCACCCATACTTTGTAGAGATATGGGTCTGAGGCAGAGCCAAGAGGGTGGCACTGGTAGCAGCCACAGACACATTGGTGCGCACAGGGCGCACTGAGCTGCCCCAATGCAACTTCATGTGGTGGCGCAGGTTGGACTTGCTGGAGAAGCGCTTGTCACACTGCTGGCAGGAGAAGGGTTTCTCCTTGGTGTGGATGCGCCGGTGGATTATGAGCTGGGTGGACACGCGGAAGGACTTTCCGCACTCCGGGCACTCGTAGCGCTTGGTCTCCGTATGGATGCGCTGGTGGTTCTTGAGGGCGTTCAGATTGTGAAACTCCTTTTGACAGGAGGTGCAGAAATAAGCGCCAGTCTTGTGGATGGTCTTGTGGTTGAGGAGGGAGCTGGCGTGGCGGTAGGCACGGCCACACTGGTCACAGACGTGCGACTTGGCCCCCCCACCAATTACCGGTTTACCTGAAAATGTAAACGTTGAACTTGTATTAAACCAAACCTCCAGAAACCTTTTGGCTTTTCAATGTAAATCACAGCAGCACTTTCCCTTCCCCCACCTATAGAAATGGGCCTGAGCGCATACCCAGGAAACTGGAAGGAGCTGAGCCGCTCCAATGCAACTTCATGTGGTGACGTAGGTTGGACTTGCTAGAGAAGCGTTTGGTGCATTGCTGGCAGGAGAAGGGCTTCTCCTGGGTGTGAATGCGCCGGTGGACGATGAGTTGGCTAGGCGCACGGAAGGCCTTTCCACAATCTGAGCACCGGTGGCGTTTGACCTCAGTGTGGATGCGCCGATGGGTCTTGAGAGCCATCAGGTTGGAGAACTCCTTCTGACAAGAGCTGCAGAAATAGGCGCCTGTCTTGTGGATGTTCTTGTGGTTCTGGAGGGATCCGGCATGGCGGTAACCACGGCCGCACTGGTCGCAGACATGCGACTTGGGTGGTCTCCCTGCGCCAATTGGTGGATGACCTGAAAATGTAAAATGTAGGAATTGTGTCATGCCATAATTCTGATATTTCGTTTGTATACACATTAATGCTGGCTTCACATGCTCGTGGGAAATGGGGAAACTGGGAAGTCATATGCTCGACATGGTTGTGTTCAAGTGCTATTGAAGTTGGAACAATTCTTAATGAAGTAAACTAGCTTACTTAACATCAACAATATGGTCAGACTAGCTACATTATACATACTGATAAGATTGTAATTGTCAATAACAGATTTGCTGTCAAAGGTGAAGGGTCAGTGGTGAAACGTCAACTTGGTAGCAAAAATGTCTCTGAGTTTCCGTCTTGTAATTCCGACATTGACAGTCCTTCAAGTGAAACTAAACGCTTCTGATAACTGTGACAGCATGTAAACGTTGCATTAGAAACAGCTTCAGCCATGGGGGGGAAAAAAGTCATTCTTCAACAATTGAAAGTGCATTCCGTAACATTGCCACATGGACATAGATCTTGATATGTCACGGTAGTAATAAATGAATACTATTAATCGAGACAAAAATAAAAATAACTGTCAGAGTGGCATGTCCTGGCCACCCTCAGTGTATACAAAATTTGTCTTCTTGATTCAATATTGGATGTAGTTTTCGGAAGTTGAAATATTGTCTCTACAAAATAATATTTTGGACTTAATAATATTCTTCAAAATCAGAGAGGGAGTCAAAATATTACTGAAATGTTAAAGACGGCACATTTAACAATAAATTGTTTATTTCGGGCAATTCACCGGAGCCTTTTCAATATGTCAATCAAACCATTGGGCAAATCAAATGGGCCTTCCCTACGCTGATGGTGTACTGAGCCTGGAGTCAAATGATGAGGCTACTTGTGTTGTAAATGTCACTCTCCCACTGTACACAGCAGGTATATATGGGTTTATTATGCATTTCCACTAGCTACCAGTATTTAATATGGTCGTTTACATAGTTTAACTGTACCTTGAATTTGGTCAAAGAAACTGATGCCTCAATTTGGTAACAAATGTAAAGCTACAGTTAATTATATTCAACACGGGTGGATCTTTATTAAGCACAAACTATCATGCATATATAAAAGACGAAATGTACATGAAAACAAAACAAATATGGCACAGATCAGAGTTACATGTGTAGGATTAAGGGTGAGAGATTTGTATCTTCAATATCTGGGTTAGTTTCATCTTCATGGTGACAAATACACACAAATTGGGAGTCATATTGCAACGTTGATGATTCTACAGCCCTTAGGACAATTTACTCAAAAAACAAATTTTCTTTGGTTTCTCCCAGTACTTGAGTGTTCCCAAACTAAAATATTTGATTTATTTAGTTATTTGGAGCAGACACTTGTTAGTTTAGCATGCTAATCCAAGAGTCCACACTAATCAATTGAACGTCCAAAAACACACTTAACCACCATGCAGAAACTCCATTCCAACGTGTATAGTGACCATATCACTCTTGAACAATGTATTATAATAGAAATGCTTCTGTGGTTGCTAGACGTTGGCATCAGCTCAGATTCCATCTGGACACTGGCGTTAGCGTGCTAAGCTAACTAGCAGCAAATATGCACTCTCAAACTTGTCTGGGTTGACAAAAAAAAAAAAAACCTACGTGGATCAATGAAGTTGGTCTAAATATCACTGGAAAAACTAAAGAAATTAGTTTTGGGAGGATATTCTTCTTCTTCCAAGGATGAAAGAACTCCAAACCTATTTGGCTGGTTATAAAATAAAAGGTATATTTTCAACAACCACATTGTAAACTTGATATCATTTTGTGATTTTTATGTGTTGCATAAAACTCAATATTCTAGCATCAAGATAATGGAATTCATTCAAACATTGCACCTTAAAGATTATATATAGATGCATTAGTGTCCATTTTTTAAATGTATCGTTTGTGGACTAACATGAGCAAATGACATTTTCAGAGGTCTAATCCTCTAGGGCTGTGTTTATACAGGCAGCATTATTCTGATCTTTTTGTTCACTAATTAGATCAGCTCTGAATAAGATCTGATGTGATTGGTCAAAAGAACAATTAGTCAAAAAAAATATCAGCATTGGGCTGCCTGTGTGTACACAGCCTAGGTAAGGTGTATGATGAGGGCACCCGTCTTTCTAGAGGCAACAAGGTAAATCACATTATCAAACTTCATCCTCAGTCTGCATCATTTGCTTAAAGATCTGCAATTGTATACCCTCCTTCCTTACATTCCAACGGGTCAATTATTTGGCCCCTCAACTAGACACATTAATTTGACCAATTCACTGAAGTGAAAATGTTCAAGCTAAGTCTTTAACAAGGTTGAGTTAACGAAGTTGATTTCGCCTTCATCACAGATTAAAAATTGCCTGTGTGAAAACAGGTTGATTATTAAAACACTTAACACTTTCAAAAGTACATGAAAAGTGAGGAGTGAAAGGACAATGGATTCACAACAATGTTCTTCACTAGTTTTCCAGCTATTTATTTTCAAATACTCAGCATTAGGGGTTATAATATGGACAGGTTTTGTTAAGAAATTAATTATCAAAACAGCTTATAAAACTGTATAGTAAGCATTACATATATGTATGAAACAAAGTTAGAACTGAAAATGATTCATTATAGTTGTTCAAACCAATCCTTTCTAATCCAACCGTAATGATGGTTGGAAGTGTCCACTTTTAACCAATTCTGGAGAAAACGCAAGAGTTCCATTAAAATATAGTTAGTTGTCCCGTGGTCTAGTTATCACATTGCTCTTAAAAATCACTTCACTGTCACTTTATATTTCACTTACTAGCACCAGCTCTCCCAGTAAAAGGTGTTCACACAGAGCTTTGAATAGTCCAAACGCAATTAAATAAAAAGAAATACTAATAAATACAAGGGTTACGATAAGGTATAACAAAATCTTAAGAGAATGAGGTCTGAATGCACAAACAATTCAAAGTCATCCCCTTTGAGTGTGAGTTTTTTTGTGAAACAGAAGGAAGTCCAGTCTGACTTGAGGGGAGACGGTCACAACATCACTTGTAAGGCAAACATTTCGGAAATATTTCCTTCGTCTTCATACTGCAATCAAAACACACATTATACAAGTTCCCTGTTTATTGTGCAAGGGACTGATTATTATTATTATTATTATTTTTAAACCATAACAAATTGAGACAACATGGAGGAGTACTGTCACAAGTGTTCTTTGGGAGTCCTTCATACTCGACTCCATGCCAATTATACATACAGGATGAGTAGTCAGGGGTAAGTGTAAGGAAAGGGGTGGTAACAACAAAGCTCCTAAAGTGTTATTATAAATAAATGCATTCTACAATGATCTGTTTTATAAAAGTTGAACTGTAAATAATACAGTCAGAAGTACGATTACGATACAGGATAAAATCAAAATGCCGGCATGGGCCTAACAATATACATTTTTCTTTTAAAAACAACTTATTGTCTATACATGTTAACTCGTTAGGCGCAGTGTTGAAAATATGGGTGCCCAGAAACATTATTTATTTATTTTTTTAAAGAGGAAAACACAAATGTGATGCCAGAAAGAAGCAACCGATAAAGAGCATTGCTGTCATCTGCAGAAAAATAAGGTTTGAAGCTCATCTTCGTGCTGCAAGAAACACACAAGTTAGAAAACGATTAGAACCTCACAAGAGAGCAATACACCCTCAGGTTAGTTCTATATTACAGAAATGTGACATCTCCAACCACTACATTCACCGTTAAAAACTACATTTTTACAATGTCAAAGTACATCTCAACTATTTGTTCCAACATATTGCTCACTTCAGAGATACTGTTTGAAATACATGTTCTTACTGGTTAAGATGTTTTGTATAACAGGACAAAGGTCGCATGCAAAGGCTTTATCCAAAAATCAACAGATATGGAATGGGATGTCGTGATGTGCAATGCATTCAAACTGCAAAAAGATGCCACACAAAAAAACCTTAACATTGGTCAAATTCATCAATGTGGTTGACTTGGTGAGCGTCACGCCACACTCTTGGCATGGCATCAGGATGTTGTTCCTATTGTGACCCGTTTGTTATGACTTCATTGACACTGGGCTTAACGGTCAATAAAACACTGAGAAATCTAGAATTGTCTACGGTGTAACATGCAACGGGGAGCTATGACAACAGTATATCATTAAGGTTTCTAAAGGGCCGAACAGAGAAGTCTAGCACACATCCTACACTCAGTGAGCAGTAATCCATGTGTACCATTACAGGTGAATGGGTTCTTGTCCCCTAGCAAAGGCCATCGAGTGAATGCAAGCAAGAGTAGCCATGCTGGTTGGGATGAAGGGGACGCTTTCGCAACCAGACTGTCTTAACCAGTGTAGAGGTCGTCCATGCCAAGTCAGTCCTCTCCCCCTCCCTTGTCTAAGGTTGCATGCAGGGCCTGTGTGTCTAAAACACATAACCTGCTCTGTGAAAATCTAAAGACAAACCTCACACTCTACAACAAGAGGGAGATGGTGGTGAATGAGATGGGGACTAAGTTTTGGCAGCTCTAAAACCTTGGCATTTCAATGCATCTCACACGAGCACGCACCCCCCCCCCCCCCATACTTATAGAAATGGGCCCGAGGGCATACCCAAGAAGCTGGCAGCGCCCATGGCCATGGTAGGGGGCGCTGAGCTGCTCCAGTGCACCTTCTGGTGGTGGCGCAGGTTGGACTTGCTGGAGAAGCGCTTGTCGCACTGCTGGCAGGAAAAGGGCTTTTCCTTGGTGTGGATGCGCCTGTGGCAGATGAGCTGGGTGGACACACGGAAGGACTTTCCACAGTCGGGGCACTGGAAACGTTTGGGCTCAGTGTGAATACGCCGGTGGTTCTTGAGGGACATCAGGTTGGGAAACTCCTTCTGACAGGAGTTACAGAAGTAGGCGCCTGTTTTGTGACTGTTTTTGTGGTTAAGGAGGGAGCTGGCGTGGAGGTAGGTGCGGCCGCACTGGTTGCAGACGTGCGACTTGGTCCCCGTCGCCCCACGGCTCCTGCTGCCACTGGGGCCTTGGAAGGACAGGGAGTTCATTTTGGGTAGTCCATTGGGGTCCAGTCCTTGGGCCTGCAACAACGTGAGATCCAGGCCGGAGCCCCAGCTAAGGCCTGAGCTCCCGCCCCCGGATGTGCCCCCAGAGGCTCCCCCAGCCCTGGTCTGTGTCTGCTGGGGGGGCCTGGGGGCTTGGCCGTGGGAGATCTCCTGGTGGAGCCGGAAGCTGGCCTGGCTGGGGAAGCTGCGCTGGCAGGGGCCACAAGTGAGCTCCCTCTCCTTTAGGTGGACGCGACGGTGGCTGTTGAGCTGGGAGGAGACACGGAAAGCCTTGCCGCATTCTGGGCAGCGGTGACGCCGTATCTCTGAATGAATGCGCCGGTGGTTCTTGAGGGCCAGGAGGTTGGAATAGGTCTTGAGGCACACGGCACAGTGGTAAATGCCGATGGTGTGGGTGTTTTTGTGGTTGAGAAGGGAGCTGGCATGGGCGTAGGAGCGGCCACACTGGTCACATCTGTGGAGAGACAGAAGAGAAGAAGAAATTAGTAACTGCTTGCGGTCCTTTTTCACTAATCTAATTGGCTGGTTACCACTTTTCCATTAGATACAACTTTAATATATTTATATATCCATCTAAAAATAATTTGTACAGGTATATGATCTGGAATCCGGCTTAAAGCTTTGGAGATGACTAAAAGTGGTTTACCATGTCCTGCAAGAAGAAATAGTCAATTTATACACATAATAAAAGGGGAACACATTTTGGTGGAAACAAGGGGAAAAAATATGGACTGTCCTTAATCAAATAATTGAAAACTAATTTGAGTCTTGGAAGGTATGTGTGGCTCCCTGCACATTTGGATACAACAATTCCATATCACACTTTTCATAGTTATTGAAATTATTCTGGCTTTCACCAACTGTGGTGAAATATGTTGGCTTGGTGCAGATTACCCCCCCCCCCCCGCCCAAAATAACTAATTTACAACAAAGCATGTGCAGTGTAGCAAGCTCCAAATACTTACTGTGGATCTAAGTCTAAGGATAGGCCCATGCCCTTTATCAATGTAGTCTTCACTGTAATATCAGCAAAAAAACCAACAAGAACCTTCTCACTTCTATGGTCTTTTACCATTTTAACCAGCTTTTGTGCCATGACTTTGTCAAACAAAGAAGCCCACTAAACTAGGTTTACACTATCAACAACCTAAAAAAATTACAATGTACCTATAAAAAGAGACAGGGAAGCACAAACAAAAGGAGCACTACAATTCAAACAAGTACAAGGAACACACAAAATCATAAATCTTACTTATACTACGTCAGCTGCTTTGAATTGGTATCAATTAATGTCAGTATTCTTTGTAAAAGCAGAAAATAAAACATCCAACTGAACAATCAAATCAATTCTGATGCATAGTAGCCTACGAAACGAATGTATATCTAACTGAAAGCAAAAGGGGGGACTTATCTGGTCTCCACTAATCAATCTGTCCAAACTTCAGAAATAGCCGAATTCCGGTGCACGTATGGTCCCAAGGAAGCCGGATTGGAGATCATATACCTGTAATAGACATGTAGAAACCTATGATCTTCACTATTTTCACTTCAAGAATCACAAACAGACGAAAACTCACGTGTACCGGCACTCTTCTCCCCCTGTCGTGCTTGCAGTGGCCATCCTCCTGCCCTCCTTGCCTACCTGGTTCTCCCCGCAGCGGTGCCTCGCCAGGCCTGACCTCCCCTGGAAGCTCTTCCCACAGCTGGTGCAGCCAAAGCGTGTGTGGCCCTCCTCATGGACCTTCTGGTGATTGCGGAGGAATCTGGCTAGCCGGAACGCTTTCCCGCAGTGGTGGCAGATGTGCCTCTTCTTCTGCGTGTGGATGCGCATGTGGTTGCGCAGCGCCATGTAGTTGGAGTACGGCTTGTCGCAGTAGGTGCAAGTAAAAGTGCCTGTCTTGTGTGTGTGCTTGTGGTTCAGCAGGCTGCTGGCATGTTTGTAAGAGCAGTTGCAGATGTCACAGCTGTAGGGGCGTTCATCTGGCACAAGGTCAGCCCCATCGATGCTGAGGCTTGAGCTGTTGAGGGAGGCCGAGGACGAAGGGAGCTGCTGAGCAGGGCAGTCATGTGCAGCCAGATCGTCTGCAGTAGCGAAACCCTCGCAGCACCCATCACACTCGTAATCCATTTGAGCAACAGCTCCTGCAGCCCCCTTGCAGAGCTGTGCAGAGTGGTGGGTGGTCAGCTGCTTTTGGGTACGGAATCCTTTGCCACATTCCTGGCAAGTGTGCTTCTTGAGGGCAAAATGAAGACGCAGATGGTTTTTCATGGCCAGGCGGTTGGGGTAAGTGGAGTTGCAAACATTGCAGTGATACTCGCCAATTTTGTGAAGATTCTTGTGATTGGCCAAGCTGCCTGCATGACGATAGCTCCGTCCGCACTCATCACAGGCGAAGGGTCTTCGTCCCCCTTCTTGTAGATCAAAATTCTGAGCCCTTGAAGTACCAGCCTCTGAGTAGGGTTGCTTGAAGCCTTGTTGTTGTCCATACTTGACTTCCCCCATGCCAGGGTTCTGGGATTTGGACGATTCTCCTCTCATGGCCTGCATGCCAGAGGGTCCTCCTTGATACCTCCCATTGCCTAGTTTTGCGAGCTGGGCGTGAGCCTTTGCTCTGTGTTCTTCATGGAGCCGAAGGTGGTTTTCCAGCTGCTTCTGGATCTTGAAGGCCTTCCCACACTCCTCACACTTGTGCCTGTAAAATAAAGTGAGGACCAAATTAAAAGATGGGTTAGGAACTGGTAAACACTCCTTGCGCCTATTCCACGATCTGCCAGCCATTCAACTCGCTCCTGACATCATGAATGGACAGCCTACTGGCTGAACGGGCACTAGCTACGTTTAGTAATGATGATAAAAGCACATTTGGGTAAGGTTATTTACCATTCAAGTAAAGCCATCGTTTCGGAATCGGGTGCCACTTGGGGACCGCTTCTCCCTGTGCCAGCGGCAGCCTTGCTGTAGCAAGCCAATAAAGGGAAATCACCAGTCAGAAATACATTTTACGTTTAGAATGGATTCAAAGATGTCATGGCCTGGCCATTTCTTGGGTTCCTCAGGGTTGCTTAAGGGGTGTTTTGTTTTTAATTAGCTTTACAGATTGGACTGTAGCACAGAGTAGACTCTTACATTCAATGACAATGTTGTTCGTTTTCCAGCTGTGCCGCTGTACAGTGAGGGAAAAGCGGTGTGTTTTCTTCAACAAAATCGAATGCCTATTTTTTACATCGATGCGGAGACCCCGATAGGAAAATTTATTATTCTTACTCATATCTAGAATTATTACAATAAAAAAATAATGCATCTCATTATTTCAGAGAAAATAAAGACCAATCCATGAAGGTACTGTACAATCCTGATTTTAGTGTAAAATGTCCTATTGATGTCAATTTGAAATTTGGACCAAATTCAAGCAATGCAAACAGATCTTATGTTATTAATAGGCCCACAAAGACAAACAAGTCTCAATGGGGAAAAGCATCAAACAAAAGCTTACCTTTTTAAATCAAAGTGGGTCCTCTGGTGGTTCTTAAGGGCCAGCAGGTTGTAGTAGCGCTTCTGGCAGACAAGGCATCTGAAGACTCCGGTCTTGTGAGATTTCTTGTGGTTGAGCAGGGAGCAAGGGTGCCTGTAGCCCCTTCCACACTGGTCACATTTGTGGGGTCGATCCTCCGAATCTGGCATCTGTTGTCTACGGTCCTGTCCTCCCATATCACGACTGCCTCCAGGTCCTCCAACTCCGCCACCACTAACTCCATCTCCGCCAGTCATCCCTTTAGCTCCATTCAATCCTTCTTTGCTCAGCACTCCTCCTCTTCCCTTACCAGGACACAGGTGAGTGATCAGGTGATGGCGATCAGCAAAGAACATGCCACAGTCAACGCAAATGTGATTCCTCCCATCACCATCCATTTTGCCATTAGTATTTGTAGGATCGGCCCCCATGCTCTGCGCTGCTGCATCGGACCTTTGTGGCCCATGAATCAGTTGGTGGTTTAACAGGTCTTGCTTTCTGGAGAAGCTCTGGCCACAGGTGCTGCAGATAATCCTCCAATCTGCCTCACCGTTAGGAGAAAGCACTGAAGTCCCAGGCCCTGTGGGATTGTTAGCATGGCTGCGCAGATGGCTCCTCAGGGCCCTGAGGCTGGCATAATGGTTCCCACACACCGAGCACTGGTACACTTCACCATCATCTTCATCTTCTTTATTCATCCTTTTCCCCCCTCCTTGGGCATGGGACTGAGAACCATACTGAGAGCGCTGTCCATTGCTCTCTTTCACATTTCCTCCACCTGAAGGGAGAGCAGCGCCTCCAGGACTGTTGAAGCTACTCATGTTTCCCATGAATCCATTGGACATCCCCTGGTTCTGTCGCCGTTGGGGGCACATGTGAGACTTGATGCCAGAGATGTCCCCATACATTTCTCCACAGTCAGTGCACATATGTCTATCAGCCTGGCGGTGGTTCTGGGGAAGAGGGGAGTGCCCAGAGTTGCTCTGGGCAAGGGAGCCATCAAATCGATCATGGAACTCCAGTGAATCCAAACCACTGCTGTGGCCACCATCAGGTACAAAGTGAGCAGCGTCACCAAGATTTCCAGGTAGGGAGATAGGGGTGGTTGCGCCGCTCCCCTCCTGCACATAACTATTCTGAGAGTCAAGTGTCAGGGGTTCCGAGGAGAGCCAGTCGCCTTCAGTGTTGAGGGATGATTGGTTGGATGTTCTTCCCTTATGGCTGCGGAGGTGGCTATGCAAGGCAGCCAAATGCGGATACTGCTTGCAGCAGATGGTGCACTGGTAGAGGCCAGTCTGGTGGGAGCGCTTGTGGTTGACCAGGCTTCCAGCATGGCGGTAGCTTTTCCCACAATCCTGACACTTGAAACGACGTTCACCATCATCAGAAGAAGATTGCGCTCTCTCTCCAGATGGAGATGGGTTAGAGTTAGAGCCAATCCCATCAGTGTTCAGGATACCATCCTGACCATGGGAGCCTGGGTGGGGGTCATGGGTCAGGTAATGAACTTTGAGACTCTCCAGATCAGGATGCCCAGCCCCACAGTATGCACAAGTGTAAATGGGGTTATTGACAGGAGGGCCAAGCATTGGGTCAAAGGGTCCACGTTTATCATTTGGCAAATGAGGAAGCGGCAGAGGGTCACCCAGGGCAGGTGTGTATGCTGGGGAGCGGACAGCGCTGAGATTGTGCGGCATTATCCCAGGGAAACTACGGGCAAGACCCAGTGAAGAGGAGGCTGCATTATGCAATAGGATGTGCTCCTGGAAGTCACTCTTGTTGGGCAAAGCTACCTGGCACAGGTGGCAGAAGCAGTTAGACGCATCATCGGTTTGGGGAGCAGACGAACGCTGATCAGTCACAGAATCATGTATGTTGTTGTTAACCATCGATGCTCCAGGAGTCTTAAACTTTGAGTGGGTTCGCTCATGGCCGTTGAGAGCAGCCAGGTTGTTGAACTGCTTGTAACAGACGGTGCACTTGAACGCCCCCTCCTGGTGACATTTCTTGTGATTAACCAGGCTGCCATGGTGGCGGTAGGTCCTATCACACTGATCGCATTTGAATGGGCGATCCCAGGCATCATCAGTTACAGGTGACTTCTTATGATCATCTGGGTCATGTGACATCACACCATGACCCATTCCACTGTTGTTCAGGTGATTGCGGGCAAAGCCATCAGACAGGTCCTGTGCAAGACCATAGTTCCTCTCATCATGTCCGTCTTCAGCGCCTTCGTCACCGCCGTCTTCCTCTGCCTGGGCACTGCTTGGGGATAGTGTGTGGATACGGAGGTGGTTCTTCAGAGCCACAGCATTGGGCAGGGTTCTGGTGCAGACTGGGCACTGAAAGGAACCCACTTCATGGGATTTCTTATGGTTGGCCAGGCTGCCAGCATGCTTATAGATGCGGCCACATTGCTCACACTCAAACCTGCCATTCTCTTCTTGCTGGTAGTGAGCCTTCATGTGTTCTAACAGACTAGGGGTACTGGGGCAAACCATATCACACTCTTTACAGGGGAAACCCTTAACACGGCTCATATCATGCATTGCCATAGTATGCGTATACATTTAAGGAAGGGGAAATCAAGTCTCAAGATAATCAACAAAGCAGACAAGGGGAAAAGAGAGAGTCTTAGCTCTTGGATTCTGTGGTGTCAGCCATTTTCTTCCCGGAGCTGAAGAAAGTCTTCTTTCAGCCATTCAATGCCACCTTGTCAGGGCAGCACCAGAAGGATTTGAACACGGAGCAGGCAATGGAAGAGCACTGTTGAAATAGGAAAAACATTAAAAAAAGGGGGCATTTAATCATTTAGAAGAGACTCAAACCAGAAACGACTAGACATACTGTACATCTAGCCATTTGCACAGTCAATGTGGAAAGGTTATCTATTCTATACTGCAAGTAATATGACAAAGAACACCTTAATTGAAATAATAATGGTCTGGCAAAAGCAAACACAGGCTACAAATCCCCCACATCAGACATTCAGACCAATTAACTGTTCCTAACATTGAAACTCTACCTATCAAGGGTGCTGGGCAGGGTAAATCTAGCACACCTACATGTAAAGAGCAAGAACACACACAGGATTTTTTTACCGTTCGCCAGCCGAGAATAATTTGCAATTCTTATCAGTGTCGGCAGACAATCTCTTTGTGTACACAGAGCAAAAACCTCGAAGTCATCAGCCACAAAGCCTTAAAATACTACAAACCAGAAGAAGGCAGTAGCGTTGTTTGGCAATGCCTGTCTGTGTGTGTTGCTTAGTTTATGGACTAGATTCCAATGTTAGCTAGCTAGCTGCGCGGATGTTGCTATTTTGTAGAAGGCCCTTGTTGATACTAGCCAGATGGCCACAGCTAGATAACTACCTAACAAGATGAAACAATTCAATTCACTCTCCATAATCCCATACGGCCAGTGCCAGCCCATAGCCAAATGTTTAGCCAACCAGCGCAACATAGCTAGCTAGCTCAGGACACTGTATTAACCCGGCAGCTAACACAGGAAGCTGTTTCATGGAAAATAATCCATTGTGATTAAATTAGAATATCAATACTAGCAATACTGGTTAGCTAGCTTGGGGGAAGTATTTAGTGTTGTGTGCATTGCATCTGTGTACTTAACTAGCTACCATCCCATAGCCTACATTGCAAATGAAGTGTGATTGGCTCATCCATGGATGTACAGAGAAATTGCAATTTTTTGCCCTTTTTGTTATCACTCCTGTTGACTTCCCCATGTGGGGGTTCGTGCTCTCTGATTGGCTCAAAATCAAGTCAAATTTTATTGGTCACATACAAGTGTTTAGCAGATGTTATTGCGGGTCTAGCGAAATGCTTGTGCTTCTAGTTCCGACAGCGCAGCAATATCTAACAAGTAATTCACAACATATACCCAATACACACAAATCTAAGTAAAGGAATGGAATTAAGACAATATAAATGTATGGACGAGCAATGTCAGAGCAGCATAGACTAAGATACAGTATAATAGTATAGAATACAGTATATACATGAGATGAGTAATGCAAGATATGTAAAAATGATTAAAGTGACTAGGGTTCCAATTATAAAAGTGACCAATGACTTCAAGTCTGTATATAGGCAGTAGCCTTTGTGTGCTAGTGATGGCTATTTAACAGTCTGATGGCATCACTACTCTGGACGGCTCTGACTTAGAATACGTGGACAACTACAAATACCTAGGTGTCTGGTTAGACTGTAAATTCTCCTTCCAGACCCACATCAAACATCTCCAATCCAAAGTTAAATATAGAATTGGCTTCCTATTTCGCAACAAAGCACCCTTCACTCATGCTGCCAAACATACCCTTGTAAAACTGACCATCCTACCAATCCTCGACTTCGGCAATGTAATTTACAAAATAGCCTCCAATACCCTACTCAACAAATTGGATGCAGTCTATTACAGTGCCATCCGTTTTGTCACCAAAGCCCCATATACTACCCACCATTGCGACCTGTACGCTCTCGTTGGCTGGCCCTCGCATCATACTCGTCGCCAAACCCACTGGCTCCATGTCATCTACAAGTCCCTCCTTATCTCAGCTCGCTGGTCACCATAGCATCACCCACCTGTAGCACGCAGGTATCTCTCTCTATCTCTATATCTCTCTGGTCACCCCCAAAACCAATTTTTCCTTTGGCCGCCTCTCCTTCCAGTTCTCTGCTGGCAATGACTGGAACGAACTACAAACATTTCTGAAACTGGAAACACGTATCTCCCTCACTAGCTTTAAGCACCAGCTGTCAGAGCAGCTCACAGATTACTGCACCTGTACATAGCCCATCTATACTTTAGCCCAAAAAACGACCTCTTTCCCTACTGCATTTATTTTATTTTATTTATTTAGCTTTTTATTTATTTATTTTGCTCCTTTGCACCCCATTATTTTTATTTCTACTTTGCACATTCTTCCACTGCAAATCTACCATTCCAGTGTTTTACTTGCTATATTGTATTTACTTTGCCACCATGTTCTTTTTTTGCCTTTACCTCCCTTATCTCACCTCATTTGCTCACGTCATATATATAGACTTGTTTCTACTGTGTTTGTTTTACTCCATGTGTAACTCTGTGTTGTTGTATGTGTCGAACTGCTTTGCTTTATCTTGGCCAGGTCGCAATTGTAAATGAGAACTTGCCTACCTGGTTAAATAAAAAGGTGAAAAAAAATACAAATAATAAAGATAGAAGCTGTTTTTCCAGTCGCTCGGTCCCAGCTTCGATTCACCTGTACTGACCTCCTGTGGTTGAAGAGGCGCTTCAATGCCTCTTCAGCCATTTCAGTGTCCGTGAGGTAATACGCCGAGGAACTTAAAACTTTCCACTTTCTCCACTGTCCCGTCGATGTGGATAGGGGGTGCTCGATCATCTGTTTCCTGAAGTCCACAATCATATCCTTTGTTTTGTTTACGTTGAGTGAGAGGTTATTTTCCTGGCACCACACTCCGAGTGCCCTCACCTCTCGTCGTTGTTGGTAATCAAGCCTACTACTGTTGTGTCGTCTGCAAACTTGATGATTGAATTGGAGGTGTGCTTGGCCACGCAGTCATGGGTGAACAGAGTACAGGAGGGGGATGAGTATGCGGGGCCCCAGTGTTGAGAACCAGCAAAGTGGAAGTGTTGTTTCCTACCTTCACCACCTGGGGGCAGCCCGTCAGGAAGTCCAGGACCCAAATGCACAAGGTGGTGTTCAGACCCAGGGCCTCGAGCTTGGAGGGTGTTATGGTGTTGAATGCTGAGCTATAGTAAATGAACAGCATTCTTATATAGCTATTCCTCTTGTGCGGATGGGATAGGGTAGTGTGATGGCGATTGCATCGTCTATGGACCTATGGGGGCGGTAGGCAAATTGAAGTGGGTCAAGGGTGACAGGTAAGGTGGAGGTGATATGATCCTTGACTAGTCTCTCAAAGCACTTCATGACGACAGAAGTGAGTGCAATGGGGCGATAGTCATTTAGTTCAGTTACCTTTGCATTCTTGGGTACAGGAACAATGGTGGCCATCTTGAAGCATGTGGGGACAGCAGACTGGGATAGGGAAATTGAATATGTCCATAAACACACCAGCTAGCTGGTCCGCGCATGCTCTGAGGATGCAGCTTGGGATGACATCTGGGCTGGCAGCCTTGCAAGGGTTAATGTCTTACTCACGTCAGCCACGGAGGAGAGCCCTCAGTAGAGGGCTGCGTCGGTGGCGCTGTGTTATCCTCAAAGTGGGCAAAGAACGTGTTTAGCTTGTCCGGAAGCAAGACATCAGTGTCCGCGACGTGGCTCGTTTTCCTTTTGTCGTCCTTGATTGTCTGTAGACCGTGCCACATGCATCTCCTGTCTGAGCCGTTGAATTGTGACTCCACTTTGTTTCTATACTGAAGTTTTGCCTGTTTGATTCCCTTACTGTTTGTGTTCTGCCATATTCCCAGGCATCTTGCCATAGTTAAATGCGGTGGTTCGTGCTTTCAGTGTTGTGCAAATGCTGCCATCTATCCACGGTTCCTGGTTGGGGTAGGTTTTAAAGTTGTTGGCCACTGACGAGCATTGCGATTCTACAAGTAGAAACGGCAGGTCCGTCGCTACCGGGTCAGCATGCAGCAGGTACCGCTTTTGTTCTAGCAAGAGAAGGAACCGCCTCTCACTGTGGTACCTACCTATCGGCAGTCTGATTCTCTGCATTTCATGCTTAATGGTCCTGAAATTTAGGTTGTCCAGAAACAATGGCCCAATCCCAAATTGGCCCCTATACACTTGTGGAGATCTGATTTGATAGGAGTACTGTAAGTAACATGGCAATAGCTCCACTTTGGCCTTTGATAGACCAGGGGGAAGTTTCACCATATTTCTTGTGCCAATCAAATCTTCTCAGATCTCCACAAGTGCATTGGGATTGGGCCAACCCCTAGCCCCATTTCCCCTAGACCAGGGCCACACGCCTACAGGGTCCAGAGGCTGCTGGTTCTTTTCTACCTGATAATTACATACACAGTGTCCCAGGTCAAAATCAGTCCCTTATTAGAGGGAAACAATGGCTTTGAAGGTCCAGAGCTTAGTTTGAGGTCCCTAGACCCAGTACTGCTGCTTTTGTAAATTATTCCCTTCTAATCAGGGACTGATTTAGACCTGGTACACCATGTGTATGCAATGAATTATCAGGTCGAACAGAAAACCAGCAGTAGTCCTGACCTCAAAGTTTAAAAAAAATGATATCACTGCCCTAGACACAGATCTAAGAGGCAATATCTACCAAGAGATTGCCATATTTCCTCCACCTGTTCAATCCTCTCAGATCACGTGTCCAGGATAGGGGTCGAAAACAGGTGGCCCACGGGCCAATGGGGGGGGCTAAATTGTGTTCAATTTGCATTGAAAATCATTATGATCCGTCACCCCGTCAATCTGCTCTTCCAAAAACACTCCAGCTGAATCTAGTTGCCTACCCCATCACTTGGTCCACAGGCGAATACAGCGATAAGCAGACCAAGTGGGGAGTTTTTGTATCAAGATCTATGAAAGTGTGTGGATTTGGTCAACAAAAAAATGTGATTGCTAATTTGCTAAGTGAGGCTTATTTGATTGAAAAGAAGTTTCATAATGTTTAGGTTGTTACGAATGTAGTGATAACTGAATGAAACTGTATCTAGTTGTTTGTTTCAATCACGCATATCTGCCCTCTCATTGGCTAGAACGGTCCCACCTGATCTCTCCCCCCCCTCCACCCACCTTTCTGACAACAACTGCCATTGTTAGGGCTGAAACAAGACTCATTGTATAGAGTCTCTTACAGGGCTTTAGAGATTTGAATTCTACCAGAAAGTCAATCATTATTCTTAAAGCCCTAATGTAGTCTTTGGAATTGTATTTTTAAATCCACCACTGTATGTCTCGAAATCATCAGTCTGATCATGTAGGCGTTGGGAAACAAATTGGACGACTTTTACATACACAGCCCTGAAAGGCTGATAGGATGGTCTAGAGCCCACCCACCCACATCAGATGAACAGTCATTGGTCTATTAAACTCAGATCACATTGTGACATCATGTTGTGGGCCAAAAGTTCCATCCCACCTGAACAGGGTGAAATTCCAGGCTTTTTAATTTTTTTATAAACAGCTCTTAAACAAAAGGGGCATTATCACAATTTCTGTGTTATTTTGACCTACGTGGAAATATAAATGGGGAAAAAAAAGGAAAATCTCATCTTCAACTGCACTACCCTTTTAACATTCAACACTTATGCTTTGTGGGGTAAAAATACAGTGCCTTGCGAAAGTATTCGGCCCCCTTGAACTTTGCGACCTTTTGCCACATTTCAGGCTTCAAACGTAAAGATATAAAACTGTATTTTTTTGTGAAGAATCAACAACAAGTGGGACACAATCATGAAGTGGAACGACATTTATTGGATATTTCAAACTTTTTTAACAAATCAAAAACTGAAAAATTGGGCGTGCTAAATTATTCAGCCCCTTTACTTTCAGTGCAGCAAACTCTCTCCAGAAGTTCAGTGAGAATCTCTGAATGATCCAATGTTGACCTAAATGACTAATGATGATAAATACAATCCACCTGTGTGTAATCAAGTCTCCGTATAAATGCACCTGCACTGTGATAGTCTCAGAGGTCCGTTAAAAGCGCAGAGAGCATCATGAAGAACAAGAAACACACCAGGCAGGTCCGAGATACTGTTGTGAAGAAGTTTAAAGCCGGATTTGGATACAAAAATATTTCCCAAGCTTTAAACATCCCAAGGAGCACTGTGCAAGTGATAATATTGAAATGGAAGGAGTATCAGACCACTGCAAATCTACCAAGACCTGGCCGTCCCTCTAAACTTTCAGCTCATACAAGGAGAAGACTGATCAGAGATGCAGCCAAGAGGCTCATGATCACTCTGGATGAACTGCAGAGATCTACAGCTGAGGTGGGAGACTCTGTCCATAGGACAACAATCAGTCATATATTGCACAAATCTGGCCTTTATGGAAGAGTGGCAAGAAGAAAGCCATTTCTTAAGATATCCATAAAAAGTGTTGTTTAAAGTTTGCCACAAGCCACCTGGAAGACACACCAAACATGTGGAAGAAGGTGCTCTGGTCAGATGAAACCAAAATTGAACTTTTTGGCAACAATGCAAAACGTTATGTTTGGCGTAAAAGCAACACAGCTCATAACCCTGAACACACCATCTCCACTGTCAAACATGGTGGTGGCAGCATCATGGTTTGGGCCAGCTTTTCTTCAGCAGGGACAGGGAAGATGGTTAAAATTGATGGGAAGATGGATGGAGCCAAATACAGGACCATTCTGGAAGAAAACCTGATGGAGTCTGCAAAAGACCTGAGACTGGGACGGAGATTTGTCTTCCAACAAGACAATGATCCAAAACATAAAGCAAAATCTACAATGGAATGGTTCAAAAATAAACATATCCAGGTGTTAGAATGGCCAAGTCAAAGTCCAGACCTGAATCCAATCGAGAATCTGTGGAAAGAACTGAAAACTGCTGTTCACAAATGCTCTCCATCCAACCTCACTGAGCTCGAGCTGTTTTGCAAGGAGGAATGAGAAAAAATTTGAGTCTCTCGATGTGCAAAACTGATAGAGACATACCCCAAGCGACTTACAGCTGTAATCGCAGCAAAAGGTGGCGCTACAAAGTATTAACTTAAGGGGGCTGAATAATTTTGCACGCTCAATTTTTCAGTTTTTGGTTTGTTTAAAAAGTTTGAAATATCCAATAAATGTCGTTCCACTTCATGATTGTGTCCCACTTGTTGTTGATTCTTCACAAAAAAATAGTTTTATATCTTTATGTTTGAAGCCTGAAATGTGGCAAAAGGTCGCAAAGTTCAAGGGGGCCGAATACTTTCGCAAGGCACTGTACATGATCAGTTCAAAACCTCAAAATATGTTGTCTTACATTTATAGAATGTATTGCTTTATGTTTTGCCAATGTTTGATGAATAATACATTTGTTAAAATTAACCTATATTTTATGCATACATATGATTTATCATCTACTGCCAATTGTCAGTGCGGATTCAAAGTCTTAGTATTTGGGCATATGTGCTAAATAAAGGCTTGTGTTGTGACAACTTTTAGACATGGCTTTAGTTTTATTAGATGTGGCACGTTTGCAGCTTGTGTTCGCTTCCAGGCTGTCCAATGTGTCGTGTGCCAAGTTCTTCCTGCAGAATCTTGAGAACCACACACCTATAGTTTTTACATTTACAGCACAAAAGACAATATAAAGGTTTGTGGAATACTTCCATTTCACAATTTCACATTGTGAAAAATCAATGTAAGCTCTGTGATATCATCCAAATTTGAGAAGTTGGCCCTAAAACAAGCTAATGCAAGATTGATATTGCAGTTGCACACAACATTCAAATAATAAATAAAAAAAATGTAAATGGTCAAATGTCACATTGGTCATTTTCAGTAACATAGGCCTGGTAGTCTAATATAGGCTCAATCCACTATTCTAGAGCCTTCCACCATTCCCCCCCCAACCTATATTTGAATAAGGCATCCTATTCCAGAATGGCTTATTGACATTGGCCTACCAGTATTTGTTCCTGTAGTCAAGTGACCTCAACAGAACATACTTTATACCTGCATGGGTTAGTCTTAGAGCTCTAATGTTAAAGTGAAAGCCTCATAACCTCTGGGAAGGTACCCTGACCCAGGGGCTCTGATGCCAGGCCATCTGGGTGTGCTCTAACATCACAAAAAGCACTTCCTTGGGTTGTCGGTCATCTGTTGTTTACACTTTGAAGCATATAGACTCAGCAAAACAATAAAATGTCCTCTCACTGTCAACGGTGTTCATTTTCAGCAAACTTAGCATGTGTAAATATTTGTATGAACAAAACAAGATTCAACAAGACAAACTGAACAAGTTCCACAGATGTGACTAACAGAAATGGAATAATGTGTCCATGAACAAAGGGGGTGTCAAAATCAAAAGTAACAGTCAGTATCTGGTGTGGCCACCAGCTGCATTAAGTACTGCAGTGCATATCCTTCTCATGGACTGCACCAGATTTGCCAGTACTTGTTGTGAGATGTTACCCTACTCTTCCACCAAGGCTCCTGCTCCAACAAGTCCCAGACGTGGATTGAGATCCGGGCTCTTTGCTGGCCATGGCAGAACGCTGACATTCCTGTCTTGCAGGAAATCACACACAGAACGAACAGTATGGCTGGTGGCATGCTGGAAGGTCATGTCAGGATGAGCCTGCAGGAAGGGTACCACATGCGGGATTCCTGTAACGCACAGCATTGAGATTGCCTGCAATGACAACAAGCTCAGTCCGATGATGCTGTGACACACCGCCCCAGACCATGACGGACCCGCCACCTCCAAATCGATCCCGCTCCAGAGTACAGGCCTCGGTGTAACGCTCAT
Source organism: Oncorhynchus mykiss (assembly GCF_057628025.1). Taxonomy (NCBI): domain Eukaryota; kingdom Metazoa; phylum Chordata; class Actinopteri; order Salmoniformes; family Salmonidae; genus Oncorhynchus; species Oncorhynchus mykiss. The sequence continues at coordinate 71,635,396 of NC_143033.1, forward strand.
TCTTTCAACAAGAAACACGAATCCGACCATCACCCCTGGTGAGACAAAACCGCAACTCGTCAGTGAAGAGAACTTTTTGCCAGTCCTGTGTGGTCCAGCGACGGTGGGTTTGTGCCCATAGGCGACGTTGTTGCCGGTGACGTCTGGTGAAGACTTGCCTTACAACATGCCTACAAGCCCCCAGTGCAGCCTCTTTCAGCCTATTGCGGACAGTCTGAGCACCGATGACGGGATTGTGTATTCCTGGTGTAACTCAGGCAGTTGTTATTGCCATCCTGTACCTGTCCCGCAGGTGTGATGTTCGGATGTACCGATCCTGTGCAGGCGTCGTTACACGTGGTCTGCCACTGCGAGGATGATCAGCTGTACGTCCTGTCTCCCTGGAGCGCCATCTTAGGCGTCTCACAGTACAGACATTGCAATATTGCCCTGGCTACATCTGCAGTCCTCATGCCTCCTTGCAGCATGCCTAAGGCACGTTCACACAGATGAGCGGGGACATTGGGCATCTTTCTTTTGGTGTTATTCAGAGTCAGTAGAAAGGCCTCTTCTGTGTCCTAAGTTTTCATAACTGTAACCTTAATTGCCTACCATCTGTAAGCTGTTAGTGTCTAAATGACTGTGAATTTTTTAGGAATTATCTTTGAAAGACAGGGTCCTGAAAAAGGTCTGTTTTTTTTGTTGCTGAGTTTATATATTCATTGCTGAGCTGGGCCCAGGTTGGAATAAATGCATATGTCTACTCAAATGATAGCAGGGTGGGAGGATTTAGATTTATATAGAAACACACAGCGAGCAAGGCATGAGAATTAAAAGCTTGATTGCTTAATTTATAGGATGCAACAACAACAAACATCACAATGGGCCCACGGTGTAAAAAGTGAATTCATAAATCTCTGGCCTGTAGAAGCCAGGGTTTCTGGTTCTCTCTGGGGATGAAAATGTAATGTGAATGTTCACACTTAAGCTCGATTGGCCATTATCAAACGTGGTGTAAATGATGCAAGTAGAATAATTATTAATACATAAGAGACAGAAATGGGGAGGTGAAGCATAAACAAGTTTGGAATAATTTTACCTTTACTGACTAATTCCCATTTGCAACTAAATGCAAACAGAAAAATATATATTTACACTGTCTAACTGTAATATAATTAACTAACTAGTGTGCACAAAAGTAGTTAGCCTAGCAAACAAGCTAAACTAATTTGATAGCAGAAGGAAATCAAACTATTTTAAACAGTGAAATCACAAACACCTTTACCGTGCAAAAACGGTAAAGTTTTTTGCAGGATACTGTAAACAGCCTGAGGGCAAGGAACCACAAAGAAAAAAAGAATATGAATATACATATTTCAGATAGCTGTACATACACCGTTCAGCTAGGTTAATATCTTTACAATTACTTTCTGTGTGACTCGATGTTTACACGTGCATTGTTTTGATTGAGAGCTCGGGGTCTGGAGCACATTTCAACAAATAACGTTTTTCTTTCATAATAGGGAGGCCCAAGAGCCTGTAATTCAAAATCATTTTAATAAAGTATAATCTGACTTCGTGGTGGGAGGCGATTCTAAAGTGCTCCCTGACCTTGGCTTGTCTTTCCACTGAGTTCACACAGCGTAAATTTTTCAGGACAAAAGCTGGGCATCTTTACCGCCGATCCGCGAGACATTCCGTGCTCTTTTCCATCGAACGACTCCCCAAATTAGGCAACGTCAAGGCCGGAGGACCGAGAAAGCATAAACTATAAGACATTTTAATCATAAATGCATAGTTAACTGAAACATCGAGTTATTCAATGTTAAAATATAACGTTTATACGCGTTACCCCAAAATAACAAAAACGACTAAATTTCCATAAATTGCTTTCTTAGAAGCTATTTGCAACTAGCTAGTACACTAGCCGCATTTTAGATAGCTGTGCAAACATTAGCCTGTTAGCTGGGTCAAGTCGTGAAAATACATTACTTCGGATCATATACATGCATAGTATTATTTTTATACAAGTGTAGCTAAATGTGAGACATTACTTCCCCTTAAGGGGCATTTAACCTGGCCAACTATCAAACTAATGTAATAATCTGCACCGACCTAACAAAATAGCTAGCGCGGCCGCCTAGCTAAGTAACGTTACACCCCCCCACGATGCTAAAAAAAAATACAAGGAAAACGGAAGTCGTTAACTCTACATTTTGCAAGCTCAAAGAAATTGATGCGCACACTGCATAAATGTTTGTATATTCCCTTGTTATATACACAGACCATATTATTTCAGGGGTAATTAATGCCTAAGCAAGCCAAATAACCGTGGCACGCAAAGGTTAGCTTGCTGGCTAACGTGCGCTAGCCTAGAACCAACAAAGATCTCGACAAATACACTCTGGCCCATTGATGGAAAACATTTTTTTTTTTTTTTTTTTTTAAATACGTTTTACGCACTCGACTTACCCGTTTAATGACGTTCTTTGCACCAGAGAGAATGATGCCGAATCCAAAAACCGCAGCATTTGCGTTCTCATTTAGGAGACTTGTTATTTTTTTCAGATCAACAACCGACTTTGGTTCTTCGGTCATTTTTTTCTCCTCGGATTCAACATACTTCCTGCTAGCTAGCGGTGTGAAGCGGAGACATACGTACTTTTGCGCGTCATCATGCGCAGAATAACATTTTAGTCTGCATCAAACACCTATCTTTTTTAAACAAATTACTTTGTTGCATACTGTACTGCATTTTGCTCTCCAGAAACTATAACTTGTCCATTTAGCTCCGGCGCCCTCAATCGTGTTGTTAATCAAAATCAGACAAACGTCCACAGTTGGTGCAGGAGCTGCTCAGAATAGATTTCCGTGAAAACAGCCTTTGCTTCGTGGATCATGAAGGAAATGACATTCTGAGGTCACTATGTCTATATGATATTGTAAATTACTATAATCGTTTATTTCATGGTTTGTGAGTGATAGTATAATACCCCAAAATGATTTAGTTTATTAGATTGCAACACTTGGTAACCTATAGTTGATTTTCTCAGGCTGTCCAATGTGCTTCACATTGTGATCTGTGATCTAATCTGTTTTTTATTAGCCTGTTCCAAATATAGTTTGAATTGATTCACATGCAACATTATTGCATGTAAAATAGAATCACGTGTATCAGTTTACAATTCACAGCCATCCAATACATTTTATGCCATTGTGTTAGTGAGTCTATTAGTATTTCTAAGGCATATATATTTCTTGGCCCACAGATGTAGCCTTCCTAACCGTCATTCAAAGCAATTGCAGTCATTTATGATGGTTCAATCAGTGACATTAATCTCTGATCCATGAGATTTCTATTTTTGCTTTGAAAATGTATAGTTACCTAGGAGCCTGGAGGTAACCACATAAGCCTGATTATAGGATACTGCATTTGAGTAAAATATTTATCATAATTTGTTTTATTATTATTATTATTGTATATCATAATTATGAATATTGTAGGGATATTTAATCATCTAAACCAGTTATGTTATATACAGTACCAGCCAAAAGTTTGGACACCCCTACTCATTCAAAGGTTTTAGATTCTTCAAAGTAGCAACCATTTGCCTTGATGACAGCTTTGCACACTCTTGGCATTCTCTCAACCAGCTTCATGAGGTAGTCACCTGGAATGCATTTCAATTAACAGGTGTGCCTTGTTAAAAGTGAATGCTTTTGACCCAATCAGTTGTGTTGTGACAACGTATGGGTGGTATACAGAAGATATCCCTATTTGGTAAAAGACCAAGTCCATATTATAGCAAGAACAGCTCAAATAAACCATCAAGCTCTATGATAAAACTGGCTCTCATGAGAACCGCCATAGGAAAGGAAGACCCAGAGTTACCTCTGCTGCGGAGGATAAGTTCATTAGAGTTACCAGCTTCAGAAATGGCAGCCCAAATAAATGCTACACAGAGTTCAAGTAACAGACACATCTCAACATCAACTGTTCAGAGGAGAGTGAATCAGGCATTCATGGTTAGTGCGACTATAATTCGTTTTTCAACAGAACAATGACTCAACACACCTTCAGGCTGTGTAAGGGCTATTTGACCAAGAAGGAGAATGATAGAGCACTACATAAAATAAATAATATATAAAAAATAAATGTATATATAATTGTAATGAGTAAAAATTCACTAGCAATTAATACACACACACACACACACAGTGCATGAGGAAAGCATTCAGACCCCTTGACTTTTCCACATTTTGTTATAAAAATTTTAAAAATGTAATCCCTCATCAGGGGTGGAAGGTAGCCTAGTAGTTAGAGCATTGGGCCAGTAACCGAAAGGTTGCTGAATCAAATCCCCGAGCTGACAAGGTAAAAATCTGTTGTTCTGCCCCTGAACTAGGCAGTTAACCCACTGTTCCCCGGTAGGCCGTCATTGTAAATAAGAATTTGTTCTTAACTGACATGCCTAGTTAAATAAAGGTTAAATAAAATAAATCTGCACACCCGATAATGACAAGGCAAAAACACGTTTTGAAATGTCAGAATGAAAACCAAGCCATGCGGAATTATCCGTAGAACTCCAAGACAGGATTGTGTTGACGCACAGATCTGGGGAAGGCTACCAAAACATTTCTGCATCCTTGAAGGTCCCCAAGAACACAGAAGAACCTTTGGAAGCGACTACAGTCTAGAGTCTTCTTGTGAACACTACAAGCTTGGCACGCCTGTATTTGAGGAGTTTATCCCATTCTTCTCAGCAGATCTTCTCAAGTTCTGTCAGGTTGGATTGGGAGCGTCCGGGCTCTGGCTCGGCAACTCAAGGAAATTCAGAGACTTGTCCCCAAGCCACTCCTGCGGTGTCTTGGCTGTGTGCCTAGGGTAGTTAACCTGTTAGAAAGTGAACCTTCACCCCAGTCTTCAGCACTCTGGAGCAGGTTTTCATCAAGGATCTCTTTACTTTGCACTGTTCATCTTTCCCTCGATCCTGACTAGTCGCCCAGTCCCGGCTGCTGAAAAACATCCCCACAGCATGATGCTGCCACCACCATGCTTCACCGTAGAGATAGTGCCAGGTTTCCTCAAGACATGACACTTGGCATTCAGGTCAAAGTGTTCAATCTTGGTTTCATCAGACCAGAGAATCTTGTTTCTCATGGTCTGAGAGTCTTTAGGTGCCTTTTGGCAAATTCCAAGCGTGCTGTCATGTGCCTTTTACTTCTGTCTGGCCACTCTACGACAAAGGCCTGATTGGTGGAGTGCTGCAGAGATGGTTGTCCTTTTGGAAGGGTCTGCCATCTCCACAGAGGAACTCTGGAGCTCTGTCAGAGTGACCATTTCTCCCCTGATTGCTCAGTTTGGCCGGAAGCCAACTCTAGGAAGAGTCTTGGTAGTTCAAACTTATTCCATTTAGGAATGATGGAGGCCACTGTGTTCTTGGGGACCTTCAATGCTTCAGACATTTTTTGGTACCCTTCCCCAGATCTGTGCCTCGACACAATCCTGTCTCGGAGCTCTACGGACAATTCATTCAACCTCATGGCTTGGTTTTTGCTCTAACATGCACTGTCAACTGTGGGACCTTATATAGACAGGTGTGTGTCTTTAAAAAGAATGTCCAATCACTCAAATTTAACACAGGTGGACTCCAATCAAGTTATAGAAACATCTCAAGGATGATCAATGGAAACAGGATGCACCTGGGCTCAATTTTGAGTCTCATAGCAAAGGGTCTAAAAACTGTTTTTTGTCTATAAAACATTTGCAAAAAATTCAAAAAATCTGTTTTCACTTTGTCATTATTGGGTATTGTGTGTAGGTTGATGAGGGAAAAATGTATTGAATCAATTTTTATAATAAGGCTGTAACGTAACATAATGTGGAAAAAGTCAAGGGTTCTGAATACTTTCCGAGTGCACCATAAACGAATTAGCGTTTTGTTTAGCGAATTGTTTATCTCGCGAATTCGCGACAGAAAAAACCCACCCAATATAGCTCCAGTAAAATGGATCATATCTTTGAACGGTTTGGGCTAGTGATACACGGTTTTCAGTAAAGTAATGGTGAAACCATGACAGTCACAAAGCTGTTCTCTATGGCATACTACTTAGTGTGTAAGTGATGCACCGTTATGGAACTAATTTTAGACATACAACCTGCAATTGTGCAGTTTTTAGACCATCAAAAGGTTTCGGCCCTGGAAGTCCCGGGCTAAAGATGCCATTGCCCTGCACCCACCATAAAGCTCCACATCCCATTAAACACACCCATGAGTTTCATTGTAAATGTAGAGGCTATTGGACAGACAATAATGGGTCAATTACCTAAAATGTATAGCTTTACATTTGAATAATTGGGAATGTTTTATTTTGATTTGCAACCTCATATGATGACCTATATGGTATGGCCAAATTTGGGCAACTGGTATAACATGCAAAGGGATATTTTACTCCATACATTTTCCCAGACACCCAAAAGTAATCGTTACATTTTGAATGCTTAGCAGGACAGGAAAATGGTTCAATTAACACACTTAAAGAGAAAATCCCTAGTCATCCCTACTGCGTCTGATCTGGTGGACACACTAAACACAAATGCTTTGTTGTTTGTAAACCAGATGGCACGATTTTCTTGTTTTTTACATTTACGGATAGCCAGGTCCACACTCCAACACTCAGACATAATTATTACGTCTGAATGTTGGAGTGTGGCCCTGGCTATCTATGTCTGAGTGTTGGCGTGTGGCACTGGCTATCCGTAAATTGAAAAAAAACAAGAAAATCGTGCCATCTGGTTTGCTTAATATAAGGAATTTGAAATGATTTATACTTTTACTTTCGATGCTTAAGTATATTTTAGCAATTACATTTACTTTTGATACTTAAGTATATTCAAAACCAAATACTTTTGAACTTTTACTCAAGTAGGATTTTGCTGGGTATGTTTCACTTTTACTTGAGTCATTTTCTATTAAGATATCTATACTCCTACTCAAGTATGACAATTGGGTCCTTTTTCCATGACTGCTAATACACAGGATATCAGTACCGAGTAGATGTGCAGGGGTACAAGGCAATTGGGGTAGATATGTACATTTAGGTAGGGATAACGTGACTAGGCAACAGGATGGATAATAAAAAGTAACAGCAGCGTATGTGATGAGAGTTGCAAAAAGAGTAAATGCAGATAGTCCGGATAGCTATTGGTTAACTATTTAGTCGTTTTATGGCTTGGGGGTAGAAGCTGGTCAGGGTCCTGTTGGTTCCAGACTTGGTGCATAGGTACCACTTGCTGTGCACTAGCAGAGCGAACAGTCTATTCCCAAGATTCCCAAGATAAATACTGTAATATATACTTTTTGATAAAACATTTTTTTTGTATCTTTAGTATTGCTTTGGGCATTTGCTGATGTATTCATCCAGCAAGGTCAAAGGTAATCTTCTCTACAGTGGTAAGGTTTTCTTCTGTCTGACTGATGCTGGTTAGATAGGCCTAAAGGTTTGACAGTTCTTTGCTCCATCAAGCACTTCTTTATTACTTCACTACTCTGTTGCAAACTCAATGGAAGGTTTTGGCCACTGGGTGTTGAGCCATGCACCTCAGTGATGCTGGCCTGATCTACTGTGTCTAGGATGATAGACCATCCACTGCTTAATTCTTGACCATGCTCAAAGGGATATTTTGAGTATTTTTCATACCCCTCTCCCAAATCTCTGCCTTATTTCTTTATGAATTGATTTATAGAGTACACTGGGTAATCATTTCCATACCAACATTTCCATACTGGTTCAGACATACACTCTATATACAAAAGTATGTGGACACCCCTTCAAATTAGTTGATTCGGCTATTTCAGCCACACCCGTTCCTGACAGGTATAAAATCGAGCACACAGCCATACAATCTCCATACACAAGTGTAACAGTACAAATTTAAACCGTCCCCTCGCCCATACCCGGGCGCGAACCAGGGACCTTCTGCACACATCAACAACTGACGCCTACGAAGCGTCGTTACCCATCGCTCCACAAAAGCCGCGGCCCTTGCAGAGCAAGGTCTCAGAGCAAGTGACGTCACTGATTGAAACGCTATTTAGCGCCCACGCTAACTAAGCTAGCCGTTTCACATCCGTTACACTCACCCCCCTTTTGACCTTCCTCATTTTTTCGCAGCAACTAGTAATCCGGGTCACGGCACCAATGTAACAGTACAAATTTAAACCGTCCCCTCGCCCATACCCGGGCGCGAACCAGGGACGTTCTGCACACATCAACAACTGACGCCTACGAAGCGTCGTTACCCATCGCTCCACAAAAGCCGCGGCCCTTGCAGAGCAAGGGGAACTACTACTTCAAGGTCTCAGAGCAAGTGACGTCACTGATTGAAACGCTATTTAGCGCCCACGCTAACTAAGCTAGCCGTTTCACATCCGTTACACAAGCACTGGCTGTAGAATGGCCAATACTGAAGAGTTCAGTGACTTTCAATGTGGCACTGTCATAAAACAAGTCAGTTTGTCAAATTTCGTCCATGCCCCGGTCAACTGTAAGTGCTGTTATTGTGAAGTGGAAACGTCTAGGAGAAACAATGGCTCAGCCGTTAAGTGAAAAGCCACACAAGCGCACAGAACGGGACCGCTGAAGTGCGTAGCACGTAAAAATTGTCTGTCCTTGGTTGCAACACTCACTACCGAGCTCCAAACTGCCTCTGAAAGCAACGTCAGCACAAGAACTGTTCATCGGGAGCTTCATGAAATGGGTTTCCATGGCCGAGCAGCCGCACACAAGCCTAAGATCACCATGCGCAATGCCAAGCCTCTGCTGGAGTGGTTGGTGTAAAGCTCGCCGCTATTGGACTCTGGAGCAATGGAAACACGTTTCTGGGGTGATGAATCACACTTCAACATCTGTCAGTCCGACAAATGAATCTGTGTTTGGCAGATGCTAGGAGAACGCTACCTGCCCGAATGCATAGTGCCAACTATAAAGTTTGGTGGAGGAGGAATAATGGTCTGCGGCTGTTTTTCAAGGTTCGGGCTAGGCCCCGTAGTTCCAGTGTAGGGAAATCTTAACGCTACAGCATACAATGACATTCTAGACGAACAGTTTGGGGAAGGCCCATTTCTGTTTCAGCATGACAATGCCCCCATGCACAAAGTGAGGTCCATACAGAAATGGTTTGTCAAGATTGATTTGGAAGGACTTGACTGGCATGTACAGAGCCCTGACCTCAACCCCATAGAAAACATTTGGGATGAATTAGTATGCCGACTGCGAGCCAGGCCTAATCGCTCAAAATCAGTGCACAACCTCACTAACGGTCTTGTGGCTGATTGGAAGCAAGTCCCTGCAGCAGTGTTCCCTCATCTATTGGAAAGCCATCCCAGAAGAGTGGAGGCTGCTATAGCAGCAAATGGGGGACCAACTCCATATTAATGTCCATCATTTTGGAATGAGATGTTCGACGAGCAGGTGTCATTTACTTTTGGCCATGTAGTGTATTTACTGTAATGCATTATACTGTACGTATGTGCATACAGTACAGTAGATGGCGGTAAAGTACTTTTACTTGGCTAACCTGCATGCTATATAGATGAAGAAGAGTGTCTTGCCCAATCAGGAAATAGCGGCTGTATTCCGCGCCTGCGCGTTTGAAATATGATAATTTTGTTTATATGCTATGCTAGCTAGCTAGCGGAGTTTATTTTTGCATGTTAGGTTACCATTAACTTTCCTCTCTTCACTGTCTCGCCACTGTATCAAGAGAAAATAGAAAACGCTCTGCATGAAGGGCTGATGGAAAACGCAAGAGATTTGGTGAGCGCTATTATTGTGTTCTGTGTACATATCTGGTGTAATCCTATTTCCCCTTTCTTTGTTGTGGTTGTCAGACTGCAGCAGCTAGTTTAGCTAGGTAGGCGAGGCAACAGTAGTGCCAGCTAGTTACTGTAGCCGCAGAAAATAAAACAGACAGCTTTATTCCAGCATTGCCAGCCTTTCAATTGTTTAATAAAGCTAGCCGTTGTTGATGGCAAGTTGTGGTGCTGCATCTTCAACAATCTTCCAACCTTCTAGGGCAGCTTGTCCGCTTGTATAACGGCGCAAGATTCAGCAGCTACCATTAACGTTACGTTAGCTGGCTAGCAAATCATTGCAAGAAGGCAGGCCCGTCATGTTAAATAGACCGCACTGCAGTGATTTTTGACGCTGTATTGTGGTGTCTTGCAGACTAATTCCTGGGATATCAGGTCATGAGCCAGCGCGTGCAGCTGTCATTTCAATATTGTGCTTTGGCAACAGAGGTTCTGAATAGAAAGGGGGCGGTGCACCACCGATGACATTAGCTATCGGTTACTGCAGTGCAAAACGTTTGGCATGTAGCTTACTTGCTGTATGTTGTCACAATATGTCGCTATTTTGATCACTGAGAACAGACATGTTTTAGTGTAAAAATGGTAGGTGAGCTACCACCAGATATGTGGTGGTGGGTGTTACGGTTATAATTGGTTAACATGTTGAGCTCTCAGCAATTTCCTTTATGGTTCAATGCAGTGTTATTCATATATTAATTAATTGGTATGTAGCTATTGAATTGACATGTTATACTTTCAAAATCCCCTTCACTCTTCATCCGAATTCTGTCCGTGTTGCATGGAAACATTGCACATAGGCTACATATCCTCTTGGACCTCTATATGAACGCTTATCTAAAAAGGTTTATGGATGCAGTGATTGCTTTGCCGTTTTCAGATTTTTTTTTATCAGCAGTAGGTTATCATGCAAAGCAACCACCTGCAGTGGCATGTGGGTAAGTGAGACTGCATTGACTGCACTGTGCTATCTCTATCTGACACAATCCTCTCTCTCCTACAGGCTGAACGGACTGTTCGTTCAGAAAGGAAGAGGCGGGACTCGTTTGGGATGTTCGATGGCTATGACAGCTGCAGTGAGGATTCTAGCAGTAGCTCGAGCTCTGAGGACAGTGATGAAGAGGTGCCCTCCCTCCCTGCCAGCCTGCCCATCATCAAGACCAACGGCCAGGTCTACACCTACCCCGATGGGAAGGCAGGAATGGGTTAGTAGCACTGTGACTGCCTCTGCCTATTGAACATAACCACTGATGACCACTTATTACAGGGAGGTAAAGGCAATAAATAACCACTTATTACAGGGTTGAACTGAGATGTTAGCATTCTATTATATGGCCATCTCTTCGACTGAACAGTACTCACACCTCGTTATCCCTCGTGTGTGTGTGTGTGTGTGTGTGTGTGTGTTTCACTCTCCACAGCCACCTGTGAGATGTGTGGGATGGTGGGAGTGAGAGATGCTTTCTACTCCAAAACCAAGCGCTTCTGCAGTGTATCCTGTTCAAGGAGCTACTCATCCAACTCTAAAAAAGCCAGCATACTGGCCAGATTGCAGGTAACAGCAAACTGCACTAAGTCTACTTCTATTGTCCTTGTCTGTTCCTCTATAACCACCATTTTTAAGTTGAATTGACATTGAAAAGTTGTGTAAACAGGTTGTATTTATTTCATTTTAATTCCTTCCTCTGTGCATCATCCTCTGTGTATCTATAAGTAGCTATGTTTCCATTAACTGGTCCAGTAATAATTTTTATTTGTATTTTTTTGACATTTGGAAAGTTTGTATAGAAAATAGATGCAACAATTGCCTGCTACATTGTGTTTCCATTTAACTATATTGTCAATAAAAACAGCTGGACGTAATGACGTCACACCAAAACATATATACAAATGAAGGAGTTAGTGTTTCCATTAACCTTTAAGGCAAATTGAGCATTAATAAATTGTTGACAGCATGGATGCCCTCCCAACTATGTGTTTCATGTCTCAGGTAGCCCACAAAAGCCAGGATGGATATACTGCAATAATTTACTAATATTTGTCATATTCTAATAACTATCATGTTCCCACGTATTGCAACGGTCCGTTTCATTTCTATTTATTTATTTCACCTTTATTTAACCAGACAGGCAAGTTGAGAACCAGGCAGGCAAAGCAGTTTGACACATATAATAAAACAGAGAATTACACATGGAGTAAAACAAACATACAGTCAATAATACAGTAGAAAAATAAGTCTATATACAATGTGAGCAAATTAGGTGAGATAAGGGAGGTAAAGGCAATAAATAGGCCATGGTGGCGAAGTAAATACAAAATAGCAATTAAAACACTGGAATAGTAGATTTGACAGTAGATGAGTGTGCAAAGTAGAAATACTGGGGTGCAAAGGAGCAAAATAAATATATACAGTAGGGGAAGTGGTAGTTGTTTGTGCTATTTATAGATGGGCTATGTACAGGTGCAGTGATCTGTGAGCTGCTCTGACAGCTGGTGCTTAAAGCTAGTGAGGGAGATAAGTGTTTCCAGTTTCAGAGATTTTTGTAGTTCGTTCCAGTCATTGGCAGCAGTGAACTGGAAGGAGAGGCGGCCAAAGGAGGAATTGGCTCTGGGGGTGACAAGTGAGATATACCTCCTGGAACGCGTGCTGCAGGTGGGTGCAGCTATGGTGACCAGCGAGCAGAGATAAGGCGGGACTTTACCTAGCATAGTCATGGTGAAACTTGCATCCAGCCAACCAGAAACGTAAGGTGAAGCAGTTCAGGCATTCTTGAAATTCAGGACAATCGTTGTCCTGCAAAAAAAAACAAACACAATTTTAATAGTTGAAAAAATAGATTTAGGCAGCAATAGGTATTTAGGGCTAAATGTTGAGTAGATATTTTTTTTGTTAGGGCTACGTGAATGCATCATGTACGTTCTAAATGATTTTGCAATCCTGTTTTCGAAAAACACCGTTTCCATCATAAATTGTTGCAGTAAAGAAAGTTAGACAAAATATATCCATCTCAGTCGAACTGATACAAGTGTTGTTGATCTTCAGAAAATGTATCCTATAATCTGCCGTTTCCGTTACACACGTTGCAATGATTTCTTTTTGCCGAATAAACCTGGGACAAAGGAAACCTGCCTGGCTTGTATTATTCTTCTTCTATCTCTCTCCAATATGTGTTCCTTTATTATTATTTTCAAAGGGTAAACCACCAACGAAAAAGGCTAAAGTATTACAGAAGCAGCCTCTCATGGCGAAGTTGGCTGCCTATGCCCAGTACCAAGCCAACCAACAGTACCAAGCCAACCAACAGAATCAAGTCAAATCAAAAACGGGTAAGTTCCATGTAAAAGTCCATGACACGTGAAATGTATTTATTACCCATTACAAATGACTACAGTATAGATGCAACAGTCTTCAAAGATGATTCTACTAGGGACTAGATTGAGATGATATCTTTCTCACTGTAAATAAAGAAGGTGATGATAACAAGGTGGTCGTTGATTGAGTTGTGTTCTCTCATGACGATACTTGTGGTGGTTGCAGTGATTCCTGTGAAAGGCTTTGATTGGGGACGCTACATAGGCACCGGCGACATTAACGGGGCACCTGTCGGCTGTTTCAAACATGTAAGCAACGCTCAGCTCAAACACTCCAAATGGTTGCTGGTGAAAAGTGACAGTGTGTGGAAGTCAGAACATGTAGACACAGCCAATATGGTATATCTTAAGTAACATTATACTTTTAAAGTAGAGATCACGCTCAGTGGATAAAAGATGCAAGCGTCTATGGTTGCCTCTCATGACGACTACTTATTAAGGGACTAATACTACAATAAATACAAAGTAATTGAATTTCAGCTTGGGCCTTTCTTGGTTGTTATAAAGAAGTAGATTCTTCTAGATATTAGAATGTGTTGATTTGTAACCTGGTAAGATGTTTTATGCTCCAGTACAACAAAACTCAACAGAGAAAGTATGTTAGAATATAACTCATCCCTACTGACCCATCAAACAGTGTGATGAATAGCTCGTCTGGATGTTTTGGAAATACGATGTCATTCTTCCTCTGGGGGGGGGGGGCTCTGGGATGGCAGGTAGCCTAGCGGTTAGAGCGTTGGGCCAGTAACCGAAAGGTCACTGGTTCGAATACCCAAGCCGACAAGGTGAAAAACCTGTCTGTGTTCTTGAGCAAGGCACTTAATCCTGATTTGCTCAAGGCGCGCAATACTACTATAGCTGACCCTGTGAAACAACACATTTTACTGCACCTCTCTGGTGTATGTGACAATAAAACATAAATAAATATATATATATTTATGTTTTATTGTCACATACACCGGACACTGTGTGTGTGAGTGTATATATATATATACACACACACACACAGTTGAAGTCGGATGTTTACATACACTTAGGTTGGAGTCATTAAAAGTTATTTTTCAACCACTCCACAAATGTCTTGTTAACAAACTATAGTTTTGGCAAGTCGGCTAGGACATCGACTTTGTGCATGACACAAGTCATTTTTCCAACAATTGTTTACAGACAGATTATTTCACTTATAATTCACTGTATCACAATTCCAGTGGGTCAGAAGTTTACATACACAAAGTTGACTGTGCCTTGAAACAGCTTGGGAAATTCTGGAAAATGTCATGGTTTTAGAATCTTCTGATAGGCTAATTGACATCATTTGAGTCAATTGGAGGTGTACCTGTGGATGTATTTCAAGGCCTACCTTCAAACTCAAAATAAGCCAAGACCTCATAAAATGTTTTGTAGACCTCCACAAGCCTGGTTCATCCTTTGGAGCACCTTCCAAACGCCTGAAGGTACCACATTCATCTGTACAAACAATAGTATGCAAGTATAAACACCATGGGACCACGCAGCCGTCATACTGCTCAGGAAGGAGAGGAGACGTGTTCTGTCTCCTAGAGATGAACGTACTGTGGTGCAAAAAGTGCACATCAATCCCATAACAACAGCAAAATACCTTGTGAAGATGCTGGAGGAAACAGCTAAAAAAAGTAGCTATATCCACAGTAAAATCAGTCCTATATCGACACAACCTGAAAGGCTGCTCAGCAAGGAAGAAGCCACCGCTCCAAAACCGCCATAAAATAGCCAGACTACGGTTTGCAACTGCACATGGGAACAAAGATCGTACTTTTTGGAAAAATGTCCTCTGGTCTGATGAAACAAAAATGGAACTGTTTGGCCATAATGACCATTGTTATGTTTGGAGGGAAAAGGGGGAGGCTTGCAAGCCGAAGAACACCATCTCAACCGTGAAGCACGGGGGTGGCAGCATCATCTTGTGGGGGTGCATTGCTGCAGGAGTGACTGGTGCACTTCACAAAATAGATGGCATCATGAGGTAGGAAAAGTATGTGGATATATTGAAGCAACATCTCAAGACATCAGTCAGGAAGTTAAAGCTTGGTTGCAAATGGGTCTTCCAAATGGACAATGACCCCAAGCAAACTTCCAAAGTTGTTGCAAAATGGCTTAAGGACAACAAAGTCAAGGTATTGGAGTGGCCATCACGAGCCCTGACCTCAATCCTATAAAAAAATTGTGGGCAGAACTGAAAAAGCGTGTGCCAGCAAGGAGGCCTACAAACCTGACTCAGTTACACCAGCTCTGTCAGGAGTAATGGGCCACAATTCACCCAACTTATTGTGGGAAGCTTGTTGAAGTCTACCTGAAACGTTTGACCCAAGTTAAACAATTTAAAGGCAATGCTACCAAATACTAATTGAGTGTATGTAAACTTCTGACCCACTGGGAATGTGATGAAAGAAATACATTTATTCTCTCTACTATTATTCTGACATTTCACATTCTTAAAAAAAGTGGTGATCCTAACTAATCTAAGATAGAATTTTTACTAGGATTAAATGTCAGGATTTGTGAAATTGAGTTCAAATGTATTTGGCTAAGGTGTATGTGAACTTCTGACTTCAACTGTGTGTGTATAACATTTTTTTTACATTGTTGAAGCTGCACTAATTGTGAGGATAGGTGACAATGAAGAGTATTAGCTTGCCATGATGCGTTTGGTTGTTTTAATTAATAGCAGTCCTTTTTGAACGGACATATTTGTATTGTGATGTCGTTCTCTATGTTCAGCGTGTGTTGTCTTCTCTGCCTTAGGTTCCCATGGGAACTTCTTGGGGTGACCTTGCAGAAGGGGTGAGGGTAGAGGTGCCCAATACAGACAGCGGCCTGCCAATGAAAGTGTACTGGATAGCAGGAGTTATCAAATTAGCAGGTAACAAAGAAGCCCCAGAGAATCCTCTTCACTCTGAAATGCACCTGGTTGGATTCATAGATGATGGGGTACTTTCTCTGCATTGTTTTCATCAAACTCTGTTTACATATAGACATGTTACACTTAGATGTAACCTACACACAATGCTTGGAAACATAGATACTTCTCTCATCCAACAATACTCCTATGATTAATTTTTAAGGGTATTTCCGGATCAAAATTAGTAGAAAATCAGTGGTTTTCCTAATCTTAAAACATCATTGTGTTTCTCTCCGCAGGCTTTAAGGCACTGCTACGGTACGAGGGGTTTGATGGTGACTCTGGCAGGGATTTCTGGTGTAACATCTGTGTCCCTGACATCCACCCGGTGGGCTGGTGTGCAGCAGGAGGAAAGCCCCTGGTTCCTCCCAAGTGTAAGAGTAACAGAGGGAGTCACTTAGAAAACAGCCAGGATATTTGTGGCCATAAAGTTAATAATGATAATGCCTTTATTTTGCAAAGCACCTTTCCTGAATTATGCTCAAGGTCACCAAATCAGTGCTCAGTGCTCTTTTTAAACAAGGTACTGTATTTTGTTATGTACACGGCATGCGTAGTCTGTTCTCTGAAAGGTAATTAGAACAAATTATAGTACCTTACTTTGTTTTGCCAAGATAAGGATATATGCTCTGTTACAAGTGGTGGGGCAAGTGTTAAGTAATTTATAATTTCTGACCTGTTTGAGAGAATCATTTCTAATCTATCCCAAACGTTGTCTGACTGTTTCACCTTAGCCATTCAGCACAAGTGCACCAACTGGAAAGCGTTTCTTGTGAAATGCCTAACAGGAGCAAAGACTCTACCTATTGATTTCTCCACCAAGGTGAGCTACAACTCTTCATCACAAGACACTCCAACTCCTCACTCATAGTACAAACATGCATCAAATATCAATATGAGAAGATGAATAGGCTTGTATTATTTCCACAAATGCAATGCTAATAACCTTATGCCACTACCAGTACAAACATGCATTGCATGTATTATTATATAGTGACATATGCTATAATGCCTAACTGGATTGTCAAGTAACCTTGTAGAATCCTCACCTCCTCACCCTTCCCCAGGTGCAGCAGAGCATGCAGTTCCCCTTTAAGAAGCTGATGCGTGTGGAGGTGGTGGATAAGACTCACCTGTGCCGGACGCGGGTGGCCCTGGTAGAGCAGGTGATCGGCGGTCGACTTCGGCTCGTCTACGAGGAGTGCTCGGACGGCTCGGATGACTTCTGGTGCCACATGTACAGCCCACTGATACACAGCATCGGCTGGTCCCGCGGCATCGGACACCGCTTCAAGAGATCGGGTCAGTGACCATAGTGGGGAGGGCACGCGAGACTAGGCACGCGGGTCTGACACATGAGGGTCTGACGCATGAGGGTCTGACGCATGAGGGTCTGACGCATGAGGGTCTTACGCATGAGGGTCTTACGCATGAGGGTCTTACGCATGAGGGTCTTACACATGAGGGTCTTACACATAAGGGTAAAGATTTGCTTAGTGTTTTAAGGATCCTGAAAATCTCAACATGGGTGAAACACTTAGGCACTTTAAGAATCTAGTTGTTTCTGTATGATTTATATGGACTTTTAGGGTTTGATTGTTGTCCATTAATGACCGATACTCTTCCTTGTTTCAGATGTCTCAAAGAAACTTGATGGCCAAGTAGATGCCCCAGGACAGCTTTTTGTGAAGGTGAGTTCAAATAAATGTTTCAATTTGCCACTTGACTTAGTTGATTCAAATATTGTTCTGGTCTCTGACATTTGTTTGATACGTGGCACAATCTCTCTCAGGTGAAGGATGTTGACCAGAGCGGGGAGTGGTTTAAAGATGGCATGAAGCTGGAGGCTATTGACCCTCTGAATCTATCAGCTATTTGTATTGCTACTGTTAGAAAGGTAAGCCCTATAATCGTGATGAGAAATATGACTGACAGAGAAATGAGGGAAATAAAGACAAATGACATTGCACGTGTAGCAGAGTTGTACACATTCACCCTCCCTGCCTTCTCTTCTTCCAGGTCTTGGCGGATGGATACCTCATGATCGGAATTGATGGTTCCGAGGCAGCTGATGGCTCTGACTGGTTCTGCTATCACTCCACCTCTCCCTCTATCTTTCCTGCTGGATTCTGTGAAATCAACACAATTGAACTCACCCCTCCACGTGGTACACACTGAATTACATTACATTGTGTGGTAAAAGCATAATCACAATTGTCTATTTGAGTTTATTTGTAGTACCAAGAGAGTGCGCACCACTGATTCTTACCTCACAGTGGCTATTTCAATTGGCCAGCCAGTTGCTGTTACTTGTAGCCTCAATAAGTAAGTCTTTTCTGCAGGGTACACAAAACTCCCATTCAGATGGTTTGACTACCTCAGGGAAACGGGTTCAGTGGCAGCTCCGGTGAAGCTCTTTAACAAGGTAACCTTGTTCAGCTTTGTCTGCTAGCTATTTTGCCTGTTAAGTCATTTTGACTCTTTACTTTTGTTCTCAGTCTGTTAGTTAGACTGAATTTGTTGTCAAAACCAACTACTTGCTGTCTGAGTAACCCTTTACATTTTTCATCTATTTGAAGTTTGATTGTTTATGCACTTTGGCTTTTTCAAATTGCTTGATTTCTGTCAGTAGTGTAGTCGTTACAGGATATTAGTCCGAATAAGAAAGACCAATGGCATCTGAGTGCAGTGAAGTTAAGACTAGTAGCCCACCAATGTACAACTTTGCTTGCTTGTAGTTATGAGTGTTATGAGAAATTCCACCAGCTGAATGTCCCCTTCTCTTTGTTGACTTTAAAGGAGGTTCCAAACCATGGGTTCCGCCCTGGCATGAAGCTGGAGGCTGTGGACCTGATGGAGCCCCGGCTGGTGTGTGTTGCCACAGTGACACGTATTGTATATAGACTGCTGCGCATCCATTTTGACGGCTGGGAGGACGAGTATGATCAGTGGGTGGATTGTGAATCACCTGACCTCTACCCTGTGGGTTGGTGTCAACTGACTGGCTACCAACTACAGCCACCAGCTGTGCTAGGTGAGTTTTTTTTTTAAATATTCTGTTTATTGGGATTTTTCAACCATTTTTACACAAAGACAAAGATGGACAAAGATATACATTTTCTTACTGCAAGGTCTGAACTAGCTCTAGCCTAGCCCAAAACAACCTTCTGGAAAACCAAGTCGGATTTTTAATTAGCATCATCCCCCAAATGATCTTGACTGTAATCTCCCAAATAACCAAAACTACCAATACAGGTAGAACTGCTAAATACAAAAAACACCCACCAAGACAGTCAAAACATCAAACTTAATTTAAGCAAAACACAGAAACCTTCAGATAACCAAAACACTGTGACTTTTACGCAAACCTTTAATCTGAAACCAATTCTAGTAATGTAGGAAAATTGAGCTAAAGCATTGCATTTTTTTTGAACGAGTTGAGACGAGCTGTGCTGAACAAATGTATGAATGAATGAGTTGTTCTCTGGTTTGTGCTTTTTTTTCAGCCTCTAGAGAGCTCCCTCCGAGTGTGACAAAGCAGAAGAAGAAATCCCAGCAGTACAAAGGCCAAAAGAAAAGTGGGTCATCCGTCCCCTCGTTTTGCCCCGTGCCTCTGCCTCCTCCCCCGCACCCTCCCCTTTCCCTCTTTCTTTCTCTATTTAAGGGCAAAGCTGCACTCACCGCGGCTCTTCATGGTTGTTGCTCTGCATCTCTATTCACACCAAAACAGCATTGAAACCAAGTCAAAACCCTCCTACACCAGATTGAATGTTCGTACCAGTGTGAAGCTGTTACCTCAGGCTGAAGAAAAATCTTCAATGACTACAATAAAATACAAATCATTTGATTATGTAGGCCCATAGTGTAGATCTTTTTATAGTATGCTTGGTTTTTATGTTCCTTCAGTCTTTGTTAGTCATGCCAGACATTACATTAGACTGTAAACTCTCCTTCCAGACTCGCATTAAGCATCTCCAATCCAAAATTAAATCTAGAATCGGCTTCCTTCACTCATGCTGCCAAACATACCCTTGTAAAACTGACCATCCTACCGATCCTCGACTTCGGTGATGTCATCTATAAAATAGCCTCCAACACTCTACTCAACAAACTGCATGCAGTCTATCACAGTGCCATCCATTTTGTCACCAAAGCCCCATATACTACCCACCATTGCGACCTGTACGCTCTCGTTGGTTGGCCCTCGCTTCATACTCATCCCATCCACTGGTTACAGGTTATCTACAAGTCTCTGCTAGGTAAAGCCCCGCCTTATCTCAGCTCACTGGTCACCATAGCAGCACCCACTCGTAGCACGCGCTCCAGCAGATATATCTCACTGGTCACCCCCCAAAGCCAATTCCTCCTTTGGTCGTCTTTCCTTCCAGTTCTCTGCTGCCCATGACTGGAACGAACTGCAAAAATATCTGAAGCTGGAGACTCACATTTCCCTCACTAGCTTTAAGCACCAGCTTACAGATCACTGCACCTGTACACAGCCCATCTGTAAACAGCCCAACTATCTACCTACCTCATCCCCATACTGGTATTTATTTATTTTGCTCTTTTGCACCCCAGTATCTTTACCTGCACATTCATCTTCTGCCAATCTACCATTCCAGTGTTTAATTGCTATATTGTAATTACATCGCCACCATGGCCTATTTATTTCCTTAACTTACCTCAATTGCACTCACTGGTATATAGATTTTTTATTTTCTTTTGTTCTACTGTATTATTGACTGTATGTTTTGTTCATTCCATGTGTAACTCTGTGTTGTTGTATGTTTCGAACTGCTATGCTTTATCTTGGCCAGGTCACAGTTGCAAATGAGAACTTGTTCTCAACTAGCCTACTTGGTTAAATAAAGGTGAAATAAATCAAAAATAAACATCAAGCTTTCCTGAATAACTTACATTTCTAAGACATTTTTACCTAGATTTGAATATTTCAATGTTACCTTATGTTATTAATCATTAATAAGTAGTCACACGTCAAAAACAGCAAAGGTATAAGAGACATGAAGGTAACAGCAGAGCTGAAAAAAACATTTTACCGTTGTCTTGATTTTTAGAGAGGAAGATCCCCATTGGCAAGCGGCCAGTGAGTTTGTCGGGGGTGGTATTGAGTGGAGTGCCCCAGAGGAACCTATCTGGAGACGAGAACATGACCCCGCCAGACTACCCATCTCCTCCCACGCCAGCATCTGCCCCGGGAAACGCACAGCCTCCCTCGGCAGCCCAGGAACTCGGCCCCAACGGAAAGCCAGGTAACCTAAGCCACCCTACCAACTGAACTCAAATTAGAAACCCATGTTAAGCCTGGTAGTTGGGTAGGGATGTCCGCTGCTGAAACTGAAAAGTGTAGTTGTCCAAGGACTCTACCCCATCTCAACATCAACCATCTTGATAAGGCAACTTATTTTCTCCTTTATCTCCTGAGTTTTATAATTCTTCCTCTCCTTCTTGTCTTTCAATTCCCCATCTTTCCTACTTCTCTACTTGCCCTCTTTTTTTTCTTTTTTTTTTAAGGGGTAACGCTGAAGGAGGAGGTTCAGGAGACGGACGAGTTCAACTTCCCGCAGGGCACAGCCTCTGACCTAGAGAACAACGGCTCCGGCTGCAGTTACTACATCAAACAGGAGCCCTGAGTCTCCGTGGGGCACTGCTGCACCCACCACCGGAGGGCCAGCCTAAGGGCAAGAAGGAGCCTGTCCCACTCCCTCCCTCCCCACAACATTAACATGGAAGGTCACCAAGTGCTCCAAGCTGTGCCCATAGAGAGATTCAGGACAGAGCGGCTCAAAGACTAGTTCCAAACAGACAGCGCAAACGGGGAGAGTAGAAAATAAAGGAAAAAAGAGGTGCGTAAATGACAACTTTACGTTTCAGTTCAGTTTTTTGTACTTCAACAAAAAAAAGTTTTTGTACGACTTTTTCAAATCCGAGATCTTTTTGTGCATCTCTCGTATTCGTTACTTTGAGGTAGGGTAATCTTTTGATGGATAAACTATGTGATGTTTGAGTGTATATATAATCAGATTTTCCAAAAAACAGGGTGTATGTACAGTTGAAGTCGGAATTTTACATACAGTGCCTTGCGAAAGTATTCGGCCCCCTTGAACTTTGCGACCTTTTGCCACATTTCAGGCTTCAAACATAAAGATATAAAACTGTATTTCTTTGTGAAGAATCAACAACAAGTGGGACACAATCATGAAGTGGAAGGACATTTATTGGATATTTCAAACTTTTTTAACAAATCAAAAACTGAAAAATTGGGCGTGCAAAATTATTCAGCCCCCTTAAGTTAATACTTTGTAGCGCCACCTTTTGCTGCGATTACAGCTGTAAGTCGCTTGGGGTATGTCTCTATCAGTTTTGCACATCGAGAGACTGACATTTTTTCCCATTCCTCCTTGCAAAACAGCTCGAGCTCAGTGAGGTTGGATTGAGAGCATTTGTGAACAGCAGTTTTCAGTTCTTTCCACAGATTCTCGATTGGATTCAGGTCTGGACTTTGACTTGGCCATTCTAACACCTGGATATGTTTATTTTTGAACCATTCCATTGTAGATTTTGCTTTATGTTTTGGATCATTGTCTTGTTGGAAGACAAATCTCCGTCCCAGTCTCAGGTCTTTTGCAGACTCCATCAGGTTTTCTTCCAGAATGGTCCTGTATTTGGTCTCCATCCATCTTCCCATCAATTTTAACCATCTTCCCTGTCCCTGCTGAAGAAAAGCAGGCCCAAACCATGATGCTGCCACCACCATATTTGACAGTGGGGATGGTGTGTTCAGGGTGATGAGCTGTGTTGCTTTTACGCCAAACATAACATTTTGCATTGTTGCCAAAAAGTTCAATTTTGGTTTCATCTGACCAGAGCACCTTCTTCCACATGTTTGGTGTGTCTCCCAGGTGGCTTGTGGCAAACTTTAAACGACACTTTTTATGGATATCTTTAAGAAATGGCTTTCTTCTTGCCACTCTTCCATAAAGGCCAGATTTGTGCAATATACGACTGATTGTTGTCCTATGGACAGAGTCTCCCACCTCAGCTGTAGATCTCTGCAGTTCATCCAGAGTGATCATGGGCCTCTTGGCTGCATCTCTGATCAGTCTTCTCCTTGTATGAGCTGAAAGTTTAGAGGGACGGCCAGGTCTTGGTTGATTTGCAGTGGTCTGATACTCCTTCCATTTCAATATTATCGCTTGCACAGTGCTCCTTGGGATGTTAAAAGCTTGGGAAATCTTTTTGTATCCAAATCCGGCTTTAAACTTCTTCACAACAGTATCTCGGACCTGCCTGGTGTGTTCCTTGTTCTTCATGATGCTCTCTGCGCTTTTAACGGACCTCTGAGACTATCACAGTGCAGGTGCATTTATACGGAGACTTGATTACACACAGGTGGATTGTATTTATCATCATTAGTCATTTAGGTCAACATTGGATCATTCAGAGATCCTCACTGAACTTCTGGAGAGAGTTTGCTGCACTGAAAGTAAATGGGCTGAATAATTTTGCACGCCCAATTTTTCAGTTTTTGATTTGTTAAAAAAGTTTGAAATATCCAATAAATGTCGTTCCACTTCATGATTGTGTCCCACTTGTTGTTGATTCTTCACAAAAAAATACAGTTTTATATCTTTATGTTTGAAGCCTGAAATGTGGCAAAAGGTCGCAAAGTTCAAGGGGGCCGAATACTTTCGCAAGGCACTGTACACTTAGGTTGGAGTCATTAAAACTCGTTTTTGAACCACTCCACAAATTTCATGATAACAAACTATAGTTTTGGCAAGTTGGGACATCTACTTTGTGCATGACACAAGTCATTTTTCCAACAATTGTTTACAGACAGATTATTTCACTTATAATTCACTGTATCACAATTCCAGTGTGTCAGAAGTTTACATACACAAAGTTGACTGTGCCTTTTAAACAGCTTGGAAAATTCCGGAAAGTTATGCCATGGCTTTAGAATCTTCTGATAGGCAAACTGACATCATTTGAGTCAATTGGAGGTGTACCTGTGGATGTATTTCAAGGCCTACCTTCAAACTCAGTGCCTCTTTGCTTACCATCATTGGGAAATCAGCCAAGACCTCAGAAAATAAAGAGCAATTTCCAAATGCCTGAAGGTACCACGTTCATCTGTACAAACAATAGTATGCAAGTATAAACACCATGAGAACACGCAGCCATCATACCGCTCAGGAAGGAGACACGTTCTGTCTCCTAGAGATGAACGTACTTTGGTGCGAAAAGTGCAAATCAATCCCATAACAGCAGCAAAGGACCTTGTGAAGATGCTGGAGGAAACGGGTACAAAGTATCTATATCCACAGTAAAACGAGTCCTATATCGACATAACCTGAAAGGCCACTCAGCAAGGAAGAAGCCACTGCTCCAAAACCGGCATAAAATAGCCAGACTAACGTTTGCAACTGGACAAGGGGACAAAGATCGTACTTTTTGGAGAAATGTCCTCTGGTCTGATGAAACAAAAATAGAACTGTTTGGCCATAATGACCATCATTATGTTTGGAGGAAAAAGGGGGAGACTTGCAAGCCGAAGAACACCATCCCACCCGTGAAGCACGGGGGTGCCAGCATCATGTTGTGGGGGTGCTTTGCTGCAGGAGTGTCTGGTGCACTTCACAAAATAGATGGCATCATGAGAAGGAAAAGTATGTGGATATATTGAAGCAACATCTCAAGACATCAGTCAGGAAGTTAAAGCTTGGTCGAAAATGGGTCTTCCAAATGGACCCAAGCATACTTCCAAAGTTGTGGCAAAATGGCTTAAGGACAACAAAGTCAAGGTATTGGAGTGGCCATCACAAAGCCCTGACCTCAATCCTATAGAACATTCGTGGGCAGAACTGAAAAAGCGCGTGCAAGCGAGGAGGCCTACAAACCTGACTCAGTTACACCAGCTCTGTCAGGAGGAATGGGCCAAAATTCACCCAACTTATTGTGGGAAGCTTGTGGAAGGCTACCCGAAACGTTTGACCCTAGTTAAACAATTGAACAACATTGCTACCAAATACTAATTGAGTGTATGTAAACTTCTTGACCCACTGGGAATGTGATGACGGAAATAAAAGCTGAATAAATCATTCTCTCCTCTACTGTTATTCTGACATTTCACATTCTTACAATAAAGTGGTGACCCTAACTGACCTTAGACAGGGAATTCTTATTAGGATTAAATGTCAGGAATTGTGAAAAACAGAGTTTTAAATGTATTTGTCTAAGGTGTATATAAACTTCCGACTTCAACTGTATGTCGGTATTGAATGGACTAAACCTTACTGGTAAAAAAAAAACAATCACTCAGATATAAAGTAGAAACACCCCACCAATCAGCTTCATTACAGTTCCACACATTCAACTAAGATTTGAGCACCTGACCACAATCTCTGGATCTTGTGTTCCATTTGTGTGATAGCCAATCATGACTGACAGCTATCACTGGGACATTTACCATGGAGAATGTGGACGAGCCCCGAATCTCAGGTCGATCCTTTTCCCACACTATATTTCCCATGCCTTATTTAAAGTATGTTTACAAATATTACTCCTCTTGGCCAGTTGATTGCAGGCAAATTTGTCAAATCCAAAAAATTCTACTCTATGAAAAACAGGTCATTCACTGTGGTAATATTTAGTTCTATCATAGTTTACTACACAATGATATGCAAACCTTGACTCTTGTGTCAAATAGTACAGAGATCTATCTGAAATGTGTTATATCTAATGTATGTAGCATTATTCTACATGAATTATGTCATAATTCAGAGCGATACTATAAATGTGAGTCAAGGAAATATTCAAGCCACTGTAAGAGTCGGGCTATTGTTCGTCATTATCACCATTAGTGTTTCATCACTTCACTACCATCAACAACATGAGAACCATTTATCTAAATAGAGAATGTACTGCCTTTTGTAAAAGAAAATCTTCAAAATAATGCTATGTTTGCTCTTCCTCTTTTAGAACTTGAATGTTGCAAGGTAGTCAGGTTCTGGTCAATCCGCACATCAAGGTGATTTTCATGACAATTTAAATCACTTTGTGTGCATATTTCTTAGTAAGTGATTGGTAGGCTTGGGTTAAATTGTCACACTCACTGACTCATGATTTTATTCATAGGCCATCCTTTCGTTGGGAGATATTAAATGAATGTCAATATTGATTTCTAAAACAAAATATATCACATTAGATATTTATTAACAAAGCATACAGTATATAACAGAGCCAATTTACAAACATATGGTGATTTATTTTGTGCCATATGAGGGATTATAATCTACATACTTTATCAAATATCCACTGCACTCCATTGTCTCACTTTATATACCAGTAAGGTTGACAATTTACTCTCAGGAAATCTTAGCGTATTGTATTATAGGCTTCTTCGTCGTTATGGTTATTGAGAAAGGTGTTGTCATTGGCTGTTGGCATGCTGAAATTAGGCTTCAGAGATTGATGTGGTCAACAGTATTAACAAAAATGTGTTAGTCCAAGATCGGTCTTTAAAGTAAATGTGTCACTTGGTAAACCATCTCACTAATGTAGAGACCTATCTGAATGTGATACAAGGTCCCATTTCAAGTGGATTTGTCATATATTTTGTCTCTAGAGGTAGGATTTAACTGTCTGTCACTGTCTGATCATGTGTAGGTGTTTCTTGAACAATTTTTTTTTTCTCTCCAAAAGTTCAGTTAAATGTTAGCTTTGTCGATTTGTCTTACTGTTGTTACTGTTTGTTTCAATGTCTGGCCCTGAGTGAAACTCAAACTAGTATTAGTCTCAATGAAAATGTACATTTTACGCGTTGGCTGGTGTAAACCAGCTCAGGTGACCATGGTGATGCCAAAGATTGCCGAAGGTCACTGTCAAGCAATAACGTCTTATCACAGTACTCTCCTAATGCAGTGAGATCCTAAGCTTTGAGCTGTACTTTCACTCAAACTTTAGATTGTGCATCAAAGACTGAATGGTGGAAATATACATTACATTATGTTAATATATGGTATGACTGTTTTGAGGTGACAAACCTTGTCTCCATCGTCCTTGTAACACAAATGTTAAACATGAGAATTAATTGAATTTGAATGAAGAAAAGAAACGCACAAAATATAGGGCTACACTATTCTGATCATGACGTTCAAATGCATTATTTCATCAATATTATAATCAATATAAGAAAACAAGACTGAGGGTGTGTTTGTTAACCAAAATATGTGCATGCAGCAGTGAACATGTCCTCGTGTGCTTAACTAGTTGATCTTGGTTTATGTGTAACTGTTGGTCTTTGTACTAACATGGGTCTGTGTGCTTGTTTCTATTGTGAAACCCCTTCATTGTCTTTATGGTGCTATGTATATATATATATATTTGATATTCATAACCTTTTAAGAATTAAATGATTTTCATAAACTGTGGCCATGGAGAAATTCAGTTCTCTTGTATTTTGGATACAACTATGAAAGATTTGTATTAACTGCCAAAACATTCTTTGCATGGCACTTATGGGATAAATTATTTTTTTCATCCAAGTATGTTTTTGTTCCTTGGTTTCCATGGTAAATGTGCTGTGAACATGAAGTTTACTAAGCTACAGTATATCAAATACAAAAGTAAAGAAATGTTTAGATGTTTACTTTCATTTAACATGTTTGAATTTTGCAGCATGTTTGTGGAAAAAGTATTGTAAAATAAATTTACTTTCTACACTGCATAATATGCCAGCGTCCATTGTTTTACCTACACCATTAACGGAATACTTCAGGGTTATGGCAATGAGGACCTAGACTTGGCACTCCGGTACCGCTTACCATGTGGTAGCAGAGAGAACAGTATGACAATTATGGCCTTCCTGATACGGCCTGGTATAGAGGTCATCATTGAGCTAAAGTTGAGCCAATGCCAACTTCCTTCATACTGGACAAACATTCATCAACTCATTGGACACTGGGGAAGTAGAAAACATTCACTGCCCCCCCCCCCCCAATCACTGTTTTAGACCTGGGACACCAGGTGGGTGCAATTCAGGTAGAACAGAAAATTAGCAGGCGTCAGACCTCACAGGGTAAGCATTAAATACCCCTGCTATCGTTAATGTTACCAAGTTGAGCCAATATAGCAGGCATATAGGTTAACATCCCACTTTGGCAAGTCAAACATCCAGAAGGGTGTAGTTGACAATACCTAACCATCACATTGCAAATATTTTCTGCACAAGATGCTGTAATGTTGCCCAAACAGTTAAGGTCTACCAAAACCTGTCAGGCTTGCCCAATGGAAAACAGGTTTCAGAACTGTCACGGTTGTAGAATTACACTGACCCAATTAGGTAGTACACCCACATTTAGACCCCGCCCCCCCCCCCTCACAGCAGAGCATAATCAGCTATACTAGAGGGCACCCTGAACAGTAACACCTTAAACAAATGGCATGTAAACATCTTGCAAATTGTGAAGGATATCCAACAGCATTCCTTGCCATTTATGAATATGTTGAAGCCCCTTCAATATTAGCCCACACTGACTGAACAGAAGCCAGACAATACCAATTCAAGAAATCAACGCTTTAATCAAGTAAACTAGGCGAGCCTTGCATATTCCACTTCATGATTGTTTTTTTTATTGACATTTGTAAGTGCCTTCAAGTCACAAGGTACATGAACAACTCCAGATCAACAGCATTCAGAATGGTTTGCGATAAGTCAGTTCCAGTTGCAATTCCATTTTATTTACTCATACAGGAATCCATGTTGGCAGCTCTTGTACTCAACCACCTCCTCTGGCTTGAACCACAGGCCGATCTCCTTTTTGGCACTATCAAGGGAGTCACTGCCGTGGATGATGTTCCTGTAATGGCAAAAGGCAAATCAGCAACTCTGCATCATGTGGATAACAGACTAAGTTTATTGGAACTATAGCCACTGCAGAAGACATCTCTACACAGAAAATCAGTTACAGCATGAATATTTTAATCAGATTCCTGGCCAACGATGGTCCACACATTTTTATGCTGCACCCACTACTCAAATTGGTTTGGCACTTTAATTCTTCCCATATGAGATTCTGTATGGACAGGCATCAGTGGACACTTACCTGCCAAGCGTGATACAGAGGTCACCGCGGATGCTGCCGGGCTTGGAGTCTGCAGGGTTGGTCTCTCCCAGCATCAGTCTGCCGTTCTTCACAACATTCAGGCCTTCCCAGATCTGAACACAAGGGGAGGGTAAAATTGAGGCTTGAGTGGAACAATACATTCTATCACAATCACTGCTCAAGAGAACCTGAAGTATTGTGTTCAGGGTGGCATTAGCAGTGAGCGAGCATTTTGAAGAGGCCTGCGAGTAGTGTCTGGAGGATAGTTACCATGGCAACAACGGGACCAGAGTGCATGAAGGCGCAAAGGCCACCATAGAAGGGCATGTCCTTCAGGTCAATGTAGTGCTGCTTGACATGGTCCTCAGATGCCTGCAATCACAAAGACTCAGTTCAATGCCGTTGAACCCTACAAGACGCACCTCTGAAAAGATGCAGTTACTCACATACCTGGAGCATCTTCATGGCCACAAGCCTGAAGCCCCTCTGCTCAAAGCGCTTAATGATCTCCCCCACAAGCCCCCTCTGGACACCATCGGGCTTGATGGCAATGAAGGTACGTTCGGTGTTTGCCATGGTGCTGCAACATGAGGATAGAGATGGTAGTGGGCCATCAGTGAAATGCACTTTAACAATGAATAAACTGCCTAATTTGTGGTTATGCAAATGGCCTCTGATTTGGATGGAGTAAGCCAGGCCACTCTGCACAATACATCAGCTCAACCTTATCAATGTACCGCTAGTTGACAGCTCTTCAATGTCACCTCGACTGCTATGGAGTGAACAGATGTACTGTACCTAGTGGGATAGTGGCCAAGGCCAGTACAAATCTATTCTTATCACCATCCTGCGGAAAGTATTCCCACATGCCCATTCCATGCCTATGGGGTATTTAGTATGAATTTGTTTCGTTGCCAATGCGCAACTCATGTAACATACATGGGCAAACGAGTTTGTTTTACTGGTACTGTAGCTTAGTTAATGGTAGTGCAACGTGAGCTCAGGCTTTAGCCGTTTTATGTTTAGATTTGAAAAGTACGGTTCACTACATTCGACTGCAACCAGATGCTGCAGCAGTGTGACAATGCAGTGTTGAACCATAGCGCAAGCTTAACTTCATTGGGCTTTCAAAAATATAAATTCAATAACCTACCGACTTAAGTACATTAAAATGACAGTCATCTAATCAACTCACAACCACACGAACTGCGCACAGATAAGCGAATTTGACAGAAGTTAACATTTTTACATCGACATTGTTAAAGTGTTTGAATGACCAACGAAAAGCAGTTCACGTTAACTTGCCATGTCCAGATTTAATGCAAATCCGAGTTACTGACATTAATTTAACTTTCTAAGCGAGCTACGGAGGACGTTAAAGAAATAAACTTGAGCACACCCCATTGTTGAAAGCAGCCATATTTAGTAAATGCCACATGGCCCGGTTTGCCACTGCCGTTGGTCGAAATATATTCCAAGTAGATTAAAGTCGAATTGTCAAGTACTTGCCACCTACAACTGAGTTTATTGTAACACGAATGCGACAAATAAATTGGCTTAAGGTAACCTGCAAGGCTTAACTAGTTTGCTTTGTAAATTAACTGATAACACCACGCAAGCCAATCACGTCCGGTGAAACAGAAATGCACTTCCCCGGTCGTTTACGAGATTGCATGCTATCGATAGTTAATATATGACTGATCCAAGTCATTGGTTTACTATTAGGATGGGACTTAACTTTAAAGCGTCACACAATGCATGTCAATTAGCTAGCGAGTTGGGTAGAAACGGGCGAAGAACCAAGCCGTTACGTGGCATCCTAGCTAACAGTTGGCTAACGTTAGTCAATGTGAAAGGCAAAACACAAGCGAGACCTATCCACCAACTTCCTAAAAGCATGAAAGGAATAGATCGACAACGATAAGACACGTAAAACACAACGCTGTGATTTAATGCAAAATTAAGGGAGCTGTGGCGCCACCATTCAAGTAGCATACCTTTAAAGTTGAGATGAAGAGACTGACAGAAGACCCAGGAGACAACCGTTCAAGGCAGGGAAACAATCAGTAAGGACAAGAATTGATGACAGCTAGTTTATAAAGGCTGCCGAGTGAATGGGTGGGGCTTGGATGAGGTCAAAAATGGATTGACATGTTGCTTGCCTATTAATCACCAATGTTATTTTGTGCATTCTAGCGCCACACAACAGTTCAAGGTGATATCGACATGTGCTGTCAAATATTCGAGTCTAGACAATGGGAAGTGCAAATGATGTACCATCGCAACACCAAAGGTTGATATCAGCAGACTAACCAAAATGGTATCTTTTGCAAAGGGTGGGTGTAAACAGGCGTAGGTGTAAATATATAATATATAGCCTCACATTTTACAAACACTCTTTGAAACAATTTCCTTTACCCATTTTTAATTAAGTCTGCTTGTGGTGGCCGAGGCATATGTTATTTTTTTTATGAAGCAGACTTTATTTGACTGGAATAGTGTCTAGTCTAGTAACTGTTGTTGGCATTTATGCAATAATGCTTGAGAACCCGGGAATTATTGTGTGACAACTCGCGACAATGGCTGTACTGAGGTCCGAGGCGGAGCAACGTTTTTTATGGAGGCAGAATTGATTTGACTGGAAAAGTATTGTAACGCTCAGTGGTCTAGTCTGGTATCTGTTGTTTCACCGTTGATTTTGCTGCCACCTGTTGACTGTTGCATTTACCGCACAATTACGTTTGTGACGTGTATCAAATACGCCATAAGTGATCGTGTTCGTATGGAACGCCTTCCATATGTTTGAAACAGATCAGACATTTGACCATCCATTCAGTCATCACGTTGGCGTTGTTGGTGGTCGAAAATGTATTAATCTGCATTTTATTGCAATGTAATTGCATCATAATTTTTTGGGGTGATACATCCGGTGATAATATGGAGAAGAAAGAAGTTGAGGTAGGCTTTGTTTTTCAGATTTGTTTTATATCACACATTTTGAAAGGCAAGATAAGTCTTGCCATCTGCCAAAGTCAGGAATAGTGAGTAGTTGGGTAAAGGTGATCACCAAGGTGACATTATGCATAGAGGACTTTCTGAAGAGATTCCAGGGTCAGAGGTCAAAGGTTATATAACCTTTTGATAAATAATGTAGGCTAATTAATGAGAGTCTGAGGAAAGTGATATGTAAAATCTCAGTCACAGGACACTGAAGCAGAGAGAGAGATGCAGGAGGCTGATCCAGAATCAGCCGGCCCATCTCAGTCACAGGAGACTGAAGCAGAAAGAGAGATGGAGGATGCGGATACAGAGTCAGCCGGCCCATCTCAGTCACAGGAGAGTGAAGCAGAGAGAGAGATGCAGGAGGCTGATCCAGAGTCAGCCGGCTCATCTCAGTCACAGGAGACTGAAGCAGAGAGAGAGATGCAGGAGGCTGATCCAGAGTCAGCCGGCCCATCTCAGTCACAGGAGACTGAAGAAGAGAGAGAGATGCAGAAGGGTGATCAGGACTTAGCTGGCCCATCTAACACATGGGAGCCACATCAGACTTTTCATTGCAACCTATCCTTGGCCCAGAGAAGCTCCTCCTCAGAACTCAAATTCTTAGGGGAGGAGATGACTGAGAAGTAGGTTGCTCTTTGTCTTCCCCATACTTGCCTCCTATTCTCTATACTGTATGTTCTGCAACCGGCAAAGAACCAATCAGAAGGTGTGTTTGTAGTGTACATGTACAGTACCAGTCAAAAGTTTGGACACACCTACACATTCCAGGGTGTTTCTTTATATTTTTTTCTACATTGTAGAATAGTAGTGAAGACATAAAAACTATGAAACTATGAAAGTTCTGTAGAGGTCAAGGGTTAGATAGTTTTAATAATTAACAGTACTCATCTATTTACTCCTTTTGCAGGCAATGGATTCGTTTTACTGAGAATATGCATGAAAGGGTGAGTTAGTGTTAGCTCTGGAATTTCTAACATCAAGGAAACTGTAAAATAGACTTTGAGTGCATCCCAAATTGTGTCATTTTCCATAGTGCCCTACTTTTTACCAGAACCCTATGGGCCCTATATAGGGAAAAGGGTGCCATTTGGGACACAGCCTAGATCAGGGATGGGCAACTGGCGGCCGCGGATCTCCTTGTGTAGGCCCGCGGATCCATTTTGTTTTGTAACTGTCGTGGTCTCAACTTACTGTTGACAGTTAGTACAGTAGAATACACAAAGTGCAACTTAAAGATGTGGTTTTGCATCAGCAATTTTTCTCTTGCTATGTCAGTCACTGACAGTCACTCAATTAGCCCATGTTAGCTAAAACATTTTTGGGGGGCTAAATTAATCTAGTGGACATCTATCTAAACTTGTGGTAATCGTGGTTGAATTGCTGTGGGGGAGTTTCTCTCTGTCCCATAGCAAAATGAGAAGAATTGCATGAAAGTAGTTCTAAAATGTCAAAATGTTCTCTCTGCCGCAGGGCAAAATGTGTAGAAATTAGGCCTCCCGAGTGGCGCAGTGGTCTAAACCACTAGATATTCTGGGTTTGAGTCCTGGCTTTGTCGCAGCCGGCCACGAGCAGGGGACCCATGGGTAGGCGCACAATTGGCCCAGCGTCATCTTGGTTAGGGGAGGGTTTGGCCGGCAGGGATGTCCTTGTCCCATTGCAAACTAGCGACTCATGTGGCGGGCTGGGCGCAGTGCAAGCTGTCACGGTCACCAGGTGCACGGTGTTTCCTCCGACACATTGTTGCGGCTGGCTTCCAGGTTAAGTGAGCATTGTGTCAAGAAGCAGTGCGGCTTGGTTGGGTTGTGTTTTGGAGGACGCACTGTGGCCCCTCATGATTTCAAATTTTTTTGTTGCCCCACCCCCATAAAAGTTGCCCATCCCTGGCCTAGATATTCAAAACCTCAGTAAATGTACCAGGAGCTGGCGAGTCAGCACTTTGAGTCTAGACAATGAGAACCTGGTGAAGAAGCTTTATATCTCAAAAACAAGGTGGGAGGAAGTTGAATAGAATAACTTTATTTAATCAATTAAGTTGTGTCATTTGGATTAGGTAATAAATACATACGCCAAACAGCACAATGTAGACAGACGGTGGATTTAAGTGAATGTTAGATCTTGTTCGATTTTATAACAATCTTTCCCGGCTGTTCTTTTACATTACAGTTCACCATATTTGAGGCTCATGCTAAGTGCAAGAACATCCTGTCATGGGTGAAGAAGGCCTCTTCAACTGAGGTGGTCCCTGCCCTTGATCTCAGCATGGATTTGCCCTGGACACCATCATCATCATCAACTTCCTCCTCCTGGTCTTCAGTCGTAATCAATGTAGCAGATCTGGGAGCGGCCTCCACATGCCGCAGCATCAGATTCAGCCTTGGGCCAAGTCATGGGCCAAGCGAGGTCGCCAACCCTATAACTGGTGCCAGCACACGGAACCAAACTCCCTTCCCCTCCCCCATTTTGTATGTATGAGCATATTCCTCCCCATAATGGTTGAAACAGTTATTTCCTTTCCTTGTGTATAAATAATGACTTCTCTAAGAATGTTTTATTTCCACTGAATACACATGTGGGATCTTAAGTTTGCTACAGCAGGAAAATAATTCTGCAGCAACAGGAAATGTAGATTATTATCTGGATTATAATTAATTGGACATTTTTGTAGGGGTTGGTAAATAAAGTGGAAATTACAAACCTCAGAAGCCTTTTTAAATCATAAATACACTACACGTTTTACATTTCCTACCTTGTTCATCAAATTAAGATCCTGCATCTGTATGACTTTAGTTTTTTGATTAATTTATACAATTTCTTTGCTTCTTTTAAATTATGTTAGCAGTGTTTGTGTTCAGAAAGGTTTGTTATTGTCATTGTTACCATATTTCTGTTGTGGGGCCTTCTTCAGCTCAGAGGAGTCTTTGGGAAATGAGGAAGAGGATGACAACCTAAGAAGATATTCCTCCGCATCTGAGGACAGAGATAGAGAGGATTGGGACAGACCCCGCTCAGACCCCCTGAGGTCTGTGTTTGGACTGTCTCACAGCTTTATCTTCAGTCAGGTTCACAGAGACGCCCACAGGTCCCTGAGTGAGGTCATACTGCCGTCCATCCAGAGGAGACCGAAGAAGATGAGGCCTATTATTCTGTCTGCGGACACCAGGCTGATCATGGCCATTGTGGAGATCATCATCAAGCAGATAAATGCAAGACTAGCCCAGATTGTGCTGAAAGGATGTGCCAGTCAGGGAGCCGAAGCTCCTTCGACCAGCATCAGCTCACTGAGCAGTCAATTTGCTGAGCAGATGCTGAGGATAATCACAACCACAATGAATGGCCATATCATGGGACAGATGGCGCTCACTCGGCTGTCTGGAAAGTCCCCTCTGGAGATCGAGAGCAGGCTTGAGACAGAGCTAGGGCCACTGGCAGGTCAGGTCATTGTTGCAACCATCAGCAGCATCCAGAGGGCGAAGAGCGATGCTCAGACAGGACATGAGGTTCGGGTGTCCTCACCTTGCACCTACTTCCTGTCAGCTGTGTCGGCTGAGGTGCAGAGTCTGGTGGTCCAGAGATCAGGGACCAGGATGTCAGCCAGACAGTCAGGCAGCAACCACCTGCTGAACCTGTCTCAGGCGAAGATCACCAGGGCCGTCGAGTTGAAAATGGCTGAAATGTACCGCGGATCCCTGTGGGATTGGTCCCTGACAGAACAGAATATCCAGCCAGGTCATGGCAGAATCACTGCCATGTCCAGTGATTTGGTGGATTTGGTGGTCGATGATACCCTGGATGCCCTTGGATATCTAGAGAACCAGGCATTATCCGGGCCCCAGAGCGTTGGCTACCGGAACGGGATTGAAGGCCTCGACATTGATGGTGTGGCAAGGGACATGGTCCGGAAAGCTGCAGTCAAACTCAAGACATCCATGTCTGAGCTTGAGCTGGAGGTGGGATCCAGATCCTCACAGGGCAGCAGTGGTCCCTCGAACCACTCACCTCTGTCTCGCTCCCACTCCGACCCGAGGATGCTCCGTGTCTGGTCAGCAGTGGGAGTCAGAACTGTCCTGCAAGTGTTAAAAACAGAGCTTGACAGCAACTCAGACGAGTCCTTTGATCCGCTCCAGATGGCTAGAAACCTTCTAGCACGTCTAGCGTCGGGTGTCAAGAGCATCGACAATCTGGAAATTGGTGAGATGCTCCGGGGCACCTCAGCAATCATGGAGCCGGAGGCTGTGAGAGAACACCCAGAAATATCTTCCACTGCCATCTACCAGTCCCTGCTCATTGATTGTCCTTTCCCACCATCAGAGAGGGTTCAGGAAACAATTATCCTAAGCCATCCACTCACTGCACAGGACGTGACCACACAGAGGAAAAAGCAGCATTCTCCTGACCTTCAGACCGACAGCCTAATGGCAGAATACCCTGCCAAGGCACAACGGGTAGTGACTCAGGTCATAAGAGATTCTCCTTTAACCGTGGACATCCTGTCAGCCCACGTCTCCTCAAAGAAAATTGCTGAGGCCTCAACTCACGTTCTTGAGTCCCTTCTAGTGGACTTAAACGAGGCAGTTGAGGTGAGTAGGGCAGAGCGGAGCAAGTTCTGGGAACAGGTCCAGTTATCCTCCCAGAAACTTTACAGCACAGCTGTGGACAAGCTGAAGAGTTTGTACACTGGTTGCCTCCTCAACAACGAGCAAGACCACCAGGATACCCATGTAACCGCTGACAAAATCCAGGACATGGAAGTGTCTACCAACAATGACTTTAAAGACCCAACAGTTGCAGTCAGCCAGGAGTCAGTCCAACGCAGCGCCAAGAAGATCCTCACAAAGGTTCTGAATGTGATCAAAGCCGGAGTAGCTGGCTCAGAGCACTCATCTGTGGGCGAGCAGATGACCGAAAAGTGCCAAGTTGCCACAGAGATGTTGGACTCCATTCTGAACAGACTAGAAGATGATGAGCCTGATGTGGGTGAAGAGGATCATCTTCATGTGATGTCTGTCCGTGACATCTACGAGGATGTCTCATCTAAAACCTCTCAGGTTTGTATGGTGATGAGTAGCCAGGCGATGGACGCGTTGACCGATGATGTGTCTGCCGCGACATATGTGCATGGTAAGTGAAATGAACACTTTTCATTTATTTTATTTTCTAATATGCAATAAATTGATTAGCTCCTGTTGAATGTAGGATTCACTCATTTTGAGCTTAATAGTTGAATTGCAATTGTGTTCATTGGATTTTCATGATTGTGTATTATTGTAAAATATGCACAACATAATCCTGAGCTTAATTATTTTATCTCTTCTGCCCCCAGATATTGTGTACAGGTCAGAGAGTTGTCTCTCTCAGGCCACAAGTACCCACAGGTCAGGCACTAGCCAGGCCTCCAGTGACCTTGTTGTTGAGTACATGTCTGAGCGCCATGCCAACTGCCTTGACACCGCATTGCCTGTAAGGTGCACTTCTACAGCTGTTGGCGATACAGAGACTTGTCATGTCCCCTCTGCCAGAGTGAAGAAGAAGAGTCAGGGCCGGAGGTTCAGTTGCTGCCCAAAGTTGCCAACGGTCAGGATCAAGGTATGGAGCTCCATGTTTGGTGTTTTTCCCCTTCATTACAGCTGAAATAGAATCCAAAGCTAATGGGGTCAGAGTGAGACATTGTGGGGCGTCTAATGGAAGGATGAATTTACTCTGCAACAGGTGTTCAAGGGCAGAGTGGAACCAGAGAGCCACCCCGCTCAAAAGGAGCTGCCTTCGCAGCGTTTCAGCACCTCTCGAGTTGCGCTGCGTAAGCGACACACAATGATGATCGTTTTATTTTGATGCATTGCCAAGATGTGGCCAGTGGTTAGAGTGAATGCAGCTTTACTGAGTTTAATGCTGAGGTTTATTCATCTCTGGTCCCATAACGCTTTCTCTGATCAAGGCCACTGAGTTTGACGAGCTGTCAGGCATACATTGTAGCGACTCTTACATTTCCCAAAGTCAAAATGATAGATGCTGTCATTTTGATGTATTACCTTTTGTCTGGTTGGTTTAGACTGTGGTCAGAGAGAATGAAAGTACATTTGTCATGTTCAATTCTGATCCTGTAATGTTCTCTTATCACAGATGATGATCATGCTGTCCCATTCATTCCCCAACTTGAGGACGACCTGCCACCAGCACCTGCACAGGAGTCCCGTAAACGTCCCCTGTTTGTGAGAATGTTCCGGGCCATTTCCAGGGCCATCTCAAAGCCATTCAAGGGCTGTGCTTTTTGCAAGAATAATTAGGAAAGGGTTAGCCATCAACATCTAATAAACATTAGCAGCATTGATTTGTGTGTCTGCAGTCAAATTTAATAGACTCTATTGACATGGCATTTTAGCAGACACTTATCCAGAGCAACTAGGGTTGGGTGCCTAAGTCAGTTTGAAGATACAAACCAGTGACCTTTTGGTTATTGGCCCAACACTCTTAACCACTAGGCTACCTGCCACTGCATGGGTTTTACCATGTTGCTTATTCTTTTTTGATTCCTTCCTATCTGCAAAGAGGTTGACCCAACTGAACATTTCACACCAGATTTCTATGTTCCATTTGCTGTTTTAAGTACATGATTTCAATATATGTAATATACTTGCAAACTGAGAAGGCATTTCACACCAGATTTGTTTGTATTGACCTTGGTGAAAATGTGTTTATATGACATTGCAGCACAATATTAATATAATAAGTGCCTTTTTCAACACATTTTGATGCATACATTTCCAGGGGGGGGGGGGGGGGTATGGTTTGTGGCCCATTATATTCTATACAGCTCTTCGGGAGAGGTTGCCATGGTCAAAGTAGAGCTATTATCATCCTGCTGATCATACCGTATTTGGAATGAAGAAGGGTCCATTAATAGGGGCTAGGGTCAGCCTGAAACTGAGAGGTATCTGTTGGTTGGGGGCCAAGGGTGGGCTTGAAAATGGGCCACTGACAGATGCTATTTAGAGCTTCTGCTTTCCCATAGCTCCTTCTGTCAATTTACATAATCCCTCTGTCTCTCTTGCACCCCTTTGATAGTTTGATTCGTGATCACCTCTGTAAATCGCTTGTATTTTTTTACAAAATAATTATCTCAACTATGGTCTATGAATGTAGGGGTACCAGGAGGGAAATGTAAGAGAATACAGATGTGTATTTGAAAATATAGGAAAGTTCCCAATTCCAATACTGTATATGAAGATGATATGTTCCCATTATGCATAATTGTTATGCTTTTTCTATGCATAGTCTTTTATCTTTATTTTGTATCATTTGTATCTGTCTCTTGCCTGTCTCTCACATACTTTCACACATACCCAATGATTACACTAATATGTACACTCTTAAAGAAAACATAAATAAATACAGATTGATGAGATAGTTAGGAACATTACATTCAAAATACATTTAAACTTTTTGTCAAAGGCAATAGCTAATATATTTCTACAACCCATGGAGAACAAGGCGCAAGTATTTTTGTGAGACCGTTTGTTTGTAAAGAGAGAAAAAAAAACACAATTTATTCCGAGTTCAGGGCGTCAAGAAAAAGGAATCACGTGATAGTGAATGTTGCACTAAGCCTGCGCTCAACCACTGATTAATAAAACACCTACACCGTTGGAGCGTTGCGTGGGCTATGAGTTCTTCTCTGTGCACATACTTTGCAACTTTGTGAAATAGTGCAGCCACGTGTTGACTTTGCTCACAACTAACACAGCGTTGCAGCCAGCCCATGTGGAAAACATTGGGCGCATGAGGCATGTTATTGTAAAAGGCTAGCTAGCACATCTATGGGTCTACTGAATCTTGCTAAATTCTAGTGTATCCTGAGACAATTTACAATTCGTTTCATATGCTAAGGTATAAACGATAAACATGGACAAAGTCGGTATACACTCTAGAAAGGGGAGAGAGACGATGAAGAGAGTCTCTGAACCAGAGCCTGACTACGAGGAAGAAGTATTAAAAAGACACAAAAACGCCCAAGCAGTGACTGTTTTAGGCGAAGAAGATGCATCTGTAAAACTTCTTGAATATCTTGTTTTTGGTGCTGAAGAGGATCTTGTGGAAAGGCTCGTGGAGGTAGGAATTCATTAGTTACATCTAGGGTGTATTCATTATGCCGGTTCTGTAGCTTAACGTTTCGTCTGTTACAAAACGTTTTGCAACAACTCCAAACGCTCTTTAACGTGACGTAAAATCTGTTGGGTTCTTAAACGGAAGTTGTAGTTCATTTTAATTTTACGGTTGCCATTCCAATCCGAAAAGTCGGCGTAATGAATACACCCCTGATTCCATACAGAATGACCCTGCCTGCCAAGTTTTTCAGTGGATTATGTTGTCACATTGTCAGCATAGTATAGATGTAAATCCCAATATTGATGAATAGTTAGTTACAACCAGGTACTAGACTAATAATCTCCAGTGTCATATCCGTCAGTCACATATCATTTACTTTTTAGTTTCATTGCAGTCAGTTTTTATCAAATACATTTCTTGTCAACAGGACAGAGAGGATGGTGGTGCCACACTTCTGGCTGATGACGATTCCAGCGAATCCGATGTAGAGAATGAAGCACGGCTGACAGTTCAGACAACCAGGACAGCAGTGTGGGAGGATGATGATGATGATCTGGAGGAAGAGTTAGTACCTGGGACTGCAACGACGATGTCTTATTGTTTCTTTTCAGCATCATCATGTGCAATGCTTCTCACTTCATGTTACTACATTAGCTGTAGTCATGTAATCCTATTGTCAATTAAATTGATATGTGAATCAAACATTGCTTGTAAGAGCAGTTACCAGTGATATGCATCTTTTCTCTTTTGAAGATGAATTGAAATGTATACATGGGCTCCAGTATGATACAGAAAGTAGTGCTTGACTTGGACTGAAATAGGTTCCGGTACTCATTTTGGGTGCCGATACTGTTTTATATTTAGGTGCAGGAGCGCCACAATACCTTTGAGCTAATATTCTATAAGATGAACAGGAGCTCAAGCAGTAGAACATTTGAGGTGCTGGTCCTCTGCTCCGGTGAGCTCCTACCCCAGTCAAGCACTCACTTGCAGGAATGACACGTTTTAGTTTGCAACAATTTGGTTTGATGAGAAGAACAAATCAATGGGATAAGATTTGGTGCTACAACATTTGTTGCATTAACACATTCATTTTCCATTCTAAATTCAAATCTGCTGATGGAGCTCATGGGCTGGGCCTCTCTGAGCTGGATCTGTTCGAGCTGACCTGTGTGTGTGTGTGTGTGTAAATGTCTATGGTGTATTTTGTCACCTGAGCTGAGCCATAAGGAAGTCTAGTGGGCATCTACCAACCCACTATCAG
The DNA here is from genome assembly GCF_057628025.1 of Oncorhynchus mykiss. Lineage (NCBI taxonomy): Eukaryota > Metazoa > Chordata > Actinopteri > Salmoniformes > Salmonidae > Oncorhynchus > Oncorhynchus mykiss. The sequence continues at coordinate 71,677,051 of NC_143033.1, forward strand.
ATTAGTTTTTTTTTTTGCGTAGACAGATTGACAGAAGTGGTAGCAGGTGAATGTTGAACTTTTGTTAAGCCTCGATCACACCTACAGAGTCATTGAGTATCTTACGTATTTGAACCGGGAACTGATGCGTATCGGTGAGCGGTTACATCCCTAGCAGTTAACGTCACTATGTTTATTCTTCCATGACCTTTCTCTCCCATTTCTTAAGAGTGGACATGACACACCGGTTCCGTAGAGACCTGACCAAGAGTGACGCAGAGGCCAAGATGTCCAAACAGAAGTTACAGCAGAGGATGAAAGAACAGTAAGTGGATGTTAGTAACACAGCCATGGAGTAAATACCACTGGGATCTGGTGGTTCAAACTCACACTTCCAACACATTTTTGCCAGGTTCCAAAAAGCAATGGGTGGAATGCCGTCCTGGGCAGAGTCAAAAGTCAGGAAAAATAATAAGAAAAAAGGTAAACTCACATTTTGGTAATCAACATCTATGGTCCATGTAATATGTTATGAGAGATGCCCCTCACTTGTTATGGGATTTTTATCAATAATGACTAAATGAGGTATACTGCACTATAACTGGCAAGAATTCTATCCTGTCTTTATTGTAGTATTAAATAATGTTTGTTCATTAGGAAGGGGTTATATGGCATGTACCTAGGAAGAAAGGAAAGTATGTGGAGATAAGAGAGGACAGGGAGAGCTCCTCCAGAGTTATGGTGTCTGGGGGAGCCTGGAACTGTCAGCTGAGGGGTTATAAACTGTGGTTAGACTCATGTATGTATGTGTGTAGTTTAGGATGGTATAAGAAGGAATGTATTTGTGAAAATTTGAGAGCTCTCGCAAATAAATTGGGATCTGATCAATTGTGAGCTGGGAATTCTGTCTGTTTTATTTAAGACCAGAACTTTACAAACTCTGGGTATCAGACAGATAAATATAATTGGAATTTATGAACACTGATTAAATAATTACATGACACTACTATATAATGATGAGAGGGTATATAGCAGGGTTCCCCCAACTGACTGCCGCGGGCCAAATATTGGTGATTTTATTTCGCCCTTCAAGTTTTCTGAAGTTATTAAAAAATATATATATATATATGTTTTTAACATAAGACTGTAAAAACACCAAGTCAGCTCCAAGTGATTTCATTTTGGAAATCTGTTCCAAAGTATTCCCACCCATAAAAGATTCACACTAAGTGTACAAAACATTATGAACACCTACTCTTTTCATGGTATAGACTGTTTGAAATGATTGCTTTAATAACATTGTATATATGTTTGGGCTTCTTGCGGTCAATTTGAAGTCTACAAATGATTTGTAATTATGTTCCGGCCCCCTGACCATCCGCTCAAGAAAAAATTGGCACGCTGCTGAATCTAGTTTATGATCCCTGGTGTATATAGTATACATTTGTGTCTTTTCAATGAAAGATGTGTATATTTTCAAAAAGTAAAGATGACTCTGATGATGAAGATGAGGATGGAGATGACCTGATGAGGAAGACGGGCAACTTTGTTGGCTCATCTGACAGTCTTCCCAAAGGAATCATACGGGTGAGTTCTGTTCTCCTATCATCTCGCCACTACTAAATTTGAGATTAAGTTGGAGTAAAACAACCAGCTCTCTCTCTGAGTGCAAATGGGGACTCTAACCAGAGTTCTTTAGAGATTTGGGAGTTATAAAACCATGACATTTTCCAGTATTAGATCATGTGGTTTTCGCAATCGATATCACAATAGTGGGCTCCCGAGTGGCGCAGCGGTCTAAGGCACTGCATCTCAGTTCAAGAAGTGTCACTGCAGTCCCTGGTTCGAATCCAGGCTGTATCACATCCGGCCGTGATTGGGTGTCCCATAGGGCGCCGCACATTTGGCCCAGTGTTGTTCAGGTTTGGCCGGGGTAGGCCATCATTGTAAATAAGAATTTGTTCTTAACTGACATCCATAGTTAAATAAAATAGAGTATTTTCAACGTCATGTGATACTAGTACATTTTATGCTGGATGTATTTTATGCTGGATGTATTTAACTCTCTTGCAGATGAAGAAGTGCCTACACGCCAACAACGACCGGCCGTCTGAGGACCGGCTGACCACGGTGCAGTTCCACCCCTCCGCCCAGGTTGTCATGCAATCTACTGCAAAGATAGCCTGCAGAGTTCTGTCCTACTATCCAGGTCTGTACCCAAACAATTTGAACTTCTACTTTTAAAAATCCACCTCTCTAAAAACAAGTCTCTCACCGTTGCCGCCTGCTATAGACCACCCTCTGCCCTCTGCCCCCAGCTGTGCTCTGGACACCATATGTGAACTGATTGCCCCCCATCTATCTTCAGAGCTCGTGCTGCTAGGCGACCTAAACTGGAACATGCTTAACACCCCAGCCATCCTACAATCTAAACTTGATGCCCTCAATCTCACACAAATTATCAATGAACCTACCAGGTACCTCCCCAAAGCCTTAAACATGGGCACCCTCATAGATATCATCCTAACCAACTTCCCCTCTAAATACACCTCTGCTGTCTTCAACCAAGATCTCAGCGATCACTGCCTCATTGCCTGCATCCGTAATGGGTCAGCGGTCAAACGACCTCCTCTCATCACTGTAAAACGCTCCCTGAAACACTTCAGCGAGCAGGCCTTTCTAATCGACCTGGCCGGGGTATCCTGGAAGGATATTGACCTCATCCCGTCAGTAGAGGATGCCTGGATATTTTTAAAAAATGCCTTCCTAACCATCTTAAATAAACATGCCCCATTCAAGAAATTTAGAACCAGGAACAGATATAGCCCTTGGTTCTCCCCAGACCTGACTGCCCTTAACCAACACAAAAACATCCTATGGCGTTCTGCATTAGCATCGAACAGCCCCCGTGATATGCAGCTGTTCAGGGAAGCTAGAAACCATTATACACAGGCAGTTAGAAAAGCCAAGGCTAGCTTTTTCAAGCAGAAATTTGCTTCTTGCAACACTAACTCAAAAAAGTTCTGGGACACTGTAAAGTCCATGGAGAATAAGAACACCTCCTCCCAGCTGCCCACTGCACTGAAGATAGGAAACACTGTCACCACTGATAAATCCACCATAATTGAAAATTTCAATAAGCATTTTTCTACTGCTGGCCATGCTTTCCACCTGGCTACTCCTACCCCTGTCAACAGCACTGCACCCCCAACAGCAACTCGCCCAAGCCTTCCCCATTTCTCCTTCTCCCAAATCCATTCAGCTGATGTTCTGAAAGAGCTGCAAAATCTGGACCCCTACAAATCAGCCGGGCTAGACAATCTGGACCCTTTCTTTCTAAAATTATCTGCCGAAATTGTTGCCACCCCTATTACTAGCCTGTTCAACCTCTCTTTCGTGTCGTCTGAGATTCCCAAAGATTGGAAAGCAGCTGCGGTCATCCCCCTCTTCAAAGGGGGGGACACTCTTGACCCAAACTGCTACAGACCTATATCTATTCTACCATGCCTTTCTAAGGTCTTCGAAAGCCAAGTCAACAAACAGATTACCGACCATTTTGAATCTCACCATACCTTCTCTGCTATGCAATCTGGTTTCAGAGCTGGTCATGGGTGCACCTCAGCTACGCTCAAGGTCCTAAACGATATCTTAACCGCCATCGATAAGAAACATTACTGTGCAGCCGTATTCATTGATCTGGCCAAGGCTTTCGACTCTGTCAATCACCACATCCTCATCGGCAGACTCAACAGCCTTGGTTTCTCAAATGATTGCCTCGCCTGGTTCACCAACTACTTCTCTGATAGAGTTCAGTGTGTCAAATCGGAGGGTCTGTTGTCCGGACCTCTGGCAGTCTCTATGGGGGTGCCACAGGGTTCAATTCTTGGACCGACTCTCTTCTCTGTATACATCAATGAGGTCGCTCTTGCTGCTGGTGAGTCTCTGATCCACCTCTACGCAGACGACACCATTCTGTATACTTCCGGCCCTTCTTTGGACACTGTGTTAACAACCCTCCAGGCAAGCTTCAATGCCATACAACTCTCCTTCCGTGGCCTCCAATTGCTCTTAAATACAAGTAAAACTAAATGCATGCTCTTCAACCGATCGCTACCTGCACCTACCCGCCTGTCCAACATCACTACTCTGGACGGCTCTGACTTAGAATACGTGGACAACTACAAATACTTAGGTGTCTGGTTAGACTGTAAACTCTCCTTCCAGACCCATATCAAACATCTCCAATCCAAAGTTAAATCTAGAATTGGCTTCCTATTTCGCAACAAAGCATCCTTCACTCATGCTGCCAAACATACCCTTGTAAAACTGACCATCCTACCAATCCTCGACTTTGGCGATGTAATTTACAAAATAGCCTCCAATACCCTACTCAACAAATTGGATGCAGTCTATCACAGTGCAATCCGTTTTGTCACCAAAGCCCCATATACTACCCACCATTGCGACCTGTACGCTCTCGTTGGCTGGCCCTCGCTTCATACTCGTCGCCAAACCCACTGGCTCCATGTCATCTACAAGACCCTGCTAGGTAAAGTCCCCCCTTATCTCAGCTCGCTGGTCACCATAGCATCTCCCACCTGTAGCACACGCTCCAGCAGGTATATCTCTCTAGTCACCCCCAAAACCAATTCTTTCTTTGGCCGCCTCTCTTTCCAGTTCTCTGCTGCCAATGACTGGAACGAACTACAAAAATCTCTGAAACTGGAAACACTTATCTCCCTCACTAGCTTTAAGCACCAACTGTCAGAGCAGCTCACAGATTACTGCACCTGTACATAGCCCACCTATAATTTAGCCCTATCAACTACCTCTTTCCCAACTGTATTTCATTTATTTATTTATTTTGCTCCTTTGCACCCCATTATTTTTATTTCTACTTTGCACATTCTTCCATTGCAAAACTACCATTCCAGTGTTTTACTTGCTATATTGTATTTACCTTGCCACCAAGGCCTTTTTTGCCTTTACCTCCCTTCTCACCTCATTTGCTCACATTGTATATAGACTTGTTTATACTTTATTATTGACTGTATGTTTGTTTTACTCCATGTGTAACTCTGTGTTGTTGTATCTGTCGAACTGCTTTGCTTTATCTTGGCCAGGTCGCAATTGTAAATGAGAACTTGTTCTCAACTTGCCTACCTGGTTAAATAAAGGTAAAATAAATAAATAAAATAAATAAAATGACAGCAGGGCTCGACCAGTCCATCTCTCTGTTCCAGGTATTCATTTTACTCGTCAGCTTCAGTCTTCTCTCAGGCATTCTTGTGGCTGTCATCGTGAGACATAGTATAGGGAACGTCATAAACGGGCCAGTTGGGACTATATGCTTTTAATAATATCCTCCAGGTCTTTTGTTTGACCATACAAACTATACACCCCAAAAAAATACAAACTCTCAATGGACTACCAAAGTAGCCACCCTTTGCCTTGATGACAGCTTCGCACACTAACAGACAAGTTTGTAATGAATTACCTTCCACCTCACTCTAAATGTCCCTCCTTCCTCTCCAGGTTGATGGGAAGACCAACGCTAAGATTCAGAGTATTCACCTGGAGAAGTTCCCGGTGCACAAGGCCCAGTTCAGCGTGGACGGGGAGCAGGTGGTGGCCACCAGTTTCAGGACCAAGCTGTTTTACATCTACGACATGATGGAGGGCAAGGTCATCCCAGTCCACACTGTCAGAGGTGAGGAGGAGGAAGCAAAGAGGAGTCACTAGAACCCCAAGGCTGTTAGGTAGTAATCTAACCCGTTGGCTGTTAGGTAGTAATCTAACCCGTTGGCTGTTAGGTAGTAATCTAACCCGTTGGCTGTTAGGTAGTAATCTAACCCATTGGCTGTTAGGTAGTAATCTAACCCGTTGGCTGTTAGGTAGTAATCTCACCCGTTGGCTGTTAGGTAGTAATCTAACCCGTTGGCTGTTAGGTAGGGACATAGCCTTTTATTACTAGGCTTGGGGGGTATTGAGATTGTCAATCCTTCATACCGACCTTGTGCCATCCCAGGATATAAGGCAATACTGGCACTGAACACAAACCCCACTGAGCCTCTGTAAACCGAAGGTTAGCAATGCTAACAAGTACATGTCTAATTTTATACAGTCTCTGACCTAAGTTATTCGCAGGACAGACACAGCTCAAAGTTATACAAAAAACAAAAAAAACACTACTCACAATTTGCTGCACACACAAAACAAATATTAGATGGCAATGCTCTTGATCCAGGAGGGCATTCTTTGCTGTTACCAGGAGAAGCTTGTTTTTTGCAAGAAGCTAACCAGCTATATAACTACTGTAAGTGAGCAAACTAAATGCACAACTGCAGAGTATTTAGCACATTTTAAACGGTTCAATTAATAGTTATAAGATATATTTTAATGCAATTTAATGGCGCCGGATATATATTTTATATTTGAGATTCTTCGAAATAGTCACCCTTTGTCTTGATGACAGCTTTGCACACTCTTGGCATTCTCTCAACCAGCTTTGTGAGGTAGTCACCTAGAATGCATTTCAATTAACAGGTGTGCCTTGTTAAATGTTAATTTGTGGAATTTCTTTCCTTAATCCGTTTGAGCCAATCAGTTGTGTTGTGACAAGGTAGGGGTTGTATACAGAAGAGACCTATTTGGTAAAAGACCAAGTCCATATTATGGCAAGAATAATCAAAGAGAAATGACAGTCCATCATTACTTTAAGACATGAAGGTTAGTCAATCCAGAAAATGTCAAGAACTTTGAAAGTTTCTTCAAGTGCAGTCGCAAAAGCCATCAAGCGCTATGATGAAACTGGCTCTCATGCGGACCACCACAGGAAAGGAAGACCCAGTGTTACCTCTGCTGCAGAGGATAAGTTCATTAGAGTTAACTGCGCCTTAGATTGCAGCCCAAATAAATTATACCTCACAGAGTTCAAGTAACAGACACATCTCAACAACAACTGTTCAGAAGAGACTGCGTTGAGTCAGGCCTTCATGGTTGAATTGCTGCAATGAAACCGCTAGACTTGCTTGGGCCAAGAAACACGAGCAATGGACATTAGACCGGATAAAATCTGTACTTTGGTCTGAGTCCAAATTTGAGATTATTGGTTCCAACCGCTGTGTCTTTGAGTCAGAGTAGGTGAACGGATGATCTCCGCATGTGTAGTTCCCACCGTGAAGCATGGAGGTGGTGGTGTGGTAGTGCTTTGCTGGTGATTCTGTCAGTGATTTATTTAGAATTCAAGGCATACTTAACCAGCATGGCTACCACAGCATTCTGCAGTGATACGCCATCCCCATCTGGTTTGCGCTTAGTGGGACTATCATTTGTTTTTCAACAGGACAATGACCTAACACACCTCCAGGCTGTGTAAGGGCTATTTGACCAAGAAGGAGAGTGATGGAGTGCTGCATCAGATGACCTGGCCTCCACAATCACCCGACCTCAACCCAATTGAGATGGTTTGGGATGATTTGGACTGTAGAGCGAAGGAAAAGCAGCCAACAAGTGCTCAGCATATGTGGTAACTCCATCAATACTGTTGGAAAATCATTCCAGGTGAAGCTGGTTGAGAGAATGCTAAAAGTGTGCAAAGCTGTCATCAAGGCAAAGGGTGGCTACTTTGAAGAATCAAAAATCTATTTTGATTTGTTTACAAATTTTGGGGTTCCTGCATGATTCCATATGTTATTTTATAGTTTTGATGTCTTCTCTATTCAACTATGATGAAAATAGTAAAAAAAAAAAATAAACCCTTGAATGAGTTGGTGTAAGTCGGGGTGCCTTGTAAGAATCCGACAGCGAGTGGATCAGTCCTATTAGCCAACGTGCAATTATTGGATAATAAACTCAGATCTAGACTATCCTACCAACGGGACATTAAAAACTGTAATATCTTGTGTTTCACAAGTCGTGGCTGAACAACGGCATGGATAACATACAGCTGGCTGGGTTTTCCGTGCAAGGGGTGGCAGTCTGTCTATTTGTCAATAACAGCTGGTGCACAAATTCTGATATTAACTAAGTCTCAAGGTTTAGTTCGCCTGAGGTAGAGTATCTCATGTTAAGCTTTAGACCACACTATTTAATTTAGCTGTCTATTTACCACTACAAACCGATGCTGGCACTAAGATCGCACTCAACGAGCTGTATAAGGCCATAAGCAAATAAGAAAATGCTTATCCAGAGGTGGCGCTACTAGTGGCCGGGGACTTTAATGCAGGGAAACTTAAATCCTTTTGACTTCATTTCTACTAGCATGTGCAACAAGAGGGTAAAAAAAAAAACTCTAGCCCATTTTTACACCACACACAGAGAGGCGTGTACAAAGCTCTCCCTCGCCCTCCATTTGGCAAATCTGACCATAATTCAATCCTCCAGATTCCTGCCTACAGGAATGCCTAATCGCTCAATACGGAAGTGGTCAGATGACGCAGATTCTAAGCGTCAGGACTGTTTTGCTAGCACAGACTGGAATATGTTTTGGGATTCTTCTGATGGCATTGAGTACACAACATCAGTCACTGGCTTCATCAATAAGTGCATCGATGATGTCGTCCACACAGTAACCGTACGTACTGTGGCGGTTTCGGCGCCATGATCTGGTAAGGCAGGGTTTACACATACAAACACACACCACCAGTCCATGGGAAGGGTTAACACGGTTTATTTTTTCAGGTACCTGCAAGGTTCCTGATATACAAAACTCAATCAAAGTAAATACGTCGTCACCAGTGAAAGGTCCTCCACTCTTGGTCTTTGGGGTTCACTCCTTGTTGAAATCTCCAGTTCCATTATTCCGGTAAACCACTTCCTCCACCGTATGCTCAGTCTCTCCAATAGCCGCCTCCTCGTTCACCTGCCTGGGTCAAAGGAAAGACAAAGAAAGCAAACCCAGGGCGCGGTTAAGTAGAGGCCCATGATTGGATTTATCTGTCTGCCGTTTAGTCTCTAATTACAGCTGGAGACAGGTGTGGCTGTTCTACTGCAGTCTGTCAGTTTCCTCTGAGCTGTCCATGGTCCTGGCAGCCAGAAAACAAAGAAACCTTGCAGGCACATAACGTCCATCCACCACCCCTGAAACCGCTACAGTACATAAGCCAAGGATTACAGGCAACATCCGGACTGAGCTAAAGAGTAGAGCTGTCACTTTCAAGGAGTAGGATTCTAACCCAGACGTTTATAAGAAATCCTACTCTGCCCTACTCCGAACTATCAAACAGGCAAAAAGTCAATACAGGACTAAGATAGAATCTTACTACACTGGCTTCGACGCTCGTCGGATGTGGCAGGGCTTGCAAACTATTACGGACTACAAAGGGAAGCCCAGCCGCGAGCTGCCCAGTGACACAAGCGAACCAGACAAGCTAAATGACTTCTATGTGCGTTGTTCCGGACGACTGTGTGATCACGCTCTCCGCAGCTGATGTAAGACCTTTTTCTTTTCTTTTTGTTGTTTTTTTGTTTTGAATTTTACCTCTTTTTCTCCCCAATTTCGTGGTATCCAATTGTTTTAGTAGCTACTATCTTGTCTCATCGCTACAACTCCCGTACGGGCTCGGGAGAGACGAAGGTTGAAAGTCATGCGCCCTCCGATACACAACCCAACCAAGCCGCACTGCTTCTTAACACAGCGCGCATCCAACCCGGAAGCCAGCAGCACCAATGTGTCCAAGGATACACCGTGCACCTGGCAACCTATGTTAGCGCGCACTGCGCCCGGCCCGCCACAGGTGTCGCTGGTGCGCGATGAGACAAGGACATCCCTACCGGCCAAGCCCTCCCTAACCCCGACGACGCTAGGCCAATTGTGCGTCGCCCCACGGACCTCCCGTGGTGAGAGCTTCAAGTTCCTTGGTGTCCACATCACCAAGTTCCTTGGTGTCCACATCACCAACAAACTGTCATGGTCCAAACACACCAAGACAGAGGGCACGACAAAACCTATTCCCCCTCAGGAGACTGAAAAGATTTGGCATTGGTCCTCAGATCCTCAAAGTTTTACAGCCGCCTGGTATGGCAACTGCTCAGCCTCCGACCGCAAGGGACTACAAAGGGTAGTGTTTACGGCCCAGTACGTCACTGTAGCCAATCTTCCTGCCATCCAGGACCTTACCTGGGAGCATGAGCAGCAGTGTGCAGCGTTTTCCTTTCTGTTTTCCATGAGTTTGCTTACATCTCCAGCACCCGTGGAAAGTACCTGGATGTGTGTATGTTCTTCAGCTTTTGTACATATTACCTCGACAAACCTGGGCCCCGCACATTGACTCTGTACCGGTACCCCCTGTGTTTAGCCTCGTTAGTTATTTTATCGTTGCTCTTTAATTATTTTTAATTTTTCTATTTTATTTGTTGATTTGAGTGAACACTTTTTCTTAACTGCATTGTTGGTTAAGCGCTTGTAAGTAAGCAATTCACTGCAAGGTCTACTACACCTGTTGTATTCGGCGCATGTGACAAATAACATTTTATTTGATATCTAGCTGGCAAACATTTAGTTGTGTAACAAGGGGAAAGGGGGATAACTAGTCAGTTGTACAACTGAACGTATTCAACTGAAATGTGTCTTACGCATTTAACCCAACCCCTTTTAATTCCGAGAGGTGCGAGGTGCTGCCTTAATCGGCATCAGCGGCGCCTGGGGAACTGTGGGTTAACTGCCTTACTCAGGGGCAGAACGACAGATTTTTGCCTTGTCAGCTCAGGGATTCGATCCAGCAACCTTTCGGTTACTGGCCCAACTCTCCTACCTGCCAGGCTACCTGCCGCCCCTAGATCACCTGGCACGTGGTGCAAAACATTGAGTGACTCACAAGGCTCCAGTCTCTCGTCGGTGTGCTTGTAAACCAAACACCATGTGACTGGGAACTACCGGTAAGCTTCATAATGAAATATTATGTGACCGGGGGAAATGAAGAATGGGAACTGCTTTATCTCCTAACATATTGCTCAAATGGACTGCAGGTATTTACTTAAACAGTAGCTACAAATATTAAAATGTATAAAAAATAAAGTTTCAACTGTATTGACGGTATTGAAAACCATCCCGTGGCTATTTCCAAATACCCTGTTATACGGTATACCGCCCAAGCCTAGTTGTTACCAAGCAAATTATTGTGTTCTGTGATTGGTTTAAAGATAAAATCACTGTATATTCTCAGCCAGACTGTTATTTTTTTTAAATGGGTAGTGGGTGAGTGACTGGTTGTTTGATTGAGTGCAGTAACAAATATTGTTGTCCCTTAGGTCTGAGGGAACAGAGAGTGAAAGAGTTTGATGTATCCCCTGATGGAGAATCCCTCCTTCTCACTGGCACCTCCGGATACCTCCACGTGTTAACAATGAAGGTAGGTGATTGTAGATGGCAAATACCTGGTATACCATGCATCCAAAATGGATCTAAACACAAGACTCCGTTTTGGATCCGGTGCATACATGCATTGCATAAATGTCTGTATATTCTCACTGTTGTTTTTTCAGACAAAGGAGGTAGTGAACAGCATGAAGATCAACGGAAACATCGCAGGAGTGGCTTTCTCCCATGACGGCAGCAAAGTCTTCACCAATTCTGGTGGGTTTTTACCCTGGTCTAAAAAGACACACAGCCTAGCATCCCAATCACATCCTAAAACCTTTTTTAGTTGATTTTAGTTAATTGCTGCAATATGTGACTTTTTGGGCGACTTGACCAAATTCACATAGAAATGTGAATTATAGATCTGTCATTCTCTTTGGAAGCAGTAGATTTGTTGCATGTGCGATATTTCTATGCTTTTACTTTTGGTTTTGTACAGCTTCAAACAATATTTTTGTTTATGGAAAATATATTTAACAGAGATGGTACAATGATTCTCAGTGGTCCTAGTCGGTCACCAAACATTTCTGTAAAAAAACAACAACGATAAATCCTTGTGTCCCTATTATTTTGTATTTGTTTTGTGCTGTTGGTGGTAGGTACACTTGATTCAGCAGCCCTAACACTGGGAAGGCAAAGTGTTCCCATTTTGAAAAATATCATGTGTCGGAAGGTAGAACTCCACTTACCCGGCAGGCCCAAAGATCAAATCAAGTGCACCTACCTCTGGCCAATCAGATAGCTCAGATCACTGTGTATGCACAGTTTCCTCAAGCCATAGACGGTAAAAAGAAGCCTCGAGCGCACAGCAAAGTTGATACTGAGATTTCAAAACTTTTAAAACCATGACTGTTTTTATCAATAAGTTCATGTTGAAGTTGTTATTCAGCACTGTCAATACGCGTTCTCCCTACATCCACTCACACTGCAAGCAGTATAGCAAAGTGTTATTAGCGGTGTGCCTCTTTTTTTTATATAGAGTAATATTTCACTAAGTGGCCATGAGATAAACAACATGAATTGGTGCATGAGGCAGAAATGAGTTTCACCACTGCTCTCTCCTTCCCCTCAGACTGACCATCAGATGCAGGTCATCAGTCCAGTAAAATAAATCAAAGCAAATGATTATGCTCACTCAGCTGTGCCTCAAGTAATACAGCAAATGATCTATTACCAGTGTGATCATATACCTACAATTTTGAAATATAATTTCAAAATGGTCTGAGAAGAACAACATTAGCAGGGCAATTCAAGCATAGCCAGTATGCAGTGATAAAGTATTGGGCATATTTTATTTTGACCTTTTATTTAACTAGGCAAGTCAGTTAGGAACAAATTCTTATTTTCAATGACGGCCTAGGAACAGTGGGTAAACTGCCTTGTTTAGAACGACAGATTTTTACCTTGTCTGCTCAGGGATTTGATCTGGCAACTTTTCGGTTACTAGTCCAACGATCTAACCACTAGGCTACCTGCCGCCCCAAAATATAGCCTAATACAAACCTAATTGCTACAGAACAGTTTTTAATAGGTTAATGGTTCAGGCTTTTGTTTTTTGTCATGTTTAAAAAATAAAATAAAAATCTGAGTGGTAGATCTTGGCTTGTATTTTGACTCAAGGTGACCACTGCCCTGGTGATCAATGCCCTGGTGATCAATGCCCTGGTGATCAATGCCCTGGTGATCACTGCCCTGGTGATCACTGCTTGTTTTGTCACAAACTGAAATTAGGCGAACTATTAGCATTTTAGCAAAAAAGAAATGGCAGATTGAGTTCTGCATATTGCACCTTTAAAGCTGTACATGGGTACCTGTATGTACTAAGCCTTTTTGATGTTGCAGAGGAGGGTGAGGTGTATATATGGGACATGAGGAGCAGTAAATGCCTGAACAGGTTCACAGATGATGGCTGTGTGAGTGGGACCTCCATAGCTGCATCCAAGAACGGACAGTATCTGGCCTGCGGGTGAGTCAGCCATTTTGTTTTCAACATTTTCCCCGTCGTTTTGTGACATAAGGTTGTTGGTGGGTAGCTCATTTATTCATTCAACCATTTCCTTGCTGATATGATTCAGCAGCGATTGTGATCGAAACCATTGCAATGTTTGTGTATTGTCCTGTTTGTCTTGCTTCAGATGTCTTTTTTTGTTTGTTTTGATGTATGATTCTGCCACAAAACCTTCAGGATAGTTGGGTCGTTCCACCAATTAAGTGTCTTTTTTAAGAAGTGTACCAAATGTTAACATTCTGTCATAAAGAGCACGTTCAACTTAATAAAAAACATGTTTTCCCACTTTAAGCGTTTAAATAAAACAATTATAGTTAGTGCCAAATAAAGTAACAGGGTAGACGATTTCATCTTTAATCAGCCGTACATTTCCTCGTGACAGGGGGAATGGAATCTTGTTTTGTGCAACAGGAAGTGTTCATTAAATGCAAGCTTCACAAAAGAACATTAGGTAACATGTCTAGCCTGTCTATCCATGGGTAACAGGGTTGACATGTTATGCTCAATCCGCTCAGTTTTCCACCACAACACACAAGAAAATGTCCAAAAAGAGTAGAACCATCTCACCTGCTTTTATTCTGATTTGACTATTAGGTGTTCTATGTTTTTTTTAGGGGGGGATGATATTTTAAAAGGAATAGTTTCACTATATTAAAACGAGAATTCAGTTCAAGCATCATGGTTGATCTTAAAATGAAGGACAGATGTAAATGAATCACATTAAATAAATTATCTTCAGAAGGATAACAAAATAGTGTTGTAGAATGATGGTGAAACTTGAAGAAATGTTTGGGTTAAGTGGGTTAAAATCTTCCTAGAGGTGACACATGGTTGACGGAGGGACATGTCAAAATACAGAATTTTTGGCACGTAAGCAAGTCTTTATTCATATAAAAAAAAAAAAGATTTATTGAAAACTCCATGTGGTCTAAATTAAAGGGCACCTAATATAACAGGCTTTTAAAATGTAATACTTGTGCACAATTTCTACTTAAAATATCAAAGGGATGCAAAAGGCACCCATTTTGTGGAAAAACCCAATTCTATTTTTTCATATAGTATACCTGTAGCAGACAAGTTTTTCACATTCTTTTTCTACCGTTTCTATTATCTCAGGTCAGCGGCAGGTGTGGTGAACGTGTACTCCCAAGAGGAGTGTATGCGGCAGAACAACCCAAAGCCTCTGAAGGCCATCATGAACCTGGTGACCTCCGCCACCTCTCTCCGCTTCAACCCCACCTCCGAGATCCTGGCCATCGCCTCCAGGGCTGACGACGAGGCTGCCCGATTGGTCAGTCTCTCTCTCTCACACACACCTAATGTTGTCTTTGTCATCATTACAGCTACACCTGGTCTCTTGTAAAATAAGAGGTTTTATCGCAGCATGACTTGGGTAGTAATAAAGTTTGAATTGATTTAAAATGAAGTAAAACCATGTCACTCTTTCACTGTCATCAAGTGTCATGTGTCTACCCTTCTCATTTCAGGTTCATATCCCCAGCTTCACAGTGTTCTCCAACTTCCCCATGTTCCAGAGGAAAACCATATACAGAGCCCAGCGCCTGGACTTCTCCCCAAACAGCGGCTTCTTCTCCATGGCCAACAACAAGGGCCATGCCCCTCTCTTCAGGTGAGTCTCTTGTTTTTCCTTTTTTTTGTGTGTATTTTTTTCTCAGACTGCAGAAAATAAAAACATCATCATTGATACAAATACATAACAAAATATCAGAATTATAATTTGGTTAATTTTTCTCAACTACATTTCAGGTTGTTGCATTACAAAAACTTTTGATGAAGAGCATCCCAAGCAGGCTCGTAATCAACATCAAGACACCAAGCTCCCTCAATACAACTACCATTGTCTTCAAGAAGATATTTTACAATGAAAAGGACTTGAATTGAGATATCGGTTATGCTTATTACATCTATGAAAGTGTCACAGCAAGATACCATGTCTTCGTCATCCTGTTTTTTTCCCCCCTTCAAATGTGTGTAATTACATTTTTTTAAGTGTTCTGTTTTCAAAATGCACATCCTGTATATTTCTTTCTGTCTACTTTAGAGTTTTACAAATGTTTGTCTAATGGATAAAATACAACTTAATTTCCTTGATACTTGGCTATTTTTATTCTTTCTGTTTCTCGATATCTTGGCGAACAATAACATGATAGATTGACTATAATGCTTAAACTAGTATAGAAAAGCTGTCAAACTTGTATGCACTATAGCCCCATTAGTCTATTCTCTGTTGCCCTGAGAATCTGTTTGCTACCACTGTGAATTCCATCTTGACCAAAGCTGATAGTGTTAATTCCGCATTTTGTTGTTACAGCCTAAATTCTAAATGGATTTTTTTTTTTCTCGCCAATCTACACACAATACCCCATAATGACAAAGTGAAAACATGTTTTTGAAATTTTTGCAAATGTATTAAATTAAATGCAGCAATATCTCATTTACAGAAGTACTCTGCCCAGAGCTGGACCTCTGACCAAACTGATGAAAAAAGTCAAGGGGTATGAATACTTTCTGAAGGAGCAGCCTATCTGACCCAGTTTATCAGCAGAACAAGACCAAGGCCAGAAAGGCACATCAGAAAGGGAAGCTAATATCAACCCTTACTTTGCATTCATGCTTACATTATGGCTCAAGAACAGTTTGCTTGATGGTGCTATTCGCACTGTGAAATTGCCTGCTTTTTTTGTTTTTTTTACTACACCGAAGGGACCTACCTCCCTGCTGAGCCACAGCTTTGAGAGAAACACCTACACATACACCTACAGACCTCAAATGAATGACAGTCACAGCACCATGTGTTACATACTTTAGATCCTCCTTTATGACGTCAGTCAGGATAGGCAGCATTCCAACACCTACATTTCTCATTAGTAAAAGAACTGTGTCCTCCCCAAGGCGTCGTTGTCGTTTGTATCTGCATTCAGCCAAATCATATCTCTCCTTGTGTTTAAGTGCGTTTTTATCACATTTATTGTTTTGGTCTGTCCTGAGGTATTTCTGTAATATAATAGGCTGGAGAAATGTCTTTATGATGAATGAACCTTAAAGCCAAACAAACAAAAGTGTTTTCCCCTGTAGTCCCCCTAATGCAGAAACTAACAAACTATAACGGGTGGGAAGTACTGAAACAAATAATGAGCCTCATCAGCATTTTACTTTGTTTTTGTTCTCATGAGGGTGTCTTGAGAGTCAATAAGTATATTTGCCCTGCAGGTCAGACATGGAACATAGCTGCAATTGTGAAATTAATGGTAATTTGTGTAAATATAGGTTTAGGATCAACACAGGTTCTGTCTATTCTCTGGTCTGTCTGACTAATTTACAGATTGCGATTTCAGCAGCAGGTTGCAGCTGTGTAGTTGATGAATCTCTGAAAATAATCACAAACTCCTTGATCTGTCTCTTATATATGTGCTAGTAGCAAAATGATCTACAGTATTTAGCAATAACTTCTTACACAGTATGTCTCTTTTTCACATGCATGTTAGAAATACAGTGCCTTTAAAAAGTATTCACACCCCTTGACTTTTTCCACATTTTGTTGTGTTACAAAGTGGGATTAAAAATGATTTAATTGTCATATTTTGTCAATGATCTACACAAAATATACTCTAACTGGCACAAAAATTCTACTTTTTTTTATATTAATGGAAAATAAAATAATATATTTTGATTAGGTAAGTATTCAACCCCCTGAGTCGATGCATGTTAGAATCAACTTTGGCAGTGATTACAGCTCTGAGTCTTTCTGGGTAAGTCTCTAAGAGCTTTACAAAGCTTTACAAACCAGGATTGTACAATATTTGCACATTTATTATTTTAAAAATTATTCAAGCTCTGTCAAGTTGGTTGTTGATCATTGCTAGATAGCATTTTTTAAATCTTGCTATAGAAGATGTTCCTAATGTTTGGTATACTCAGTGTATATTTGGCCTTGTGTTTCAGGTTCCTGGTCTTCCTGAAAGGTGGATTTGTCTCCCAGTGTCTGTTGGAAAGCAGACTGAACCAGGTTCTCCTTTAGGACTTTGCCTGTGCTTAGCCCTATTACTTTTATTTTTATCCTTAAAAAAAAAACTCCCTACTCTCTGCCGATGACAAGCATACCCATAACATGATGCAGCCACCACCATGCTTGAAAATATGATGAGTGTGACTCAGTGATGCATTGTGTTGGATTTGCCCCAAACATAACACTTGGTATTCAGGACATAAAGTTCATTTCTGTGCTTCATTTTTTTACAGTATCACTTTAGTGCCTTATTGAAAACATGTTTTGGAATATTTGTATTCTGTACAGGCTTCCTTCTTTTCACTCTGTCATTTAGGTTAGTATTGTGGAGTAACCACAATGTTGTTGATCCATCCTCCAGTTTTCTCCTATTACAGCCATTTAACTCTGTAACTGCTTTAAATCACCATTGGTCTCATGGTCAAATCCTTCCTTCCTCTCTGTCAACTGAGTTAGGAAGGACACCTTTATCTTTGTTGTGACTGGGTGTATTGATACCGCATCCAAAGTGTAATTAATAACTTCACAGTGTTCAAAGGAAAATTCGACATCTTATTTTTTTTATACATTTGTTTTTACCCATCTTTGCAAACCATTGGAAAACCTCC
Organism: Oncorhynchus mykiss; assembly: GCF_057628025.1. Classification (NCBI taxonomy): domain Eukaryota; kingdom Metazoa; phylum Chordata; class Actinopteri; order Salmoniformes; family Salmonidae; genus Oncorhynchus; species Oncorhynchus mykiss. The sequence continues at coordinate 71,695,032 of NC_143033.1, forward strand.
CTGCTCGACTGAGAGACCTTACAGATAAATTGTATGTGTGGGGTACAGAGATGGTGTTAAACACCATTATTTCACCCAGTTAGTCCATGCAATTTATCTGACTAGTTCAGCAAATGTTTACTTCTGAAGTTATTTAGGCTTGCCATAACAAAGGAGTTTAATACTTATTGACTCATGACATTTCACCTTTCCATTTGTATTAATTTGTAAACATTTCTAAAAACATAATTCCACTTTGACATTATGGGGTCTTGTGTTAAGATCAGTGACACAACATGTAAATGTATTACATTTTCAATTCAGGCTGTAACAACGAAATGTGGAAAACATCAAGGGGTGTGAATACTTTGAGGGCACGGTAGTTGTTTCACTAACTCACCTGACTACTGTGCAAGCTGTTGTCAACCGTCACAACACACACCCACACACAATCACACATATACCTGACTAGCTGGAAGTACCTTCTTTGGCAGCGGTGACAGCAGCTTTGTAGGACAGTCACAAACTTATTTCATTCTTTCAACTCCATTGCAGAAGAAAGATACACGGTAAGTTTGTGTGTCAACAATTGTTGTAACAGGATCACGAGTAGCCTATAGCAATTTTTTACAAATATTATTTGTATGTGAAATATGCCTATGTATTGTATTACAATTACACCAATTGCTCATACAATGCTTTTTTGTGTAGCAATATTGATTGCTGTATAGGTACAGTACTGTAAATACTATTATGTTTTCATTCCAACCAATCTTCTGCCTGTTGACTGTTGATGTGGGTCAGATACGTTTCAAAATTAAACACACAACTCAATAGTGGCATTATCATCAGAACATGTAACAGTGAACATCCCAGTTTGGCAGATACCATGGTTCCTTGGTTGACAATGGTTTAGTCACTGAGAAGTTTCCAGGTAGACCTCAGTACAGGACAACCATTGACTGTATTTTATTTTCCATTCTTCACAGCCATTTACATAGACTTGGTTACATATGACCCTCTTCGTAACTTGTTGGTGAACAGGTTTGACAAGCTAGCGCCAATCGTGTAAAGTATAAAATCTAGTAGCACAATGCCTGTGTCATGTCATTTTGGATGGTAACATCGGTGTGACTGGATACAGTAAATTAAACCTGGGCTTTGGACAGCCATTGGCTTTGGGCCAAACTGAGAGAGGCCGCATGAATGGGACACAAGAATCGGCCTTTTGACAGCCTGCAGTTGTTAGTAGTAGATTAGAGTAGATAAGACCTGGGATATTGGTTACCTGACTGGCAGGGAAACTTGAAAGCATGCCCCCATGTTTTTGAGGTTATATAACTTATTTGTTGGATTCACGGATCACTTTCCAAATAAATACATTTGAAAGGTCTTAGGGTTGAAAGAGTAATTTACTGCATCACAAAGAGGCCATTGTTGTTTTTATTGAGGGAGATGGTGCATTGGAATTCACATACATTGACAGCATGTATGGTATGACTTCCACATTCACTCATGTCTGAGACAATCTAAGCCACACGCAACAAAACTGACTATAGTCTACACAGAGCATAGAGATATGTTATTTTCCATTGGCTCAGATATGAAGCCCTGTGACATCACAGTGTCCTGATCATTCCTCAGGTCACCGAGAGGAAAATCACTTGCATGCCACACAGGTAGATTAATGGTTGGACAAGGGAGTCTTTTTTTGGGGACAAACTACAAAAAAACGTAATGAGGAACCTGACAGATTGCATGTTAAATTGGGTTGGAAAGCATCGGAAGTATGGAGTCCCCTGCCTCTAAGCGGAGAATGATACTATGGCAATGTTGGAAATTCAATGCCAGCCTGTCTGTCTGAAAATGAACCTGTGGTCAGAGACCTGTGCTCAAATGATAATGGAAGTACTGAAATCAGAGACTATTCTTCAGTGACTATTCAATTCTTAAAACATGGTTGGATAAAAGCCATGAGCTCACACATCAGTTTAAATTGCATGGATGATGTTTGTCTGTCTGTCAGTCAGTATCATGGCAGAATAATTATTTCAACCTCTCTTGCATTTCTGTGCTCCCATTACGCCTATGTGGGGTAGAACAGTCTATTGTTGTGCTTTCAGGTGCACTGTAGGAATTCAGTTGAGAAATCACACACACACACAGCATAGGAGTGGGAGAGAGTCTTTTGAAAATGTCGCGGAATGCTGCAGGACCAGAAATATCAATAGACTCAAATAAAGAACATTCTGAAAAACCAGACACAGACTTCTGCATCATCATCGCATTTCCCACGGTTTATTCGTTTACCGTTGTTTGTTTTGGGAGCCAATAAAACTCCTTGCTGTGGTATGTGACTTGCATGAGTTCATGGTGTACAGTTCCTTCTTAACACCCATGGAAAAAATATAAGTGTAACGGATGTGAAACGGCTAGCTTAGTTAGCGTGGGTGCTAAATAGCGTTTCAATCAGTGACGTCACTTGCTCTGAGACCTTGAAGTAGTAGTTCCCCTTGCTCTGCAAGGGCCGCGGCTTTTGTGGCGCGATGGGTAACGATGCTTCGAGGGTGACTGTTGATGTGTGCAGAAGGTCCCTAGTTCGCGCCCGGGTATGGGCGAGGGGACGGTCTAAATTTGTACTGTTACATTGGTGCCGTGACCCGGATCACTAGTTGCTGCGGAAAAAGGAGGAAGGTCAAAAGGGGGGTGAGTGTAACGGATGTGAAACGGCTAGCTTAGTTAGCGTGGGCGCTAAATAGCGTTTCAATCAGTGACGTCACTTGCTCTGAGACCTTGAAGTAGTAGTTCCCCTTGCTCTGCAAGGGCCGTGGCTTTTGTGGCGCGATGGGTAACGATGCTTCGAGGGTGACCGTTGATGTGTGCAGAAGGTCCCTAGTTCGCGCCCGGGTATGGGCGAGGGGACGGTCTAAATTTGTACTGTTACATAGGCATGGCAAAGACAACCACATTCATAAACAGTAACTGCTTAGCGCCCAGGTGCTTGCTCAAAAAATGAACACGCATTGCTTGAGGTTTGGTTTTGTAAACATAAGGAACATATATTTCATATTAGCAAGAAATACTTTTAAAAAAAAGGTAAATTGTGTGGTAAATGTACCTTTTAAAAAAAAGTAGTTCTTGCTAATATGAAAGATACGTTCATTATGTTCAGGGTTATGGTTCGCACACAGCCATATTTCCATTACAGCGATTGCTTACTGAAAACAGAGTGGACTACCTGTGCTAATTATCCATCTGCATCTCTGAACACGTGTGTAAATGGAAGATGAACGCCACAAACATGGTGTCACTGAAAAATACTGCTGCAACTGTGTAAAAACAGTGTACAGTGAGTGTGTATTCTGCATTTGTGAAATACATTTTTTGATGTAATATGATTTGTGTTCCTCGGAACGTACCGCAAAGAGAATCGAAACACGTTTAAATGGAGTGAGCAAAGGCAGCCAGCCACTTGGAGTGAATCAGCACTGATCTTAAACAGGTGTTAGGCCAATCCCGGTGGAGGTGGCCCACAATGCACCTGTGCATACCAGTGATAGTTTGTCCACTGTCAGACACACCTCTTATCGACAACAAACAAGTCTGAAAACAGGCCAAAAAAAATACTACTCTGGTATCGGTTAAGGTGTGTTCAGTTTATTCAAAAATATACACCTAGTCAAGTTTAGTTATCTTTTAGAATGTATAGTCAAAATGCTTGATAAAAATGTTGTGTAGGAATTACTTTAACTATTTGTGATGCAACCCTTACTATTAATTGTTTATCAGCCCTTGTAATTTTGTGACCATCATTTGTTTGCCTTGTGGGGGATAATAGGCCTTGGCCCATTCTAAAACGATCTAGTTGTGATTTTCAAAGCGGTTTCTGTTGGTGAGATTTTTCCTAACCTCTTCTCTGCAAGATAATATGCTGTTGATTGAGAAGTGCCCTGAGGGATGTTAACTTGGGTCACCACCACACACACACAACAGCTTGGGTAGTCCTCAGACGGTAGGCCAAATTCTAAATTCCTAGCCTAAGTACTTGTCGGTTAACATCGACCAGCAGTAGAATTAGTAGGCCAGTTGTTGTGCTCTGTGTTGGTTATTGAACTAGTAATGGCAAATGTCTTCAACTTCCTTCAATACAATTAGGGCTACAACCACAAGGCCCATCTAGCCCGGTGAATATGATGGCTTAGTTATAGTTGCATGAGTTATCAGCCTCTACAACATGGCAATCTGGTTTATCGAACCTGTATAGGCCTAGTTAAATATTTGTGACATGTGTTGACCTTTGGGACTAGTAGAAATGTTTTTGTGTGACCTAGTATGTTGTCTCACCCGTAGGGCTTCTGGTAGGAGAAAATGATGGCTGAGGCGGGGGTCCTGGAGATGTTTTCGGAGCAGGAGCTGACCTGCTCCATCTGCTTAGACCTGTTCAACGACCCAGTGTCGACGCCCTGCGGACACAACTTTTGCCAGGGTTGCATCGGAGGCTACTGGGCCTCCAGCACCACCTGCACCTGCCCGCTCTGCAAACATCAGTTCCCCGAGCGGCCTCAGCTCAACATCAACCGAGTCTTCGCCCATATCGCTGAGAAATACAAAGAAGCTCACTACGGCACAGGAAAGCCGCACATGTCGGACGTGAATACACCGGGAGCCATGGCCAACAGCAACCCGTTCCTGGAGGAGATGATCAAATGTGATGTGTGTACAGGGAAAAAACAAGTGGCGATCAGCTCGTGTTTGACCTGCACGGCATCCTACTGCGAGGCCCATGTGCAGCCTCACCTGAACACGCCCTTCTATGCCAACCACCAGCTCCTGGAGCCCCGGGAAGCGCTTCGCGGCCGCACCTGCCCACTGCACCACCGACTTCTGGAGGTGTACTGCCGCACGGACCAGATCTGTATCTGTGCCATCTGTGTGCTGGAGGAGCACCGCACACACCGCACCGTGTCCGTGCAGACAGAGCGAGTCAACAAACAGGTGAGAAGGCAAAGCAGCTTTCACATCAGGCGCTTGGAGCACACACCTCTTCAGAACCTCAATGGCCCAAGCAGCTCAAATATGCTTATGTGCCAAGGCTATGGTCTGAAGGCTACTTAAGGGTGTGATGTGTTTCCTGGGGTTGGATGTGTGCCTTTTTTAAAGAAAAATAATTTCATTCTAGTTCTGTGGTTGGCGTGCCCTAACAGTCAAAACAGACAATGGCCAATGAAGAGAGGGTAGTGTCAGGTATTTTATTTAGGTTACTATTTTTTATATTACAACTTGTATGTTGAACCTTTGAAAGACTGAGTATTGGCTACGAGTTTGTAGGTCATAGGGGACTCTCAGCTTCTTGCAATGCAGATGACATAGATAGATAACCCCTATGTAAACAAGCCACTAAAATCCCTTGTGCGATGCAGATTTTACTCTAAAGATTATCTGAGATGGGAGTTGGTTATGTTCTTGTCTAAGTTGCATCCACATTTCTAATGTAAACAACCTGCATAGAAACAGTGACTGGCTATTTATCTGGTTCGCTTTCAGATAACTGTAAAATCCTGAACCAAGAGGGTAAAAAAGTGACGGGGAACTGTGGAACTTTAAAAATTTACTAACACATTTCCATTCAATGACTGCATCACAATTTGACAGCTGCCGGTTGCACTCTATTTTAAGTAATTAAATATAACATATGATCCTCTTTTTGGCTCTGAGCAGAAAACAAAGAAACAGCTCATTGCATAAATGTTTCTGAGAAAATGGGCAGCTCCATTGAGGCCAATCTATTTTGAAGATCTCAATTTTCTACTGCTACTTCTATGAGCAAACAAACTGGAAGGGTGCACACTGCGGCCTGGAATGTGTTGTATGAACAGGTATAAAGCCAAGGTTTGATTTACTGCCACCTGCAGTTATGGAATGTTTGCTCATGAGTATAATTCATTGGCTGATGACAAGGATGAAATCATGTGATCCTTCCTTAACCTATAGGAAGTCTCATCCAGTTGATTACTTCAAAGTAGATCCCCACAGTGGTGAATATATTGATAAAAGTCACCTTGTCCTAGAGAGATTCACACGGTTATCAAAAAGTCACGCCAGGGTAAGCCAACACAAAACACAGCCCTTATTTAAAGTGTTTTGAAAATCCCCTATGGGAATAATTAATTGTGGAGAGAAACTATTGGAACCATTTCCCTGTTTGACTGCTAGGTTTTATGGGTATTATGACTCGTACTGTGGTACTCTATGGTTAAATTCCTCAATGGCGCTAAAATGGGTTTACGCCACTAGAATCCTCATTTCTCTATGGGTCGGGCATCTGACTAAAAACATGAGCAATTTTACATGATTTAGGTCTAATCTTGTGGATAATGGGTTTGGCTCAAGGCAAATGAATAACGTGATTTTTTTTTAATTAATGTATTTCATTATGTTGTCTGAAATGTATATGGCTATTTCAAAGACAATGCTTTTCTATTTGCATCTAAAAAAAATATTTTCTAGGGTATTTTTTTGGGCACTTCAAAGCACATTTTACTTGAATGTGTTCCCTAAGAGCCTGTTTTAAGCAGCAACAGGACGGCAGCATTGTCTAGTTAGGACAAGTAGTAAACTGGCATGATGCCAAATCTACTCTCAATGACACTGCATTCACATAATTGGTCTCTTTGTCTCTCATCCTCCATCTCTTTGCTGTCCTTTGTCTGTCACACAGAAGCTCATTGGAAAGACGGAACTGGAGATTCAGAACCGGATTGAGGGGAAGCACTTCCGTCTGAATGAGCTCAAGAGCCGACTGGAGACCGTCAGGGTAGGCAGCTGATTCACAGGCCCCGACATTGTATCAACATTGTGTTAGATCTATTTGACCCCTTCACTAAACCCCTCAACGTGTCAGGCTTCATATTCATCAGAGCACGCTACCACTCTGTCTAGTGTTAGGTGACCGTACCAACAACCATTACTCCCACTGCAGTGGCTATTAGCAGGTCAAGACAGTCTGTTTAGTCCACCCAAATGATGTTTGCTATACCCCTGTTATGATACATTACAGAAACTATTAGAATTTTTTAAAAACACATGTTTTAGGCTTGATGAATCGCACATTTTTCAGTTGTGTGACCTGAGATCACAATAATGACCATAACTGGAGAGAAAGAAACGGACCTTAAATCAGTGTCAAGGAGCAACTTAATCCTTCTGTTTTTTCTAGAACTATGCACGGGGTGAGATGTCGGAAGTGGAGCAGTTGCTGGGGGAGCTGAGTCGCTCGGTGGACAGGATCCGTGAAGAGCTGGTGGGCGGGATGGAGGAGAAGCGGGCGTCAGTGGAAACACGGGGGGAGGGGCTAGTGACCCGTTTGGAGGCGGAGCTTGGCCAGCTGAAGGTGCGGCGATCCAGACTGGAAGCTCAGGCCACGTCTGAGGACCACATTGGCTTCCTCCAGGTACGGAGGGAATGTGTTTTAGCTGAGGCACCTTTTATCATTTGTGGATGTACTTCATTTAGCTTATCTGTTGTAACAGTTGGGTGGGGTTCGCACTTTGAGGGCAATGGGACATGCAGCTGGTGTGCCACGTGTACATTCCAATGGCCTCTACTTGCAAGCTATCAGAGATTTTACCAGAGTCCACTCCACGTCCATTCCACTGATGTTCAACTCTGAACTGTAAGTCTTTCAATTGAACATATCTGTCAATGCCTGCCGTCAACCCACTTTCAGAGTTTTGAGGAGGCGAGTGCCCCCATACAGGCAGACTCTGACACCCAGGAGTTGGATGCCGAGGCGGAGGTGTCACTGCATTTCTCTCTGGGGGAGGTGAAGGTGGCTCTGGGGGAATTGAAGAAGAGTATGGATGAGATCCGCATGGGGGAGGTGCAATCCCGAAGCTCCCGTGAGTAGCACCATCATCACTTTCATTGTTTTAACCAATCTCCATAGTCATATCATCATTATTTATTATCCTCATTATCCTTTTCAAAATGGACATCAGTTACCAAATATTCATAATGGTAATGGGGGGGTAGATTATTTGCATCATTTCCATAATGTTCTTCATATCGTTACCAAAAATCCCTACAACATTATTATTTTGTAAAGAAATCATCAGCTGTTCCCTTACTGTGGTTTTCGGGTGAAGTTTCTCATAAATGACTGCTGAAAGTAGTCAGTCTAGTCTGTAAGCAGTCAAAATACCATTCCTACTCAAATACCTCATGCCAATAGAACTCATTCCTTCTGTCATCCATCGGTCGGTCAGGTTAAGAATGAGTAATTCACAAAAGTGGGTTGTAAAAATACCAGGAGGAACACATGAGGAAACACAACCTGCATAACTATTATCATACCTGGCCTGAAAGTATAATGCACTGTATGTTGTGGACCAACCTATTTGTTTGTTACCATAACCCATTATGCGTGTGTTTCAGTTACTTCCCTAAGGGAGAGCGACAGTATGATGAGTATACAGACACTACGGACCACTAAGAGTCAGTGGTCTCTACGAGGTGGGTCAATTTTAAATTGCGTCTCATATATATTATAGTACCAGTCAAAAGTTTGGAAACACCTCCTCATTCAATTTTATTTATTTTACCATTTTCTACATCAAAACTATGAAAATCATGTAGTAACCAAAGGTGTAAAACAAATCAAAATCTATTTTATATTTGAGATTCTTCAAAGTAGCCATCCTTTGCCTTGATGACAGCTTTGCACAATCTTTGCATTCTCTCAACCATATAAATTTATAGGGGACAATGCACATTAATCATCAATATTACAATAATTCAACATGTGAATGTGCCGGGGTTAGCCAAAAGCTCATTTACACCCGTCATCCCAGGGCAGCTAAGGACAGTTACACAGCTACAATACAAATACTCACTAAAACAACACAAAATACAAATGCATCCAATAATATATCATTCTAACGACAACTATCATCAACTGTCTTACATATGAGGAACCACAACTCATGTGTACAGGTTTGGAAAGATATTAGCCATGTTTTCAATTCAAATTTAAAAGTACAATCAGTGCAGCTTCTCAAGTCCGTGGGCATTGCATTCCAGTATATTGTAGCTCTATCAGAGAAGGCCGATTTTACTGTGTCGAAGGGACAACGCAATCCCTCTAGTTACTGCCTTTGTTATCCTGGAAAGCCCATGCAAGCCTGGCCATCAATAATCTGCATCTACATACTGCTTAAAGCTATCCGGGCTAAATCAATTATGCTTGTTTATGATAACGGTGGTAACTGTTTGGTTTGTTATCAGAAATCTTTAGTGTTTGTAGAGTGATTTTCAATTTGTTTCAGAATAGTAGTTCCTGCTTGTGACCAGCATGTGAGGCAATATCTCAAATGTGAGAAGATCATTCCATGCATATATAGTTTGGTGGCCTCCAGAGGAAGGAAATGTGTTATTTAATAGTTTTGATGTCTTCACTATTTTTCTACAATGTAGAAAATAGTCAAAATAAAGAAAAACCTTGAATAAGTAGGTGTCCAAACTTTTGACTGGTATTGTACATGCAGTGCATTCGGAAAATAATTAGACCCCTTGACTTTTTCAGAACTGTTACATTGTTGTAAATGTATAATACATGTTTTTTTTTAAATCACTTGTACATAAGTATTCAGATCCTTTATTCAGTACTTTTAAGCAGAGATTAAGTCAAGTCTCCTTGGGTGTAATGCTACAAGCTTGGCACACCTGTATTTGGAGTTTCTCCCATTCTTCTCCGCAGATCCTCAAGCGCTGTCAGGTTGGATGGGTAGCGTCGCTGCACAGATATTTTCAGGTCTCTCCAGAGTTGTTCGATCTGGTTCAAGTCTGGGCTCTGGCTGGGCCACTCAAGGACATTCAGAGACTTGTCCCGAAGCCACTCCTGCATTCTTATGGCTGTGTGCTTAGGGTCATTGTCCTGTTGGAAGGTGAATCTTCGCACCAGTCTGAGATCCTGAGCGCTCTGGAGCAGGTTTTCATCAAAGATCTCTCTGTACTTTGCTCCGTTCATCTTTCCCTCAATCCTGATTAGTCTCCCAGCTGAAAAACACATCCCAACAGCATGATGCTGCCACCACCATGCTTGACTGTAGGGATGGTGCCAGGTTTCCTCCAGATGTGACGCTTCGCATTCAAGCCAAAGAGTTCAAACTTGGTTTCATCAGACCAGAGAATCTTGTTTCTCATGGTCTGAGAGTCTTTGGGTGCCTTTTGGCAAACTCCAAGTGGGCTGTCATGTGCCTTTGACTGAGGAGTGACTTCTGTCTGGCCACTCTACCATAAAGACCTGATTGGTGGAGGGCTGCAGAGATGGTTGTCCTTCTGGAAGGTTCTCAGATGTCCAGAGAAACACGAGTTCTGTCAGTGACCATCAGATTCTTGGTAACCTCCCTGACCAAGGTCCTGCTCCCGCGATTGCTCCGTTTGGCCAGGTGGCCAGCACTAGGAACACTCTTGGGGTTTCCAAACATCTTCAATTTAAGAATGATGGAGGCCACTGTGTTCTTGGGGACCTTCAATGCTGCAGACATTTTTATGTACCCTGCCTCAGATCTGTGCCTCGACACAATCCTGTCTCGGAGCTCTACGGACAATTCCTTCGATCCCATGGCTTGGTTTTTGCTCTTACATGCACTGTCAACTGTGGGACCTTATATAGACAGGTGTGTGCCTTTCCAAATCATGTCCAATCAATTGAATTTATGACAGGTGGACTCCAAGTTGTAGAAAAATCTCAAGGATGATCAATGGAAACAGAATGCACCTGAGCTCAATTCCTAAGTTTCGTAGCAATGGGTCTGAATACTAATGTACATGCATACATTTGCACATTTCTAAAACCTTTTTCCGCTTTGTCATTATGGAGTATTGTGTGTAGATTGCTGAGGAATTGTTTTTTTTAGTCTTATTCTAAAAAATATATTAATACAATGTGGAAAATGTCAAGGGGTCTGAACTTTACGAAGGCACTGTATTTCCACACTGTGGTTGGAATTATACTGTGACATTTTTAAATCTATGATAAAGCACTTTGTGTAAGAGCTGTTTTGAAAAGGTCTCCTGAAACCAGATTTTGCCCTACTCTCTGCCAATAATAGCTAGTTTTAAAGTGACATCTTTACCATTAAGCTCCTCCAATTAGGTCCCTCTTGGACCACTCTGACAGTCCTAGCTAAATTATTTCTTGTTTTTCTAAGAAGCTGTTTTTATTTTTGACCATTTTAATTGAAAACAAGGTACGGTACTTAATTGTTACCCTAAAAAATGATTTGATATTGAGATACAAATGGCTGCATTAATTCTGTACTCACGCATACTTCCATTAAACAACATGTCTTCATGTTTCTTCTCCCCTCAGATCTAAAAAAGATAAAATCTGGATCAGGTATGTCTGTCTGCACTCTGTGAGCTCTTCACTCCAAAGATTTTCTTTTGGATTAATGTCTAGGACCCATGTGAATGAAGTATTGGGTAATGAGATGGGATATTTTGCAGAGGCTTTGTTTTAGCTTAAAGGAAATGTTAGACAAAGGTCAAGAGTTTGTTGTAAAGGAAAAAGCTTACAAACCTAGTTTACTTACTTAAAATACAATTTTTAAGAAGATTGGTGCTTGGTGATTCACGATGCCTCTTCTGAAGAAGTTTTAAAATAACTCATTTGATGTAGGCCTAGATAGATTCTGTCGTTTTTTTTCCCACTTCATATATTTCGACAATGTATGCATTTTTTTTAACACGCACATCTAATAGAACATCTTTCCCCACCTTCACAATGGTTCACCAATAGTTTAAAGGCCCAGTGCAGTCAAAGTTCAGTTTTTCTGTGTTTTGTATCATATTGTACAACAGCTGATGAAACGAACACTGTACAAGTGTAAAAAATGTTGCTCACTAGCCACATTTTCATCCATAGTTTTATGCAAGTAAAGTCGTACAGTATGAAAAATAATCACGACAGCTGTGATGGAAACGGGACATTTCGGGACAATTTGTCCATGTCGAATTTTAGTTCGACATGGTTGGATTTTTTTAGTGTCAGTAAAATTATTTAGGCAAGAAATGCAGAAATATTGACAACCATCATATTGAAGTAAACGTGGAGTCACTTGATGATATAGTGTGTGGTCCTCTTGCTATGTCTTGGGGAAGCCATGCAATGTATTAGGCTACAGGTGAAAGAAGTTATGAACTTCACTGTGCACTTTCAGTACCCTGTGATTTTGACGTTTCCTTTCCAATAAATATTGAGTGTCTTATTCTGGTGACGTGATGCTTGACTGCTGTCTGGCATACAAATACTCTCCCTTTTTATCCATAATAATGTCATCATGTTGAGTAGCCTACCCGCACAGTATCTGTGAGTTGTTGGCTAGAGCACGCGTGCCAAGACCAGAGTAGGCACATTTGCTATTTAATGCAACAGTTAGTTTTGTCACAATCTGTCGAGTTGAAAATGGGATGGAAATACATTGAACATAACATTTTTGTCGGTACCTGAAAACTTAAATGGAGGAAAAAGAAGTACCCACTGATTTTTATCCACAAAAGTGAGTTTGGTGGAAACACACTGGTGGGAAATGCATTATTATTATTTTTTTAAATGGGGATTCTAGAATAATTGCATATACAGTGCCTTGCGAAAGTATTCGGCCCCCTTGAACTTTGCGACCTTTTGCCACATTTCAGGCTTCAAACATAAAGATATAAAACTGTATTTTGTTGTGAAGAATCAACAACAAGTGGGACACAATCATGAAGTGGAACGACATTTATTGGATATTTCAAACTTTTTTAACAAATCAAAAACTGAAAAATTGGGCGTGCAAAATGATTCAGCCCCTTTACTTTCAGTGCAGCAAACTCTCTCCAGAAGTTCAGTGAGGATCTCTGAATGATCCAATGCTAACCTAAATGACTAATGATGATAAATACAATCCACCTGTGTGTAATCAAGTCTCCGTATAAATGCACCTGCACTGTGATAGTCTCAGAGGTCCGTTAAAAGCGCAGAGAGCATCATGAAGAACAAGGAACACACCAGGCAGGTCCGAGATACTGTTGTGAAGAAGTTTAAAGCCGGATTTGGATACAAAAAGACTTCCCAAGCTTTAAACATCCCAAGGAGCACTGTGCAAGCGATAATATTGAAATGGAAGGAGTATCAGACCACTGCAAATCTACCAAGACCTGGCCGTCCCTCTAAACTTTCAGCTCATACAAGGAGAAGACTGATCAGAGATGCAGCCAAGAGGCCCATGATCACTCTGGATGAACTGCAGAGATCTACAGCTGAGGTGGGAGACTCTGTCCATAGGACAACAATCAGTCGTATATTGCACAAATCTGGCCTTTATGGAAGAGTGGCAAGAAGAAAGCCATTTCTTAAGATATCCATAAAAAGTGTTGTTTAAAGTTTGCCACAAGCCACCTGGAAGACACACCAAACATGTGGAAGAAGGTGCTCTGGTCAGATGAAACCAAAATTGAACTTTTTGGCAACAATGCAAAACGTTATGTTTGGCGTGAAAGCAACACAGCTGAACACACCATCCCCACTGTCAAACATGGTGGTGGCAGCATCATGGTTTGGGCCTGCTTGTCTTCAGCAGGGACAGGGAAGATGGTTAAAATTGATGGGAAGATGGATGGAGCCAAATACAGGACCATTCTGGAAGAAAACCTGATGGAGTCTGCAAAAGACCTGAGACTGGGACGGAGATTTGTCTTCCAACAAGACAATGATCCAAAACATAAAGCAAAATCTACAATGGAATGGTTCAAAAATAAACATATCCAGGTGTTAGAATGGCCAAGTCAAAGTCCAGACCTGAATCCAATCGAGAATCTGTGGAAAGAACTGAAAACTGCTGTTCACAAATGCTCTCCATCCAACCTCACTGAGCTCGAGCTGTTTTGCAAGGAGGAATGTGAAAAAAATTCAGTCTCTCGATGTGCAAAACTGATAGACATACCCCAAGCGACTTACAGCTGTAATCGCAGCAAAAGGTGGCGCTACAAAGTATTAACTTAAGGGGGCTGAATAATTTTGCACGCCCAATTTTTCAGTTTTTGATTTGTTAAAAAAGTTTGAAATATCCAATAAATGTCGTTCCACTTCATGATTGTGTCCCACTTGTTGTTGATTCTTCACAAAAAAATACAGTTTTATATCTTTATGTTTGAAGCCTGAAATGTGGCAAAAGGTCGCAAAGTTCAAGGGGGCCGAATACTTTCGCAAGGCACTGTATATCTGTCGCTAATTGGATGGCAACCTAGCTAGTGTTATTTCCTGATAGTTTCTGGTTGGAATGAATCGACACAGGACCTTCTAATCAACCTGTTTGCATGGGTGGGAGTTTTGCCTTGCCTGGTGATTACACCAGGCGGTAAATTGATTAATAAACAATAACAAACTTCCAAACTTCTCTGCCAATAACAGCTTGTTTTCAGTTTTCCCCTCCCCACTCAGATCACTCCCAGACAGTCATAGCAAAATTCTTCCCTGATTAGGTTTTTTGTCAATTTTAATGAAACACGACAACAGTAAGGTACTTAATTGTTACCCAGAAATGATTTGCTATTGATTTGCATTGGCTTTAACTAATCAAACCAATAGTAGTTTCTATGTATTGGAAAAGAGACTCACCGTAATTACTTTTTCGTACAGGGCTGAAGAAGATCCAGTCTTATTTAGGTGAGTTGTTCTGATCTTAATTCTAAATACCAACCTGTCCTGGTCTTATCTCTACCATTGCTTTTACTGTATTACTGGATGTAGTGATTGACTGTTGTTTTCCAATAATGCTCTCCAAATAGTCTGTTTTACAGAAGACACCATCTCACTGTCTTTTTGGCCATGATTCCTAACATTATTCGGCTGTGGCATTCACACCAGAGCCTTGACCTTTTTGTGTTCCTTCTCATTCAGAGGATGTGACGCTAAACCCGGTGACGGCGTACCCCTTCCTCATCCTCTCTGACGACAGGAAGCAGGTAAAGAGAGGAGAGAAACTGCAGTTCTACAGGAACAGCACCCAACGCTTCGACGTCTGGTCTTGCGTGCTGGCCAAAGAGGGCTTCAACTCGGGGCGACACTACTGGGAGGTGAGAGGGCAGGGGTCAAGGGTTGGGGTATCTCATAGAAATTGGAGGGTGAGAGAAATGACTAAATAGTGGCTTCAGTTTTATTGGTTTAATCTATTTTGGCGTTTGATGTTAGAAAAGTGTATGTCGTGCAGGATTTAACCTTGCATGCTCGTCCCCACTCAACTTTTGTCGGTATCAATTTATCTTTCTCTTTCTGTCTCTTCATCTCAGGTGAATGTGGGTGAGAATAAAGACTGGAAGGTGGGCGTGGTGCGGGAGTCAGCCCAGAGGAAAGGGCTGTTTGACATGAGCCCTAATAGTGGTTACTACGCCCTCTGGTGGGGGGGCACCCACCTGCGCGCCCTCACTATTCCAGCCCTCACCAAGGTTAAGACATCGGTGCGCCTCCGCAGAGTGGGCGTCTACCTGGACTGTGAGGAGGGTCAGGTGACCTTCTACAATGTCAAGACTGGCTCGGAGGTGTACAGCTTCAGCGTGGCTGAGTTCTCTGAGAGGATGTTTCCTCTACTGGGCACTGGGGACAGGGAAGTGCCCCTGGCTCTCATGATCACACAGTGTAGCAGCGTGCCCGAATGAGAGGATAGTGAGAATGAATGGTGAGATGACATGTGTGTGCATGCATAGACAATTTATGAAAGTGAAAATGTGTTTTAGGGTGAATTTGCTTGAAGATTAAAGTGTGGTTAGCTTGGATGAGTCAGTGGGAAAGTGAGTGCAAGTTTGAGTGGATGATGAACATCTTGGTGAAAATATTTTAGGTTGAATGTGCTTGAAGATGAGTGTGAGATGAGGTATGTGAGACGGCAGATGGGGACCAAGAGAAATGGAGTGAAAATAAGATGGAGAGAAGTCTCATCTTTACATTTTGCCTGCAACCTCCAATTCAGCTGTTGGCATTGTCCAGTACCCACTGAACATTTGACTCATTGCACACACACTGGTTCACAATGCACTGAAAGGCAGGTGATGGGGCAAAACACTTGTGTGGAATCTTGGAATTACTTCATGGTCAGGAAGTAAGTCAGAATTGATATCTGAAATCACAATGGTACACTTGTATTCTAACCCTCTTCGTTGTCACAATTTTCTAATATTTGTGTCAAAATGGCTTCAGTCTAAGGTTCTTAATTATCTTGGTGGATAGGTCCTGTTGGGGATATCTTTTGTATTGTTCAAGGTTGTTTCACACTAACTCAGGGTTTCCCCAAACTCGGGACCCCAAGGGGTGCAAGTTTTTTTTTTTTTGCCCTAGCACTACACAGCTGATTTCAACTAATCATCAAGCTTTGATAATTTGAATCAGCTGTGTATTGTTAGACAAAAACGTGCACCCCTTGGGGTCCCGAGAACCGAGTTTGGGAAACGCTGCACAACCTACTTTTGTTCTATATCTGGAATTGAATTCTGTCCTGTTTGCATGTTTTACAGTTGTCAGAGAATGGTGGATGATGATGATCAGACATTTGCTGAATGACTCTCCCTCTCCTTACACAATTCAAGTGGACAGCTGTGAAAGATGCTATTAGCTTATACGGCTATTTACAGCCCTTGACAGCAATGAGTTGGTAATTTATTTTGTGGCAGTATTGCTTGTTATCGTCTGTTCTGTCCCATGTGTTTTTAAATATTTTAACAATAAAAATGTATTGGGTGGAAAAAAAGGACTGTCTCAGTTATGTTTTACAGTTGGTCATTGTAACTTTCCATTATTGTTCCATGGGGCTCCTGAGTGGCGCAGCATCTCAGTTCAAGAGGTGTCACTACAGTCCCTGTTCTGTATCCAAACTGTGATCCCATAGGGACACAATCGGCCCAGCGTTGTCCTGGGTAGGCCGTCGAACTTGTTCTTGACGGACTTAGCTGGTTAAATAAAAAATCACTACAGCTGCACTAGCTGCTGTTGATTCCAGCCACAAGAGGGTGCTGGAGTACAAGAGCAGTCTTTCCCTCATCCCTGCTCTTGGATGCAAACTCAAACCCAGCATTTCATGAGATGCACCAAACTTCCAACATTGACAAATGCGAAGAGCATAGACACTGCATCACAACAGCTCAATTATAATGGAAAGCGTTAACCAGCAGTATATTGCGTCGGTCCAGGGCAAAGACATCAAATTCAACAGTAGGGGCTACCAATTGCATCTTTGTTCAGCTGATCCTGTCACTGAATCCTAGCCACTAAAGTGAGAACGCATGGTTCATTTCAAAAATCTAAATCACCACTGGCAGCCGTGAGATGATTACATAACCAAATCACTAACAGAGCCTTGACTGGTTAAATGGGCCTGTGAGTAAACTGTATCACTGTTTTATGGCCTCAACATTCCAGAAAAATAACCATTCACTACCTTGGTTTTGAGCACAGCCGAAGTGAAAAGGTACAATTAAATGTTATTGGTTGTATAACTCATGTTTCAAACCCTAAACCAAGGTTCGAGTTTGGTTACAAAATACACCTTTATTGAATTATAATGAGTTCATATTTTATTTAACATAATTCATATTGCAGTCATTGTGAACAGCTGGGATTTCAATATACACAATAGAATTGTAACATTGTAAGCCCCCACCCCCCACCCTCCCTGCCCAATGAAATCTAACGCCCACCCCACCCAGAAAACCATAACAAAACTAAAAAGATCTCCCAATACCACAACAGCCCTGCCTGCATTACTGATCCTGTCAATCTATGTCTGCGTCTGTCCTGTCAGTCAGTCCTCTGCCAGTGTGTCTATGGCCTGTATTATGCATCTGGGTTGGTATGTGTACCTGTCTGAAACACGTGTGCGCATGTGATAGCATGTGTCAGTAGGCATGTTGAGGCGTGTGTGCGTGCGCATATAAGTTTTGCCACCAAGCATGTGTGCGATCCGTCAGGTTCAGAGCTCTAGTAATCAAGAGGCGCTCGCATAGCGTTCAAAACATACTTTTGTAAAAGGGAGCAAGAGGTGTCTAAGTGCATATCTCGTCTGTGTGTTTTTGTCCTTGTCCACGAGTGGGAGGATCAGTTGGCATGTCTATCAAAATAACAACTGTGGGCATCAGCGTAGTGGCATTGACCGATTCTCTGAGCGACATTCACTGACCATCCAAACCTGTCATCTTTACCTTCGGACCCCCTCCCTTCCCCCGAGTGACCCCCCCCATACTTTCCCCTCCCGGCCCCATGGACCCACTCCCTCCCCGACCACTCAAGTCTGTGTGTCAGTCAGTGTCTCAGCGTGTGTAAACGGTAATGCATCTTGGGAAAAAAAAGAAAAGCGACATGGGCTAGGAGCTATTTGAGACACCGCTCAAAATACGTGGCGCCCACATAACCCCCCCGCAGCGACCGCTGGACATTCTGCTCAAAGAGCCGTCGGTTCGTCTGCAGGACCTCCGCCGCCTCTTTGTTCAAAGGGTCCTCTGGATTTGGCTCCTGAGGAGGAGTAGAAGGGCGTGGTTATTTGCCAGGTGTTCCTACCTGCTCCAACCAGTTGACCAATCTTTCAGAATCTGAAAGTCATAGCCAAGTCATAGGGTATTCAGACCCCTTTACTTTTTCTACAATTTGTTACATTATAGCCTTGTTCAAAAGTGGATTAAATAGTTTGTTCCCCTCATCAATCTACACACAATACCTCAATGACAACCAAAACATTTTTTTGAATTTTTTGTTCATTTACAACAACAAAAAACATTTACTTAAGTATTCTGACCATTTACTCAGTACTTTGTTGATGCACCTTTGGCAGCGATTACAGCCTTGAGTCTTCTTGGGTATGACGCTACAAGCTTGGCACATCTGTATTTGAGGAGTTTCTCCCATTCTTCTCAGCAGATCCTCTCAAGCTCTGTCAGGTTGGATGTGGGAGTGTCGCTGCATAGCTATTTTCATGTCTCCAGGGATGTTTGATCTGGTTCAAGTCCGGACTCTGGCTGGGCCACTCAAGGATATTCAGAGACTTGTCCCGAAGCCACTCCTGCATTGTCTTGGCTGTGTGCTAAGGGTCGTTGTCCTGTTGGAAGCTGAACCTTTGCCCCAGTCTGAGGTCCTGAGAGCTCTGGAGCAGGTTTTCATCAAGGATTTCTCTGTACTTTGCTCAGTTCATCTTTCCCTTGATCCTGACTAGTCTCCCAGTCCCTGAAAAATATTTCCACAGCATGATGCTGCCACCACCATGCTTCACCATAGGGATGGTCCCAGATTTCCTCCAGACGTGACTATTGGCATTCAGGCCAAAGACGTCAATCTAGTTTCTCATGGTCAGAGTCTTTAGGTGCCTTATTGCAAACTTCAAGCGGGCTGTCATGTGCCTTTGACTGAGGAGTGGCTTCAGTCTAGCCACTCTACCATAAAGGCATGATTGGTAGAGTGCTGCAGAGATGGCTGTCCTTCTGGAAGGTTCTCCCATCTCCACAGAGGAACTCTGGAGCTTTGTCAGAGTTGCCATCTGGTTCTTGGTCACCTCCCTGACTAAGGTCCTTCTCCCCCGATTGCTCAGTTTGGCCGGGCGGCCAGCTCTAGGAAGAGTATTGGTGGTTCCAAACTTCCATTTAATGCTGCAGGAAGTTTTAGGTATCCTTCCCCAGATCTGTGCCTCGACACAACCCTGTCTCTGAGTTCTACGGACAATTCCGTCGACCTCATGGCTTGGTTTTTGCTCTGACATGCACAGATGTGTGCACCTTCACAAATCATGTTTACAACAGGTGGACTCCAAGTTGCAGAAACATCTCAAGGATGATCAATGGAAACAGGATGCACCTGAACTCCATTTCGAGTCTCATAGGAAAGGGTCTGAATACTTATGTAAATAAGCTATTTATGTTTTTAATATATTTTCTAAAATGTCTAAAAACCTGTTTTCGCTTTGTCACTATGGGGTATTGTGTATAGATTGATGAGGGGAAAAAAGATTGAATACATTTTTAGAATAAGGCTGTAACATAACATAATGTGGAAGAAGTCAAGGAATCTGAATACTTTCCGAATGCACTATACATCCAGCTACATTCCTGATTCTAAGCATGGTGAACAAGGAAGAGTAATCAAACTATGCTAGGCAAAATTGGAAATAGGATAATCCTTGTACTCACTAGAAATAGATACTGTAGTCCATATATGATGGAGTTCACTGTCAACACAGGCTTCCAGTCCTCTCTGTAAGAGAAAAAGAGATGTTAAAAGACACTGCTCGATATAATAGTAAAAATGTAGAATTCTGTACTCATTCTGAATTATCAAAACGAGACAACGAAAACAAAGTGACCACCGTGCAAGTGGTGTACCTCAAGATATTTAGGCAGACATTGCCCTCCAGGTCAATGTTCGGGTGGTACACCAGTGTCTCACACTTGACCTTCGGGGGGTCATGAGGGTAGCCCTGTCCTACCTGGAAAACAGAGCAGTCACAAGAAGTCAAAGGAAGATATTCTCTAACCTTATTCACTTTCTTTTGACTAACAACTGAGTTATTAACAACATGCTTACCATCAAGAGTCTTAAAAGACATGATCGGGAACTTTGGCGACCACAAAGTATTTTTTAAAACCTCACACTTTGGGCTGAATATGTCAATGTGTAGCTCATACATGCATAATCTATGATCTGAATGACTGTTTTACCTCAATTAGCCATGAAATCCCTAGTTTGAAAGTAACTGTTTTTCTGGAAGCTGTATTCCGCCATTTTCCCTACATTTTCCACCAAGTGAGCCAGCCCCTAGCAATTTGAGTTCCAGCCAATGAACTTCAGCCCTCGCCACTCGAGTGAGAGCTAGCAAGATGCACACACAGTTGAACCAGAGAGAGAGAGAGAGAGAGCAATGACGTGGTGCACATATCTTCACTTACACTGAGTGTACAAAACATTAAGGACACCTGCTCTTTCCATAGAAGTACCAGGTGACTCCAGGTAAAAGCTATGATCCCTTAATGATGTCACTTGTTAAATCCACTTCAAAAATCAATGTAGATGAAGGAGAGGAGACAGCTAAAATAAGTGTTTTTTAAAGTCTAGAGACAATTGAGACATGGATTGTGTGTGTGCCATTCAGAGGTTGAATGGGCAAGACAAAAGACTTAGTGCCTTCCGGAAGTATTCATACCTGACTTACTGCATATTTTGTTGTGTTACAGCCTGAATATAGAAGAGTACTTTTTCCCCCCTCATCCATCTACGCCATAATGACAATGTAAAAACATGTTATTTCATTTTCAACACATTTGCAAAAATGTCTATCTAATTTACACAAGTATTCACACCCCTGAGTCAGTACATGTTAGAATCACCTTTGGCAGCGATTACAGCTGTGAGTCCTGGGAAAGTCTCTAAGAGCTTTGCACACCTGGTCTGTACAATATTTACCCATTAGTTATTTTCTAAATTCTTCAAGCGCTGTCAAAACTTGTCATTGCTAGACAACCATTTTCAAGTCTTGCCATAGATTTACAAGTAGATTTAAGTCAAAACTGTAATTCGGCCACTCAGGAACATTCACGGTCTTCTTGGTAAAGCAACTCCAGTGTATATTTGGCCTTGTGTTTTAGGTTATTTTCCTGCTGTAAGGTGAAATCATCTCCCAGTGTCTGTTGGAAAGCAGACAACCAGATATTTCTCTAGGATTTTGCCTGTGCTTATTCCTTTCTTTTTTTATCCTGAAAAACTCCCCAGTCCTTAACGATTACAAGCATACCAAAAACATGATGCAGCCACCACTATGCTTGAAAATATGAAGAGTGGTAACTCAGTAATGTGTTGTATTGAATTTGGACCAAACATAACACTTTTCAGGACAAAAAGTGAATTGCGTTGCCACATTTTTAAAAGTATTACTTTAGTGCCATGATGCAAACTGGATGCATGTTTTGGAATATTTTTTTAAATTATGTCCAGACTTCCTTCTTTACACTGTTAATTACGTTAGTATTGTGGAGTAACTACAATGTTGTTGATCCATCCACAATTTTCTAATCACAGCCATTAAACTCAGTAACTGTTTTAAAGTCACCATTGGACTCATCTTGAAATCCCTGAGTGGTTTCCTTCCTCTCCGGCAACTGAGTTAGTAAGGACGCCTGTATCGGTGTAATGACTGGGTGTATTGATACACTGTACAGAATAATTAATAACTTCACCATGCTCAAAGGCATATTCAATGTCTGCAATTGTTTTGTTTTTTTACCCATTTACCAATAGGTGCACTTCATGCAAGGCATTGGAAAACATCCCTGGTCTTTGAGGTTGAATCTGTGTTTGAAATGCACTGCTCGACTGAGTGACCGTACAGATAATTGTATGTGTGGGGTACAGAGATGAGTTAGTCATTCAAAAAGCATATTAAAACACTATTATTGCACAGTCAGTCCATACAACTTATGTTTATTTTTACTAGTGAACATATTTAGGCTTGCCATAAGAAAGGGGTTGAATACTTATTGACTCAAGCCATTTCAGCTTTCCATTTTTAACTCATTTGCAATCATTTTGAAAAACATAATTCCATTTTGACATTATGGTGCATTGTGTGTAGGCAAGTGACAAAACAAATCTCAATTCAATCCATTTAAAATTCTATAACAACTAAATGTGGAAAAAGTCAAGGGATGTGAATAGTTTCTTAAGGCACTGTAAAGTGCATTTGAACGGGGTGCCAGGCTTGTGTCAAGAACTGCAACGCTGCTGGGTTTTTCCACGCTCAACAGTTTCCTGTGTGTATCAAGAATGGTCCACCACCCAAAAAACATCCAGACAATTTCACACAATTGTGGGAAGCATTGGAGTAAACATGGGCCAGCATCCTTGTGAAATGCATTCAACACCTTGTAGAGTCCATGTCCTGACAAATTGAGGCTTGGTGGGGCGGGGTGGGTTCAACTCAATATTAGAAAGGTACTCTTAATTAGAGTATGTGACATAGCACACAGTTTTCAGAGGCCACTTTTGGCTCGTGAGCTTTACTTTCAGAGCTACTGGTTAAAAAGTCCAGGAGAATCTCTGTAAGACATTTAGAATCAGAAAAACCAAAAAGAGAACAGCTTTAATGTAAAAACATGCAGCAGCACAACTTTTGTTAAAGGTCCAGTGCAGCCATTTTTATCTCAATATAAAATTATTTCTGGGTAACAAATAAATACCTTACTGTGATTGTTTTCAATTAAAATGGTAAACAAGAAGCCAAAACAGCTTCTTAGCAAATAACAGTTTCTCAAGCAAGAATTTTGCTCGGACTGTCTGGGAGTGGTCTGAGTGGAGAGGGGAAAACACCACCCCGTTCATGAAAATGGTTCGCTCCTACAGACAGTGGCCGTGGCCTGCTATATAAAGCAGGCACACAGGCATTCTGATACTGTTTGATTGAGTATTAGAATGGGCAAAATGAGTGACCTAAGTGACTGAGTGTGGTATGATTGTAAGCGCCAGGAGTGCCGGTTCCAGTACCTCAGAAACGGAAGGCCTTTCACGCATGATAGTGTCTAGGGTTTACTGAGAATGGTGCGACAAACAAAAAACATCCAGTCAGCGGCAGTCCGGTGGGTGAAAACCACTCGTTGATGAGAGAGGTCAAAGGAGAATGGCAAGAAACATGCAAGCTAACAGCCGGGCCACAAATTAAGCAGTACAGAGGTTTGCAGAACGGCATCTTGGAACGCACAACTCGTCGGTCCTTGTCACGGATGGGCTACTGCAGCAGACGACCACACTGGGTTCCACTCCTATCAGCTATAAACAACAAGAAGTGCCTCCAGTTTTCACGTGATCACCATCACCGGACAATTGAGGAGTGGAAAAATATGACCTGGTCCGACAAATCCAGGTTCCTGTTGATTCATACTGATGGCAGAGTCAGGATTTGGCGTAAACTGCATGAGTCCTCATCCTGCCTGGTGTCAACAGTACAGGCTGGTGGTGTAGTGGTGTGGGAACTGTTTTCCTGGCACACAATTAGGTCCCTTGATACCAATTGAGTAACATTTCAACACCACACCTTATAGAATCCATACCCCGCAGAATCCAGGCTGTTCTGGAGGCAAAGGGAGGTCCGACCCAATAGTAGGTGGGTCTACCTAATAAACTGGCCACTGAGTGTATATAAAACACAGGGAAATCACATTTCTGACTGCACTGGGCCTTTAACCATTCAATACTGACATTAAAAATGTCAAATACCAAATTGTGACCCTAAAAATACCTAAAACAATAGCTATCAAGCAGGTGTAATTGGCATTAACAACAGTTTAGTGTGAAAGTAAAGAAGGATGTAGTGACTCATGTCGTCCCGATGTCTGTCCACCCACATTAAGCCCCCTTACCTTAAAGCTGAAGACAAACTTTCCCCCTTTGTAAAAGCCCTAAAAAGAGAGAAAATAACCTGAGAATGTGTTTACATACAGGTTTCTATGAATGCTGTTCATAGACTGTTTGGTGGGTTGGCATGAGATAATGTCAATGTACAGTGCTAAATAATACATTGTGTACCAAGTATTTATCCTTGGATATTAGTTGATAGGCCACTATGTTAGCATTACAAACCATTCATTAGTTGCAACTGTACAAGTTTGAGTACAATAGTTAAATGTTTAATAAACACATATGACATATTCTCTCTGACAAGTAGCTACAGCTTGTTTCAGGAAAGAGTGAAGACCTCGTCTGGTGAGATGATGAGTTTGAAGTTGAGCAGATCATCTTGGTCGGGGAAGACGATCTCGCACGTCTTTGGGAGGTTCAGCTCATTGATGTCTGCAATGTCAAAATTAATGTGTCAATAAATAGACAGCCTTCATCCACTATGAAATGGAGATTAGCTTAGTCTTTCAAAATCATGGGCTTCAGTCAAACTGGTTATCTTATATGGGGTCCATGGTGTTACAAGGATCATGAACCAAACAAGTGAGCCATTTGAAAAAAATCGCCACACTCATCACAGGGGTGGTTTGAATTTCATTATCCAAGTATCTGGGAAAATATTTGTTGATATGGTTGTGGGGGGCCTTTCAAAACATGACGCATATGTCTTTAAACAGCATTTCCTCTTTTTGGATAGCTGGAAATGTCACGTTCTCTTTTGAATCAATGTTATTAGCTAAAGACCTGGCTTAACAATCCTGTAACTACTTTAAAAGGCTGAGGTTATATATTTCTTGCCATCCAACTCCCAGTCAGTCTTTCACTGTTCCAAATGTCATGTGTTCTGTCATGAAAGGTATGAAACGTTTCAATGTCTCACATGTATCTTTTGTATTGACAACATTAACTAGCCTATCTACATGTGTACACAGTTACTTTGAGACATACAGTGGACTGCAGCACATTGGTCAAAAACTGTTTGTAACCAAAGATAAGTGTGGCAAACATCCTGGCTAGTGATAGCTGTACTGACTTGCAAGTAGCTAACTAGCATAGTACAAGTTGCTGACTAATGAAAAGCAAAGGTTACTTTTATGTTACTCAATAACATCAATAGTGATATCCACAATAGTTTAAGACACGTTTGTAATATTCTGTTGAATAATGAACTATACCCACGTTTTTGAGCTAGTTAGCATCAGACAGAAGTAGCAAGCTAACTAACTTTATCGGCTTAATGGGTGTAGCTACTGGTAGCTTGTGTTCTCTTTTGCACAAACTGCTTAAGTGACACATCTAAATTGAAACACTGATAACGTGGCTAGTTACTGAACAAATAACGTTATACAGTTATTTGTTCAGCTAGCTAACGTTATCTAAGTCACTGAACTACCAGGGCAAATTTACTAACAAGGGTGCTAACTAACAAGAAATGTTGTAAATATGAGTTGATTCCCTGGCTTCACCATCTTCTGGCTGCGACGTTTGAGTTTTGTTTTCATAATAGCTAGCTAGCTAACGTTAGCCAGATGGCTAGCTAGCTAATTAGTCAACTAGCTAGTTCAGCCTCCTATGGCAATACATACCCGTTTTTGTCGTTTCTCATTTATTAAACACGTGGACAGACACGTTAATTAAACAAACATGTTCGTGGTTTAAAAGTAGACCATCTGCTTTTAAAGAAGCCAGTTAGCCTACCTTTCTGTATTCGAAGCTGGGCCGCGCTTGCTTTTTTACCCCCGGCTCCTGTTCTGTTTCCTCCAGCAGATTCCTCGTCTTTCTTCTGCTGCTTCAGAGAAAAGAGCTTAATCATCTTCAATTAGTTTATTGAAGATCTATATTTCAGTTCCTTCAATTAGAAACAGCTCTTTGTCTTAAATTTATGGAGAGTTATGACTCAATATAACACCGTAATGTTGTTGGAGCCGGTGCGTCTCAGCTACAATATCGGAAGACTAGCTGATAGCCTAGCTCGGTAGCACTGGTGCGTGAGACAGTAACGTTAGGATGCCAAGGTAGCGAGTGTGAAAGAAAGGGGAGTTCTGAAAGAACAGTGGCGGTACACAAACTGGACCAGTTTGTTTCTGTTGATAAGAAATCATTGGATATTGCCTAGTTGGGCTACTCATATTCATAAGCTTTATTTAACTTACACTCACGTTGGAGGGTTAGAGAGTGCACATGTTCATGTTTTATGGTTGAGGAACAGCACCCTGAAGTATCAAAGGATAAATCAAAACAGAAACTATTTCATTCAGATGTACAATGTTAAATCCGTGTTGTACATAGCTTAAACAAAATAATAATGCAGGATACACATAGCTATGTATTTACAGCACCACACTGGACAGTATTTTGTCTCTTAGACAAGAACAATATGCTTAGAAAATAAGTTAGTAATAATTAAATGTGAGAAATATTTTTTTCTATCTCAGTACAGAGTACCACAGTATGAGTCATAATACCCATAAAACCTAGCGGTGAAACAAGAAAATCGTTCCAATAACTTTTACATCATTCATTTTCCACATAGGGGATTTTAGAAACACTTAAAACAAGGGCTGTGTTTTGTGTAGGCTTACCCTGGAGTGACATTTTGATAACTGTAATTCACTCTAGGACAAGGAGACTTATTAATATATTCACCTGTATTTACCTGCCAAAAAATGGAATGCTAATTAGCTGATAATGTGACTATCATAAAGAACTACAAATGCCATGATGATCTGGACGAGACTGCCAAATCAAAGCAAAAGTAATAATCTCTGGATTAACTATCTGATGTTAGCTACATTTAGTAATGAATAAATTGGTTACATTTCTTTAAGTCGACAATTTTGTGAACTGTTTTGTGCAAGTTTTAAGTTGACACAATACCTCTTACCAAAGGTGTCAGCTAGAAATGATGTGCAGTAGCATGCAGGGATTTGTAGTCTTGCATGATGTGTACGTTGATATTAATGAGCTTTTTTTTTATCTGAGTAATTGAGCTGAAAATATTGTTAAGTCGACCTGGCCCGGGTATCCTGGAAGGATATTGACCTCATCCCGTCAGTTGAGGATGCCTGGTCGTTCTTTAAAGGTCATTTCCTCACCATCTTAAATAAGCATGCCCCTTTCAAAAAATGTAGAACTAAGAACAGATATAGCCCTTGGTTCACTCCAGACTTGACTGCCCTCGACCAGCACAAAAACATCCTGTGGCGGACTGCACTAGCATCGAATAATCCCCGCGATATGCAACTTTTCAGGGAAGTCAGGAACCAATACACATAGTCAGTCAGGAAAGCAAAGGCTATATTTTTCAAACAGAAATTTGCATCCTGTAGCTCTAACTCCAAAAAGTTTTGGGACACTGTAAAGTCCATGGAGAATAAGAGCACCTCCTCCCAGCTGCCCACTGCTCTGAGGCTAGGTAACACTGTCACCACTGATAAATCCACGATAATCGAGAATTTCAATAAGCATTTCTCTACGGCTGGCCATGCTTTCCTCCTGGCTACCCCAACCCCGGCCAACAGCGCCGCACCCCCCGCAGCTACTCGCCCAAGCCTCCCCAGCTTCTCCATCACCCAAATCCAGATAGCAAATGTTCTGAAAGCGCTGCAAAACCTGGACCTGTACAAATCAGCTGGGCTAGACAATCTGGACCCTCTCTTTTTCTAAAACTATCCGCAACCCCTATTACCAGTCTGTTCAACCTCTCTTTCGTATCATCCGAGATCCCTAAAGATTGGAAAGCTGCTGCGGTCGTCCCCCTCTTCTAAGGGGGTGACACTCTAGACCCAAATTGTTATAGACCTACAGTGGGGCAAAAAAGTATTTAGTCTGCCACCAATTGTGCAAGTTCCCCCACTTAAAAAGATGAGAGAGGCCTGTAATATTCATCATGGGTACACTTCAACCATGACAGACAAAATTTGAAAAAAAATCCAGAACATCACATTGTAGGATTTTTAATTAATTTATTTGCAAATTATGGTGGAAAATAAGTATTTGGTCAATAACAACAGTTTCTCAATACTTTGTTATATACCTTTTGTTGGCAATGACAGAGGTCAAATGTTTTCTATAAGTCTTCACAAGGTTTTCACACACTGTTGCTGGTATTTTGGCCCATTCCTCCATGCAGATCTCCTCTAGAGCAGTGATGTTCTGGGGCTGTTGCTGGGCAACACGGACTTTCAACTTTTCTATGGGGTTGAGATCTGGAGACTGGCTAGGCCATTCCAGGACCTTGAAATGCTTCTTACGAAGCCACTCCTTCGTTGCCCGGGCAGTGTGTTTGGGATCATTGTCATGCTGAAAGACCCAGCCACGTTTCATCTTCAATGCCCTTGCTGATGGAAGGAGGTTTTCACTCAAAATCTCACAATACATGGCCCCATTCATTCTTTCCTTTACACGGATCAGTCGTCCTGGTCCCTTTGCAGAAAAACAGCCCCAAAGCATTATGTTTCCACCCCCATGCTTCACAGTAGGTATGGTGTTCTTTGGATGCAACTCAGCATTCTTTGTCCTCCAAACACAACGAGTTGAGTTTTAACCAAAAAGTTATATTTTGTTTTCATCTGACCATATGACATTCTCCCAATCTTCTTCTGGATCATCCAAATGCTCTCTAGCAAACTTCAGACGGGCCTGGACATGTACTGGCTTAAGCAGGGGGACACGTCTGGCACTGCAGGATTTGAGTCCCTGGCAGCGTAGTGTGTTACTGATGGTAGGCTTTGTTACTTTGGTCCCAGCTCTCTGCAGGTCATTCACT
This sequence comes from Oncorhynchus mykiss, assembly GCF_057628025.1. Classification (NCBI taxonomy): domain Eukaryota; kingdom Metazoa; phylum Chordata; class Actinopteri; order Salmoniformes; family Salmonidae; genus Oncorhynchus; species Oncorhynchus mykiss. The sequence continues at coordinate 71,724,230 of NC_143033.1, forward strand.
AGGTCCCCCCGTATGGTTCCGGGATTTTTATTCACCGTTCTTGTGATCATTTTGACTCCACGGGGTGAGATCTTGCGTGGAGCCCCAGATCGAGGGAGATCATCAGTGGTCTTGTATGTCTTCCATTTCCTAATAATTGCTCCCACAGTTGATTTCTTCAAACCAAGCTGCTTACCTATTGCAGATTCAGTCTTCCCAGCCTGGTGCAGGTCTACAATTTTGTTTCTGGTGTCCTTTGACAGCTCTTTGGTCTTGGCTATAGTGGAGTTTGGAATGTGTCTGTTTGAGGTTGTGGACAGGTGTCTTTTGTACTGATAAGTTCAAACAGGTGCCATTAATACAGGTAACGAGTGGAGGACAGAGGAGCCTCTTAAAGAAGAATCAAATCAAATCAAATGTATTTAAATAGCCCTTCGTCCATCAGCTGATATCTCAAAGTGCTGTACAGAAACCCAGCCTAAACCCCAAACAGCAAGCAATGCAGGTGTAGAAGCATGGTGGCTAGGAAAAACTCCCTAGAAAGGCCAAAACCTAGGAAGAAACCTAGAGAGGAGCCAGGCTATGTGGGGTGGCCAGTCCTCTTCTGGCTGTGCCGGGTGGAGATTATAACAGAACATGGCCAAGATGTTCAAATGTTCATAAATGACCAGCATGGTCGAATAATAATATTCACAGACAGAACAGTTGAAACTGGAGCAGCAGCACAGCCACGTGGACTGGGGACAGCAAGGAGTCATCATGCCCGGTAGTCCTGAGGAGGGCTCAGGTCCTCCGAGAGAGAGAAAGAAAGAGAGAATTAGAGAGAGCATACTTAAATTCACACAGGACACCAGATAGGACAGGAGAAGTAATCCAGATATAACAAAGTGACCCTAGCCCCCCGACACAAACTACTGCAGCATAAATACTGGAGGCTGAGACATGAGGGGTCAGGAGACACTGTGGCCCCATCCGATGACACCCCCGGACAGGGCCAAACAGGAAGGATATAACCCCACCCACTTTGTCAAAGCACAGCCCCACACCACACCACTAGAATAAGTTGTTACAGGTCTGTGAGAGCCAGAAATCTTGCTTGTTTGTAGGTGACCAAATACTTATTTTCCAGCATAATTTGCAAATAAATTCATTAAAAATCCTACAATGTGATTTTCAGGATTGTTTTTCTAATTTTGTCAGTCATATTTGAAGTGTACCTATGATGAAAATTACAGGCCTCTCATCTTTTTAAGTGGGAGAACTTGCACAATTGGTGGCTGACTAAATACTTTTTTGCCCCACTGTATATCCATCCTGGCCTGCCTTTCTAAAGTCTTCAAAAGCCAAGTTAATAAACAGATCACTGACCATTTCGAATCCCACCGTACCTTCTCCGCTGTCACGGGTGCACCTCAGCCACCCTCATGGTACTAAACGATATCATAACCGCCATCAATAAAACACAGTACTGTGCAGCCGTCTTCATCGACCTGGCCAAGGCTTTCGACTCTGTCAATCACTGCATTCTTATCAGCAGACTCAAGAGCCTTGGTTTCTCAAATGACTGCCTCGCCTGGTTCACCAACTACTTCTCAGACAGAGTTCAGTGTGTCAAATCGGAGGGCCTGTTGTCCAGACCTCTGGCAGTCTCTTTGGGGGTACCACAGGGTTCAATTCTCAGGCCGACTCTTTTCTCTGTATATATCAACGATGTCGCTCTTGCTGCGGGTGATTCCCTGATCCACCTCTACGCAGACGACGCCATTCTGTATACATCTGGCCCTTCTTTGGACACTGTGTTAACAAACCTCCAAACGAGCTTCAATGCCATACAACACTCCTTCCGTGGCCTCCAACTGCTCTTAAACGCTAGTGAAACCAAATGCATGCTTTTCAACCGTTCGCTGCCCGCAACCCGCCCGCCCGACTAGCATCACTACTCTGGACGGTTCTGACTTAGAATATGTGGACAACTACAAATACCTAGGTGTCTGGCTAGACTGTAAACTCTCCTTCCAGGCTCATATTAAACATCTCCAATCCAAAATTAAATCTAGAATCGGCTTCCTATTTCTCAACAAAGCCTCCTTCACTCACACCGCCAAACATACCCTCGTAAAACTGACTCTCCTATCGATCCTCGACTTCGGCGATGTCATTTACAAAATAGCTTCCAATACTCTACTCAGCAAACTGGATGCAGTCTATCACAGTGCCATCCGTTTTGTCACCAAAGCCCCATATACCACCCATCACTGCGACCTGTATGCTCTAGTCAGCTGGCCCTCGCTGCATATTCGTCACCAGACCCACTAGCTCCAGGTCATCTATAAGTCTATGCTAGGTAAAGCTCCGCCTTATCTCAGCTTACCGGTCAGGATAACAACACCCACCCGTGTTCAGCAGGTATATCTCAGGTATACCAGGTATACCAGGTATACCAGCAGGTATATCTCACTGGTGATCCCCAAAGCCAACACCAACTTTGGCCGCCTTACCTTCCAGTTCTCTGCTGCCAATGACTGGAACGTATTGCATAAATTGCTGAAGCTGGAAACTCACTAACTTTAAAAATCAGCTATCTGAGCAGCTAACCGATCGCTGCAGCTGTACATAGCCAATCTGTAAATAGCCCACCCAATCTACCTACCTCATCCCCATATTGTTTTTATTTACTTTTCTGCTCTCTTGCACACCAGTATTTCTACTTGCAGATCGCCATTTGCTCATCTATCACTCCAGTGTAAATTTGCTAAATTGTAATTACCTCGCTACTATTGCCTATTTATTGCCTTACCTCCTCACGCCATTTGCACACACTGTATATAGATTATTTTTTTTTCTATTGTGTTATTGACTGTACTCTTGTTTATTCCATGTGTAACTTTGTTGTTGTTTGTGTCACACTGCTTTGCTTTATCTTGGTCACAGTTGAAAATGAGAACTTGTTCTCAACTAGCTTACCTGGTTAAATAAAGGTGGGAAAAAAATAAGTCATCTTGTCCGAGAGTTTTACATGCTTATCAAAACGTCATGCAAGGGTAAGCCTACATGAAACACAGCCCTTATTAAGTGTTTATAAAATTCCCTGTGGAAAAACAGTTGGAACCATTTCCGTGACTGCTAGGTTTTATGGGTATTATGACACCTCCACTGTGGGGCTCTAACTTTGTCATCCTACAAGAAACATGGTATAGAGGAGACAGACCCACTGGTTGCCCTCTAAGTTACAGAGAGCTGGTAGTACCATCCACCAAACATCCAGGTGTGAAACAGGAAAGGGACTCCGGGGGTACGCTAATTTCTTATAGAGCTGACCTAACCCACGCTTAAATGAGTCAAAACAGGAACATTTTGCATCTGGCTAGAAATTAATAAGGAAATGATCTCAACAGAGAAAAATGTCCTCATGTGTGCTACCTATATCACCCCAATAGAATCCCCATACTTTAACAATGACAGCTTTTCCATCCTAAGGTGGAGATCAGCCATTTCCAGACCCAGAGACATGTTCTAGTCTGTGGCGACCTAAATGACAGAACTGGACAAAAACCTGACACTCAGCACACAGGGGGACAAACACCTACCTGGAGGTGACAGTATTCCCTCCCAAATATGCCCCCCCCCCTAGACACAACTATGACAAAACAACCAACAAAAATGGATCATAACTCCTGCTGCTCTGTCGTACGCTCGGTCTGAACATAGTCAATGTTAGGCTTCGAGGAGACTCCTATGGTAGGTACACCTACAGCTCATCCTTTGGCAGTAGTACTGGAGATTACTTGATCATTGACCTCAACCCAGAATCTCTCAGGGTGTTCAGTCAGCTGACTAATACCTCTATCAGATCACAGCAAAATCACAGTCTACCGGAACAGAGCGATACTCAATCATGAGCCAAAGGAACTGTGCAATATTAAGAAAACTAGAAGGAAAGTAGTGTAGAGACCTACCAAAAAACAATCAGGCAACAACACATTTAATCCCCATTTAGACAACTTCTTGAAGGTGTAAACTTGGCAGTAGAAAGCCTAAACAGTATATTTGACCTTTCAGCTTGCCTATCAAATCTAAACATTTCAAAACAGACAACCAAATAAAATGAACAACAATGACAAATGGTTTGATGAAGAATGCAAAAATCTAAGAAAGAAATTGAGAAACCTGTCCAACCAAAAACATAGAGACACGGACAACCTGGGTCTACACCTTCACTATGGTGAATCACTAAAACAATACAGAAATACACTACGCAAACAGAAGGAACAGCACTTCAGAAATCAGCTCAATGCAATTTAAGAATCCATAGAATCTAACCACTTCTGGGAAAATTGGAACACTCTAAACAAACAACCACACGAGAGCACACACAAAACGATACATACCTTGGCCTAAACATCAGCGTCACAGGTAACTTCCACAAAGCTGTGAACGATCTGAGAGACAAGGCAAGAAGGGCCTTCTATGCCATCAAAAGGAACATGAAATTTGGCCGTAAACAGAAAGTACACAGTGACAATACCTGACCACTGTGACTGACCCAAAATAAAGGATATCTTAATGTACAGACTCCCATTTTTTTTACTCTTTCTTGAACTGCAATGTTGGATAGGGGCTTGAAAGTAAACATTTCACGGGAAAGGGTACACGTTGTATTCGGCGCATTTGACAGACAACATTTGATTTGACTCCGTGAGCATTACTATTGAGAAAGGTCGCCATAGGCAGACCTGGCTCTCAAGAGAAGACAGGCTATGTGCACACTTCCCACAAAATTAGGTGGAAACTGAGTTGCACTTTCTAACCTCCTGCCAAATGTATGACAATATTAGAGACACATATTTCCCTCAGATTACACAAACACACAAAGAATTCAAAAACAAATCCAATTTTAATAAACTCCCATATCGATTGGGTGAAATATCAGTGTGCAATCACAGCAGCAAGTTGTGTGACCTGTTGCCACAAGAGAAGAGCAATCAGTGAAGAACAAACACCATTGTAAATTCAACCCATATTTATTTATTTTCCCTTTTGTACTTTAACTATTTGCACATCGCTACAACACTGTATTACATTTGAAATGTCTTTATTCTTTTGGAACTTGTGTGAGTGTATTTACTTTATTGTTTATCCATTTCACTTGCTTTGGCAATGTAAACATATTTCCCATGCTAATAAAGCCCCTTGACTAGAGCGAGAGAGAAAAGCCACAATAAGTCTTACTTTAGAAAGCTTTTTCAAGTTTAGGAAACTCATTCAGAAACACATATCTTATGTTGTCCCATAAACATCATACCTATATGTTCTATGTTGTCCCATACCTAATGTCGTCTCCATGCTCAATTGCTATAGACAGGATATATCATATAGACAGGTTGACAGAGAGCCAGGTGGTGGATGACATTATCCCATACCTATATGTCCAAGGAACATCAACCTGGTATTGGGTAACCCAGGGTTTCCCAAACTCTGTCCTGGATCCCCCTCTGGGTGCATAATCTGTTTTTTTCCCTAGCATTGCATAAGCTGATTCAAATAATCAAAGCATGATGTAGTGTTAGGACAGGACCGAATTTGGGAAACCCTGGGGTAATCTACCCTTCTGTCTCTTCACTTTTTTTTTAATGTAGTTTCATCACATACTTTTGTTTGTGGATATTGTAGACACAGAAAGTACATGCCCACGGCTCTCCACAATCCTCCATCCATCACAGAATACATAGATGTTAACTGATTATTTGAATGTCCAACAAGGCTTCCTTTGCAGCCTTTCAGTGGAACAGTTATAGCTTGGTTGGTTCTACACTCTTTATACTACAAATCCCACAATTCCATATGCTTAGCTTCTGACACCTTGAAGGGGAGGCGCGGCAATATTTTTCCTTCCCATATTTTATTTACTATATTTATTTATTTATTTATGAATTTTTTTTCGAGACAAAAATGGAGAACGATGGCCTCAAATCTTACCAAGAGCATACGGACGATTAATCGTGTCTTCAAATCGGTAGCAAGGTAGCTGACGAGCTAATAAAAAACCCACAAAACAAGAATCACACAATAGAAAACGAGAACAATAGCCACGTTTACCCGTCTATTCAGATTGTCTCTTTCATTTTGACTGGAATTTATAGGGAAAACCGCAGCAGACATTTAAACTGCGAAATAAGATGTTTTTTTTAAATACGTTTTGTCTCGAAATCATGTGCCATTTTGCATGTTTTGAAGACCTCAAGAACACGTTGGAAGACGTTTGAGAGACCAAGAAACAGGGATAGGGGTCAACCAAAGGAGTGAACGGCACAAAAAACGCTTGTGTTGCGACTTGAAATGTATTGTTACATACCCATTCGGGAACCCTTTACATCTCTGCCTAATCTAGAGTAGAGAGAACACTGGCAAGAAGGAAACATCTAGCTATCTTTCAAGCTACAATCACCACTATAACAACATGGAACGCATGTGAACGTGCCACACGGGACCCAGAATCAGCAAGAAAGGCTGCAGGAGAAAGAAACAAGGAAGCGATCCCCTAACAGCTAATATCAACGCTAGCTAGCTAACGGTTGGCTAATAATATTATTTCTAATGCGCGACCAAGGAGTATGCGACTCGATACCAAGAGGTTAGTAATTATAACAGTTTACCACTAAACTCACATCTTCAATGTGATCAGGTATCTACTACATTGTTTTTGCAAGATGCTGAGCAATATGAAAGAGGAAGATTATAGTGCAGGGAAGCGAATGGAGGTGAGATGACGGAGGACTTTGTGTAATTAATTGATCATTTGATTAATTTATATAACAAACCTTTTTTTCAGTGTTATTCATGTACAGCATGTTCACTACACAACATGTAGTGAACTAACTACGTACAGTAGCCAGTAGAGCAGCCACACTAGTTAGCTAGCTAACGTTAGCTGCTAAGATATTGGCTGCGCATCTATATTGTAGCTAGCTAGCTAACGTTAGTCATCAGACTCAATCTTGCGCTACAGGCCATAATACGTGCAGCCATGTATTATTACAGTAGTCCCTCCCAACAAACACCATTGCTATGAACATTTCAAGCATGTTTTATCGATACATGATTTGTGTGCTAAGTAAATGCTTGTTGTGATTGTTAGCAAGCAGGCTAACAAGCTTGCTTGCCACAGCAGCAAGCAACGCCGATACTTGGTTGAATGATTTGTTTCCATCTAATGAATCAAACCCCCAGTATTTACTGAATTATTTCATATAAAACATGTCACTGGATGTAAGTTTACTGCGTTATAACACACCCATTGTATGCCTTGGCTTGATTGGCAAAGGTTCCTCTGGGGAGGCACACATTGGAATTACTGTTTTGATTTCAGGAGTGCCTGGCTGGTACTAACATCTATCTCAGTTCAGTTTCTGCAACATCATGCCTCTGTCCTTCCTTACCCTCTCTCCTTCCTTAGCCCTTCTTTGTGTGAGATGGAGAGAGACTATACACTTTGTCCATGTTTGGCTCTAATTTATAACATCCTATATTATCATCTATGCTTTTCACCCCCCCCCCCCCCCCCCCCCAAGCCAGCAAGGTGTCATTGCATTAATGTCTCATTATATTCCACACGTATCTGTTTATCTACATTGATTCATGCAAAGTATAGGTGACAAATTAGGGTTGGGCTGATATATGATTTAAATTGAATATCGTGATATTTGACATTGATGATATATCGGGAAGTGCAAGACTATACTCTTGTTTGATCTTTACAAATCAAAATTGTGCAGTTATATCAGTTAGGCTGTGTCAACATGTTGTAAATTAAGTCCAAATGAATTAACTAAGATTATTTAATGAGAATGCAACTAATATTGTAAATAAGCACACACATTTCTTATGATTTAGCCATTAACAGCGCAAAACGATTTTTGAATGTCGCAATATTTGGAGTAGCATATTGTAGGAGAGGTCTTTTCAAATATAGCCCAACCCTACTACACATCTGACATGATATCAAATATATTTTTATTTGTCACATGCTTCGTAAACAACAGGTGTAGACTAACCGTGGCAATGTAGAGACAACGAAAATAGAGAAATAATAGAAAAGTAATAATAGATAACTGGGCTGTATACACGGGGTACCAGTAAGTAATTGAGGTATGTGTTCATAAAACTAGGGATAGAGTGACTAGGCAACATGATAGATATAAACAGTAGCAGAGTAATAAAAGAAAATGGTGTAAAAAGGGTCAATGCAGATAGTCCGGGTAGCTATTTGGCCAACTATTTAGCAGCCTTATGGCTTGTGGTAGAAGCTGTTCAGGGTCCTGTTGGTTCCAGACTTGGTGAATCGGTACCACTTGCTGTGCGGTAGCAGAGAGAACAGTCAATGAATTGGGTGGCTGGAGGCTTTGAGAATTTGTAGGTCCTTCCTCTGACAATGCCTGGTATAGAGGTCCTGGATGGCAGGAAGCTTTGCCCCAGTCATGTACTCGGCCAGATGCACCACCCTCTGTAGTGCCTTGCAGTTGCTATACCAAGCAGTGATTCAGCCAGTCAAGATGCTCTCAATGGTGCAGCTGTAGACATTTTTGAGGAGCTTAGCGCCCACGCCATCTGAGGGCCCATCTTTTCAGCCTCCTGAGGGGACAAGTCATTGTCGTTCCCTCTTTGTGACTGTTCGTGTGTGTCGACAATGATAGATCCTTAGTGATGTGGAAACCAAGAAACTTGAAACTCTCAACCCTTTCCTCTACAGCCCTGTTGATGTGAATGGGGGCATGCTTGGCCCTCTGTTTCCTGTAGTCCACAATCAGCTCTTTTACCTTGCTGATTTTGAGGGAGAAATTGTTGTCCAGGCACCACACTGATAGGTCTCGGTCCTCCTCCCTATAAGCTTTCTCATTGCCAGCGGTGGTAGGCCTGATCACAGACGGCAGTGTTGTCAGCATACTTAATGATGGTGTTGAAGTCGTGCGGCCACACAGTTGTGGGTAAACAGGGAGTACAGAAGGGGACTAAGCATGCACCCCTGAGGGGCCCCCGTGTTGCGGGTCAATGTGGCAGACATGTTGTTGCCTACCCACACCACCTGGGGGTGGCCCGTCAGGAATTCCAGGATTCAGTTGCAGAGGGAGGTGTTCAGTCCCAGGGTCCTTAGCTTAATGATGAGCTTGGTGGGCACTATGGTGTTGAACGCTGAGCTGTAATCAATGAACAGCATTCTCACATAGGTGTTTCTCTTGCCCAGGTGGGAGAGGGCAGTGTGGATTGCTATAGCGATTGTGTCATCTGTGGATCTGTTGGGGCGGTATGCAAATTGGAGTGGGTCCAGGTTGTCTGGGGTGATGGTGTTGATGTTTCATGGCTACAGATGTGAGTACTACGGGGGATAGTCATTTAGAGGTTACGTTGGCGTTCTTTTGCACAGGGACTATGGTGGTCAGCTTGAAACATGTCGGTATAACAGACTGGGTCAGGGAGAGACTGAACATTTCAGTGATAACACTTGCCAGCTGGGCCTTGAATGTTAACCTGTTTTAAATGTCTTACTCACATGGGCTATGGAGAGAGTGATCACACAGTCGTTCGGAATAGCTGGTGCTCTCGTGCATGGTTCAGTGTTGCTTGCTTCAAAGCGAGCTTACAAGGTATTTAGCTTGTCTGGTAGGCTGGCTGGGCAGCTCACGGCTGCGTTTCTTTTTGTAATCCATGATAGTTCACAAGCCCTGCCGCATCGGACAAGCGTCAGAGCTGGTGTAGTAGGATTCAATCTTAGTCCTGTACTGACGCTTTGCCTGTTTCATGGCTCGTCGGAGGTTGTAGCGGGATTTCCTATAAGCGTCCGGATTAGTGTCCCGCTCCTTGAAAACAGCAGCTGTAGCCTTTAGCTCAGTGTGGATGTTGCCTGTAATCCATGGCTTCTGGTTGGAAATGTACGTACTGTCACTGTGGGGACGTTGTCGTCGATGCACTTATTAATGAAGCCGGTGACTGATGTGGTAAACTCCTCAATGACATCGGATAAATCCCGGAACATATTCCAGTCTGTGCAAGCAGATGACATACACGCATTGAATAGCTAGCTGGTCCTTCAAATCCAGACACTGCACGCCACAATGCCACCGTAGGTAAAATTATTTTTGAAGTATCCACTGAAGTCCAAAAAAGGCTTTTGAATTCTATCCGAAGGGAATCAGTTGTCGTTGTGTATTACCTGTTAACAGGCAAAATATGCCTAACCCTCGTGTAATTGTGCAGTAGATAGGCCTGTACAGTTGTTTCCTATAGGTTTTTAAATAAGTACTATGCCTTAAAGTACCATCCAGAGATTGTGGCACCAACATTAAACTTGGCCTCTTTCTAAAGGTTCTGAAAACAGAAGAAATGGATCCTAATGCAGTTCATCCACTGGCTGAAGGTCCACAGAGACAACGATTGTGCCATCAGTGAGCACTTAATTTGAAACGCAGTTACTCAAAATGTCAGAGCGTGTAAACAAATGTCCAAGATCTAATGATGAATCATGGGACCATTAGACATTTCAAAGCCTATTCCCTCAGCCTAAAATATATCTGTTTAGTTGCCCACGCAATGCAATTTGAACCTCCCAAAACCCCTCAACATCCTCAGTCACGTATGATGCAATAATGATCTTCCTGACCAGTCTCTCGTTCTAGGCAGGAACCACATTCTTCTTTACAGAAGAGAAGACCCAGGGCCTCAGTGCCTTTACCATGGGCTCTTTGATTCTTGCTGTTTTGAGGAAATGTAGGATCACCTGTGATAGTTCCTAGAGTGAAGGGGCGAGGCGGGATTTGTTGTTACAAGAAACAATATCTGTTAAGTTCCCGAGGCTTTGTGTTCCAAGTTAAGCAACTAGCTTGGGGCCTGTCACATGGGTTTGGGCTAAGAGTAAACCAAGCCTATTTTATTAGAGGCCATGGAATGCGGAGATTTCATACACTCCCTACAGTATGTGCCCTGTTGTATTTGATAACATGAGGGTAAGGTGCATAGAGGATACGCTATAGCCTGTCTGTCTGAGGAGTCGTCGAGAGAGCAGACTGGCCTCCTGTTGCCCACTAGTGTTTGCACTGTCAGTCTTTCTCTTGGTCTCTTACATGGGTCTATGAATGCACTGGCATGCGTATTCAGTATGTTCACTGAATAAGCTCTTGTCCTTTCTCCTCTTTCCTTCTCTTTATCTATCCTGCTCTCTTTGGCGCACACCCCAGTTTGTGTATGTTCCTGAACTGTTTGTCCTCCCTCCCATATGACATGAGGGGATATTCCGATTGGGGTGCTTATCTGTATTTGCAGTGCATATTTGTGCTAACCGGTATAATTTTCTTCAGTTACTGCAGAGTGGATGTCCGGGTGTTAACCTGTCTCCTGTTTTCCAGTTGACTGTTGTGTATGTGAAGTTTGTGTTGACCTCGCTGTTGACTGCAGAGGGGTTGTCAGACAGTATGTGCATATGGTATAGTCTTATACACTGCATATACAGTTACAGCCTATCTGTTATGTACAGTGCATTTGGAAAGAATTCACTTTGTTACATTACAGCCATACTCTAAAATTGATTAAATCGTTTTTTCCCCCTCATCAATCTACACACAATACCCCTAAAGACAAAGCAAAAACAAGTTTTAGAATTTTTTTGCAAATTTATTAAAAATAAACTGAAGTATTACATTTTACAGTACTTTGTTGAAGCTCCTTTGTCAGCGATTACAGCCTTGAGTCTTCTTGGGTATGACACTACAAGCTTGGCACGCCTGTATTTTGGGAGTTTCTCCCATTCTTCTCTGTAGATCCTCTCAATCTCCTGTCAAGTTGGTTGGGGAGTGTCACTGCACTGCTATTTTCAAGTCTCTCCAGAGATATTCGATCTGGTTCAAGTCTTGGTTCTGGCTGGGCCACTCAAATACATTCAAAGACTTGTCCCAAAGCCACTCCTGCGTTGACTTGGCTGTGTGCCTAGGGTCGTTGTCCTGTTGGAAGGTGAACATTCACCCCAGTCTAAGGTCCTGAGCACTCTGGAGGAGGTTTTCATTAAGGATCTCTATACTTTGTTCGATTCATCTTTCCCTCGTTCCTGACTACTTTTCCAGTCCCTGCCGCTGAAAAACATGTTGATGCTGCCACCATGCTTCGCCGTAAGGATGGTGCCAGATTTCCTCCAGAAGTGACACTTGGCATTCAGGCCAAAGAGTTCAATCTAGTTTCTCATGGTCAGTCTTTAGATGCCTTTTGGAAAACTCCAAGCGGGCTGTCATGTGCCTATTACTGAGGAGTGGCATCCGTCTGGCCTCTCAACCATAAAGGCTTGATTAGTGGAGTGCTGCAGAGATGGTTGTCCTTCTGGAAGGTTCTCCCATCTCCACAGCGGAACTCTGGAGCTCTGTCAGAGTGACCATCGGGTTCTTGGTCACCTCCCTGACCAAGGCCCTTCTCCCCCGATTGCTCAGTTTGGCCTGGTGGCCAGCTCTAGGAAGAGTCTTGGTGGTTCCATACTTCTTCCATTTAAGAATGATGGAGGCTGCTGTGTTCTTGGGGACCTTCAATGCTGCAGAAAGTTGTAGGTACCCTTCCCCAGATCTGTGCCTCGACACAATCCTGTCTTGGAGCTTTACGGATAATTTCTTTGACCTCATGGCTTGGTTTCTGCTCTGACATGCACTGTCAACTGTGGGACCTTTATAGAGATAGACAGGTGTGCCTTTCCAAATCATGGCCAATCAATTGAATTTACCATAGATGGACTCCATTCAAGTTGTAGAAATGTCTCAAGGATGATCAATGGAACAGGATGCACCTGAGCTCAATTTTGAGTCTCATAGCAAAGGGGCTGAATACTTGTGTAAATATGGTATGTTTTTTGTGTAGATAAAATGTTTTTTTTTTTTTTGAATAAGGCTGTAATGTAACAAACGGGGGTCTGAATACTTTCCGAATGCACTGTATACATTTGTTTACCTGTATCTTTTTTTCTCTCCAGAGGGGAGGTCTGGCTGCTGGCATCTAGTATATGTAGTTTATATTTCTATTGACCTGTGTGTCTTTCCTCTCCCCAGTTGACTGCAGAGGGGATGTCAGGCAGTAAGGCTCTGGGAGGGGCACGGCGGCGGCGGACGCGGTGCCGACGCTGTCAGGCCTGCATGCGGACCGAGTGTGGCGAGTGCCACTTCTGCAAGGACATGAAAAAGTTTGGCGGGCCCGGAAGGATGAAGCAGTCCTGTCTGCTCCGACAGTGCACAGCGGTAAGTTAGAACACACACGCTAGTGATGGGGGGAGAAATCAATACAGTTACATATCAGGATATTATTTTTGAGGTGGTATTGTTTTTTTACAATATTGCAATATTGTTTTTTTCTGCTAGTTGGCTGTACCTGCACCAAAACTCCAGTATTTTTCCTTCATAGCTTGTTCTCCATCTTCTTTTTAAATAGGCAGCCTATTTGTTTTCAGCAGCTTATGCTCTCTCTTGTCCCTCTGCAGTAGACATATGGGAGCAATATACTTGAACATTGAATCGCAATAAAATCACAGTATCAAATTGCAATACATATAGAATTGAGATACATATCGTATCGGCACCAAATATCGCATTGTGAGGTCCCTGGCAATTCCCAGCCCTAACACGTACTGCTCATTCTTACCTCGTTACCAATATTATTCTACTCTCACTAGGAAATGTACCACTGCTCTATTCCATCCAAAAGTGAATGTATTAGGAAATCTATCAATTGTACAACTGATGCCATTTTCTAGATAGGATGTAACATCTGACACTAACTTTTGAAACATGCACAGGACATGCAGTGCATTCAGAAGGTATTCAGACTCTTTACCTTTTCCACATTTTGTTACGTTACAGCCTTATTCTAAATTGGATTAAAGAAAAAAAAAAGTGCCCCATAATGACAAAGCGATAACAGGTTTTTAGAAATGTTTGCAAATGTATTAATTAAAAAACAGATACCATACTTAGGTATTCAGACCCATTGCTATGAGACGAAATTGAGCTCAAGTGCATCCTGTCTCCATTGATCATCCTTGAGATGTTTCTATAACTTGATTGGAGGTCCACCTGTCGAAAATTAAATTAATTGGACATGATTTGGAAAGGCACACACCTGTTTTATATAAGGTCCCACAGTTGACAGTGCATGTCAGAGCAAAAACCAAGTCATGAAGTCGAAGGAATTGTCTGTAGAGCTCCGAGACAGGATTGTGTCGAGGCACAGATCTGGGGAAGGGTAACAAAACATTTCTGCAGCGTTAAAGGTCCCCAAGAACACAGTGGCCTCCATCATTCTGAAATGGAAGAGGTATGGAATCACCAAGGCTCTTCCTAGAGCTGGCCGCCCGGCCAAACTGAGCAATCGAGGGAGAAGGGCCTTGGTCAGGGAGGTGATCGAGGACCTGATATTCACTCTGACAGAGCACCAGAGTTCCTATGCGGCGATGGGAGAACCTTCCAGAAGGACAACAATCTTTGCAGCAGTCCACCAATCAGGCCTTTTTGGTAGAGTGGCCAGACGGATGCCACTCCTCAGTAAAGGGCAAATGACAGCCCTCTTGAAGTTTGCCTAAAGGACTCTGACCATGAGAAACAAGATTCTCTGGTCTGATGAAACCAAGATTGAACTCTTTGGCCTGAATTACCAAGCGTCATGTCTGGAGGAAACCTGGCAAGATCCCTACGGTGAGGCATGGTGGTGGCAGGATCATGCTGTGGGGATGTTTTTCAGCAGCAAGGACTGGGAGATTAGTCAGGAAAGATGAACAGAGTAAAGTACAGAGGTCCTTAATGGAAACCTGCTCCAGAGTTCTCAGGACCTCAGACTGGGGCAAAGGTTCACCTTCCAACAGGATAACGAGCCAAAGGACACAGCCAAGACAATGCATGTGTGGCTTTGGGACAAACAAGTCTCTGAATGTCCTTGTGTGACCCGGACTAGAACCCGATTGAACATCTCTGGAGAGACCTGAAAATAGCTGTGCAACGACGCTACCCATCCAACCTGACAGAGCTTGAGAGGATCTGCAGAGAAGAATGGGAGAAACTCCCCAAATACAGGTGTGCCAAGCTTGTAGCGTCATACCCAAGAAGACTCGATGCTGTAATCGCTGCCAAAGGTGCTTCAACAAAGTACTGAGTAAAGGGTCTGAATACATGTAAATGTTTTTTTCAATTTTTGAATTTTTTTATACATTTGCAAAAAATTCTAAACCTCTATTTGCTTTATCAATATGGGGTATTCTATGTAGATTGGAGGGGGGACAATTTAATACATTTTAGAATAGGGCTGTAACGTAACAAAATGTGGAAAAAGTCTAGGGGTCTGAATACTTTCCGAATGCACTGTATACTTCTGTCGTTTTCAATGTGTAATGAGATTTGATTGGCATCTGGTATATAGAGCACATTACCTAACCTATAGCTTAATTAACCTCAGTATCAAATATTGTAATTTATCCACGCAAGACTGAAGTTTAGGTTGTTTTTCCTGTTACACAAACCTTCCACACTGCCAAACAATAAACGTGAAGAAGGGAGTTTCCTCATACAGTGCTAACATGTTGTGACCCGTGTCTTTTCCCAAACGTGAAAGGACGAGCTTTAAGAGCTTTTGGCATATCCCTCACACTTATTGAGATCCCGTCTAAACAGAAACCACCGTTTAGACTAGAATATAAACTCATGTTTATGATACACAATCAATTGACAACCCATTGACGACAGTTACAGTGCCTTCAGAAAAATATTCATACTCCTTGATTTGTATAAATATGCACACCCATTTGACACAACAAATTGAGCTCCGGTGCATCCAATATCCTTTGATCATCCTTGATGTTACTACAACTTGATTGGACTCCACCTGTGGCCAATTTAAGTTGTTTGGACATGATTTAGAAAGAAAAACACCTGTCTATATAAGGTCCCACAGTTGACAGTGCATGTCAGAGCAGAAACTATACCATGAAGTCAGAGGAACTGTCTGTAGATCTCTGAGATATATGCCTTATCACAATTCTATCTTAGGGAGGGTATAAAACCATTTCTAGAGTGTTGAAAGTTTCCAAGAGCAAATTGGTCTCGAAAAAATATGGAACTACCCAGACTCTGCCTGGAGGTGGCTGTCCGACCAAACTGAGCAAGAAGGACCTTGGTCAGGGAGGTGACCAAGAACCCAATAACTACTCTGACAGAACTACGAAGTTCCTTGGCTGAGATGGGAGAACCTGCCAGAAGGAAAGCGGTCTTATATGTGCTTTTGTATGTATGCCAGTGGGTATGCTGTATATAGGGTTGCAACGGGTCGGAAACTTATTGCGAAATTTCCAGAAATTTTCCATGGGAAGTTAATCCCTGCAATTTAAAGTCACAGTTATGAAAACTTAGGACACTGATGCGGCCTTTCTACTGACTCTGAATAACACCAAAAGAAAAATGCCCAGGGTCCCTGCTCATCTGTGTTAACGTGCCTTAAACATGCTGCAAGGAGGCATGAGGACTGCAAATGTAGCCAGGGCAATATTGCAATATCTGTACTGTGAGACGCCTAAGACGGCGCTACAGGAAGACAGGACAGACAGCTGATCATCCTCGCAGTGGCAGACCACGTGTAACGACACCTGCACAGGATCAGTACATCCGAACATCACACCTGCGGGACAGGTACAGGATGGCAATAACAACTGCCCGAGTTACACCAGGAACGCACAATCCCTCCAGTGCTCAGACTGTCCGCAATAGGATGAGAGAGGCTGGACTGAGGGCTTGTGGGCCTGTTGTAAGGCAGGTCCTCACCAGACATCACCGGCAACAACGTCGCCGCTGGACCAGACAGGAATGTCAAAAAGTGCTCTTCACTGACAAATTGCAGTTTTGTTTCACCGGGGGTGATAGGCGGATTTGCATTTATCGTCGACGGAATGAGCGTTACACCGGGGCCTGTACCCTGGAGCGGGATCGATTTGGAGGTGGAGGGTCCGTCATGGTCTGGGGCGGTGTGTCACAGCATCATCGGACTGAGCTTGTTGTCATTGCAGGCAATCTCAATGCTGTGCGTTACAGGGAAGACGTCCTCCTTTGTGGTACCCTTCCTGCAGGCTCATCCTGACATGACCCTCCAGCATGACAATGCCACCAGCCAAACTGCTCATTCTATGTGTGATTTCCTGCAAGACAGGAATGTCAGTGTTCTACCATGGCCAGCGACGAGCCCGGATCTCAATCCCATTGAACACGTCTGGGACCTGTTGGATTGGAGGGTGAGGGCTAGGGCCATTCCCCCCCAGAAATGACAGGAAACTTGCAGGTGCCTTGGTGGAGGAGTGGGGTAACATCTCGCAGCAAGAACGGGCAAATCTGGTGCAGTCCATGAGGAGGAGATGCACTGCAGTACTTAATGCAGCTGGTGGCCACACCAGATACTGATTGTTACTTTTGATTTTGACTCACCCTTTGTTCAGGGACACATTATTCCATTTCTGTTAGTCACATGTCTGTGGAACTTGTTCAGTTTGTCTGTTGTTGAACCTTAAGTCCATACAAATATTTACACGTTAAGTTTGCTGAAAATAAACACAGTTGACAGTGAGAGGACGTTTCTTTTTTTGCTGAGTTCTTTTTTTGCTGACTTTTTTTGCTGAGGACGTTTCTTTTCGTCCACAGAAGGTATTTGCACTGGTGACAGACAATGCTGTGAACATGAAGGCTGCTTGGTCTAAAGTGAGGGGTCCTACCCTCACATCACACCCATTGGTTGTGCTGCTCATGCATTAAATCTTCCCCTCAATCTTCCCCTCACTGAAAACAATGGATACATTCTACAAAAGAGCCAAGGAAATTGTTAGGTATGTGATCAAGGTCCTCAATTTATAGCAGCAATCTACCTCACCAAGCAAAGTGAGAAGAATAAGAGCACCACATTGAAGCTGCCCCGCAATACCTGTTGGGGTGGTGTTGTCATCATTTTTGACACTCTCCAAGAAATTGCCATATCACAGTCTGCCGATATGGACAGCCCCATCAAGAGGATCCTCCTGGATGATGTATTTTGGGAGAGAGTGGTAAGCAGCCTGAAACCAGTAGCAGTAGCCATTGCACGCATTGAGGGAGACAATGCCACCCTGTCTGATGTTCAGACTCTGCTTGCAGATGTAAGAGGAGAAATCCGTACTGTCCTGCCCACTTCACTGTTGCTCCAAGCAAAGGAAACTGCAGTTCTGAAATGCATCAAAAAGCGTGAAGACTTCTGCCTTAGGCTCATACACGCCGCAGCGTTCAAGTTGGACCCCAAGTATGCTGGCAAGAGCATCCTGTCTGTTACAGAGATCAACAAGGCCTATGGTGTCTCGCCACCTTGGCCTGGATGGGGGCAAGGTTCTTGGCAGTCTGGCGAAGTACACTTCCAAGCAAGGTCTTTTGGGATGGAGATGCAAACATCTCATCAGCCACCTAGTGGAAGGGACTTTGTGGATCTGAGGCTCTTTCCCCTATTGCCTCATCATCCTCCAAATCCCACCAACATCAGCTGCCTCAGAGCGCAAATGGCCCTTGTTTGGGAACACACACACACCAAAGCATTTAACAGGCTGACCAATGCAAGGGTGGAAAAATTGGTGGCCATCCGGGAAAGTTTGAGGCTTTTTGAGCCTGACAACGAGCCATCCTCAACAAGGTTGGAAAGTGACAGTGAAGATTAGGCCTCTGATGTTCAAGAGGTGGACATACCGTGAAGCATGGTGGTGGCGGCCCATGGTATGTGCAAATGACCTGAGACTGGGGCGAAGATTAACGTTCCAACGGGACAATGACCCCAAGCATACGGCCAGGGCAACGCTGGAATGGCTTCAGAACAAGAATGTGAAAGTCCTCGAGTGGTCCAGCCAAAGCCCAGATTTGGATCCCATTTGAAAAACAGTGGAAAGACTTGAAAATTGCTGTTAAATTAGATACATATCGGTGGTTAACAGAGCTTCAAAAAATCTGCAAGGAAGAATGTAAGAAAATCCCCAAATCCAGATGTGCAAAGCTGATACAGACATACCCAAGATGACTCAAAGTTGTAATTGCTGCCAAATGTGCTTCTATTGACTCGGGTGCGAATACTTATGTAAATTAGAGTTCTGTATAAAATGTTCAATAAATTAGCAAAAAAAAATGTAAAAACATGCTTTCAATATTTCATTATGGTGTAGTTGGGTGAGAGATCACTAATCCATTTTGAATTCGGGCTGTAACAACAAAATGTGCAATAAGTCAAGGGGAATGAATACTTTCTGAAGGCACTGTATAACATATACAATATGTCAACTGTATTTTGCTGTTTACATTCTGAAAATCTGCCTCTGGTTTAGCAAAGCTGTTTCAGAGAGCGAATGTCATCAAAATAGAGTAGTCATCCCCTGCATGAAAGTGGATAAGCTTGTTCGAACGCCTTTAGTGATTTAGGGTGTGATTTTTATCGATTGGTTTGCGAATGCCTGAAATGGCATAGATGGCTGGTTGCCTAGACGTGGGAAATGTGATGCGTTACCTTGGTAACTGAGCACATTGTTACTTTAGTGTTATTTTTTTGGGCGGGCAGCAATTTGCTTTGATCAGTTTTATTTTCTCGACAGATAGCTGGAAGACTGATCTTGTGGTGAAGGAAGGAAATTAGGTTGGATGTATACAGGGATACTAATCCACAGAATCTGTGCAGATTAGTTCTTCAATCTCATTAATTTCTAATAGTTGGTCAATGGATCTTGGCTAGATTCTGTTCACCTCAAACTTGTTTGGCTTGATAAGTGAGTAATTTTGACCTCAGTACAGTTTATTTTTTCGATTAGTCAAAATTCCACTGTTGGCAGGTTCATGAAAATGTTGAGCTGGACAACTGGGGTAATGTGTGAAAGAAAATAAACCTAATAAATACAGTGCTCTGTCCCTGTGCTTCTGAAAAAGCACTCCTCCCTTTACCTCTTTTTTTATTTTTTTAATATTTTTTAATTAAGTGGCTGGCAAATATCTCTATATTAATGCATTTGCTTTCATCCACACACTCTCAATTAGCTAGGTCCTCCTAAGAGCAGCAGGTGTCCAATTTTGTTTTATTTATTCCTGCGCTTCAATTTAGATGCATAATAAATGTACCATCCATAGTGAATGAATACATGGTTACAGCTCCACCTCTGAGCCCTCTATCCTGAATGGACCCACATACAATATTTGATTTATGTACATATACACATTTATATTGGTTACGCACATACAATATTTGATTTTATATTGAATAAATATATTGTTTAACATGGTTATATAACATGTTATTTTCTTCCTTGTAGCCTGTGTTGCCCCACACAGCGGTGTGCTTCTCGTGTGGGGAGGCGGGGAAGGAGGACACGGTAGACACAGAAGAAGAGAAGTTTAGCCTCTCTCTGATGGAGTGTACCATCTGCAACGAGATCATCCACCCCAGCTGCCTCAAGGTGGGGCCAGACCCTCTGTGTATGGCCGGCTGTCAAAGCTGGAGAAGTGTGTGTGTGTGTGAGAGAGAGCGAGAGAGAGAGAGAGTGGGTGTGTCTCTCTTCCATTCATACTGTCCTAAGTCAAGTGTCTGCTCTATCTAGTATTGGTTACATACATTTATTGATTGAATGATTTGTGATTTCATTGTTTTATTTTCTCCAACCTACAGATGGGTAAAGCAGAAGGCATCATAAATGATGAAATCCCGAATTGTTGGGAGTGCCCAAAATGCCATAAGGAAGGCAAGACCAGTAAGGTGAGAACTGTGACTGGGAACACTGGTCTGTCAGGCTCTGCTGATAAAACTAAACCAGAGAGGTTAACAAAGGACATCTATGATGTATGGATTAATCAATAATGGTTGATAAGGTAGGAGGATTGATTTGGAATGGAACGCGTTAGTCCTTTTATAGAAAATGTATTTGTCTAAATAAGCTCTTGGAATATAATTTTGTTTCATTGACCAGATCCCCATTTCATATACTGTAGTAGGCTATTACATATACAGTGCATTCGGAAAGTATTCAGACACCTTGACTTTTTCCACATTTTGTTATGTCACAGCTTCATTCTAAAATGTATTAAATAGTCCCCCCCCCCCCCACCCTCAGTCTACTCACATTATCCCGTAATGACAAAGCAAAAGCAGGTTTTTAGAAATCTTTGAATAAAATAAACGGAAATATCGCTTTTACCTAAGTATTCAGACCTTTTACTCAGTACTTTGTTGAAACACCGACAAGCTTGGCACACCTGTATTTGGGGAGTTTCTCCCATTCTTCTCTGCAGATCCTCTCAAGCTCTGTCAGTTGGATAGGGAGCTGTTAGATCGATTTCAAGTCCGGGCTCTGGCTGGGCCCCTCAAGTACATTCAAAGACTTGTCCTGAAGCCACTCCTGCGTTGTCTTGGCTGTGCGCCGAGGGTCGTTGTCCTGTTGGAAGGTGAACCTTCGCCCCAGTCTGAGGTCCTGAGAGCTCTGGAGCAGGTTTTCATCAAGGATATCTCTACTTTTCTCTGTTCATCTTTCCCTTTATCCTGACTAGTCTCCCAGTCCCCGCTGCTGAAAAACATCCCACAGCATGATGCTGCCATCATGCTTCACCGTAGGGAAGGTGCCAGGTTTCCTCCAGACGTGACGCTTGGCATTCAGGCCAAAGAGTTCAATATTGGTTTCATCAGACCAGGGAATCTTTCTTTCTCATGGTCTGAGAGTCCTTTAGGTGTCTTTTGGCAAACTCCAAGGGGCTGTCCATGTTAATTTATTTTACTGAGGAGTGGCTTCTGTCTGGCCACTGTACGATAAAGGCCCGATTGTTGGAGTGCCGCAGAGATGTTTGTCCTTCTGGAAGGTTCTCCCATTATTTAATCCATTTTAGAATAAGACTAACGGAACAAAGGGGAAGGGGTCTGAATACATTCCGAATGTACTGTACATATTCTTCAATCCTCTTCCCCTTTCTCCACACATCAGGATGGGGGTGATGGCTCAGGGAAGAGGCGGATGGACAACGGGGAGGTGGGCCGATGGAAGCTGACCGACGATCCTCCGCCCACCAAAAAGAAACCCCCCTCTTTAGATGACGGGGGGCGGCAGGACGGTCACAAGAGGAAGAAGGAGAAGGAGCTTCCCCAGGACAGCGGCCCCAAAAAGAAGGTAGGACGATCTTGGTGAAGTGTTGCAGTTTGCAGACATTTAGCATGCACACCGAGTATACCAAACATTAGGAACACCCTCCTAATACTGTGTTGCATCCCTCCCCTTTTGCCCTCAGAACAGCCTCAATTCATCGGGCATGGACTCTAAAAGGGGCAGAAAGCGTTCCACAGGGATGCTGGCACATGTTGACCCCAATGCTTCCCACAATTGTGTCAAGTTGGCTGGGTGTCTTTTGGGTGGTGGACCATTCTTGATACACATTCTTGACACAAACTGGTGTGCCTGGCACCTAGTACCATACCCCGTTCAAAGGCACTTAAATCTTTTGTCTTGCCCATTCACCCTCTGACTGGCACACATGCACAATCCATGTCTCAATTGTCTCATGGCTTAAAAATCCTCTTTAACCTGTCTCCTCCCATTCATCTACACTGATTTTTGAAGTGGATTTAACAAGTGACATCAAAAAGGGATCATGGCTTTCATCTGGTCAGTCTGTCATGGAAAGTGCAGGTGTCCTTAATGTTTTGTATGCTCAGTGTATAGTTGCTAAGAGGCCTACAAGTTGTGACCAATTGTATGAACGCAGCTTGCCAACTCTTCTCTGTCTGACCTTTTACCTCAGATGAAAGGGGCGCATGAAAAACGCTTGAAAAAGGTAATTTCATGTGAACAAAATGTTAAGCTCTGTCATAAAGCATATGGTAACTACGAACTGGATTCAATCTGTATCGCTGAAGTTCCCTGTACATTTTTTTTTAAAGGTAATTCCCGATTGAGCCGACATCTGCAGTGTTTACCGTTGAATGCAGTCTTTGCGAATGCGCCAACATTGCCCTTGAATTTCAATTGAGGTATAACGCGAATCTTCTGGGATATGGACTGAATCCAGCTCTTAGTCGAGTTCAAGTTATATTTCTCAATGGTAAAGGTTAGGGTTCATGCTCCTCTGTCACTCTCTTCACTAACGTTATCCCTCCCATAACAGAAACAGAAGCCTAACGTGTCAGAGACTGCAGAGTCCAATGGGCCCAACTCCTCCACCGGAGGCGGCCAGGGTTCCGGAGGGGGTTCCAACTCCACGCAGTCCCCCACCTCTACGGCCAGCCAGGACCAGCGCTCGCACCACCGTGAGAAATTGGAGCGCTTCAAGCGCATGTGCCAGCTCCTTGAGCGTGTCCGCGAGTCCAGCTCATCGAGCTCGTCTAGTTCTGAGTCTGACTCGGAGTCCGACTCTGACTCGCCTTCCGGTTCAGATGGCCGGCGCGGCTCTGAACCGTCCTCCCCCGTACTCGTCACTTATAGCAACAGTGCAAGGGAGCGCAACCGGGAACGGGACAGGGAGAGGGACAGGAGGCTGGCGGAGCTGGGCTTCAGTGCCAGTGAGGACTCTGAGGGAGAGGGAAGTGTTAAGGAGGAGGAGGAGGCGGTGGAGGAGCAGGTTGTGGGAGACAAGCCTCGGCGTAGAGGGGAGGGACCTCCACGGGGCCGCAAGGGGCTCACGACAGACGGGAATGACGAGGAGAGTGGGGAGAGGAGTCGGAAGTCTACCCCATTGCCTCCACCCTCCCCTCTCTCCTCCACCCAGCCTCCACCTTCCTCCGGCCACGGTCCCTCGCCAGGTTCAGAGGGATTCTCCGGTAAGCGCAGCAACGGCTCTGAGACGCGCAATGGACGGACACGGGCGGGGGTGAGGGACCGGGAGACTCAGGAGAAGGAGAACGCCAACAACAGCAGCGGAGGCTCAGTGGCCAACCACCGACACGGAACTGGCAAGGGCAACAAGGGCAGCAAGATCCGTAGCAACAAGCAAACAGGGTCCCAACCAACGTCGAGGAACAGTAGCAACTCTTCTGCTTCTACTGCCACTTCCACATCCAATGGGGGAGGGGGAGGCAGCAACTCCTCAGGGGGCATGTCAGCCCTCGCCGCCTCACCCCGGTCACAGCCGTCCCGGATGGCTCCACGTTCGCAGATGATGAAACGCAGCCCCCCTGCTGTGCCCTCGCCTCCCCGGCCTGTTCAGATGGAGCGGCATTTGGTGCGGCCACCACCCGCCTGCCCCGAGCCCCACTGCCTGCCCCTGGACAGCGGCTCCTCCCACGTGATGCCCCGCGACGTCTGGCTCCACGTCTTCCAGCACCTCAGCCAGAGGGAGCTGTGCGTCTGCATGCGGGTCTGTCGGACATGGAGCCGGTGGTAAGTCTAGACAAACGGTTCAGATGTGGTCAGCATCCAGTTGGGCTGGGAGGGGGTAGTTCAACACAAACTTGTTTGGACTACTGAGAAATGCCTCTTTGATGTTGAGAACAATAGAAAACCATCCCTGAAAGGATATTCATTGACTGCAGTGACTCAAATTCTGTGGCGTACAGTAGACCAGACTTTCTCTTGTTCTCATCCCAGTCTTTTATTTTCTGTCTTGCTCTCTCAGGTGCTGTGATAAGAGATTGTGGACTCAGATTGACCTCAGCCGGCAGCGCTCTATCACCCCTCCTATGCTGAGTGGTATAATCCGCAGGCAACCAGTCTCCCTTAACCTGGGCTATACCAACATCTCGAAGAAGCAGCTCATGTGGCTTATCAACCGTCTACAAGGTATCTTGTGTTCATTCAACACCTGATCATGTCCTATTGTAGTTTGGCTGTCATCACCTCATTGCTGTATTGCTAGTCTGCCTTAGGGATTACGCTAACTCCTGGCCCCTTTCTCTTCCAGGTCTACTGGAGCTGAATGTGTCGGGCTGTCCCTGGTCCTCTGTGTCGGCCCTGTGTCAGGCTGCTTGTCCCTGCCTGCGTCTGCTCGACCTCAGCAGGGTAGAAGACATGAAGGACTCGCACCTGAGGGAGCTCCTGGCGCCCGCTGCTGACACTCGGACAGGTTCGTGACAAGTCACTCACATGATTTATTAGCCATCCATAACCTGCAATACGAGGTGAATGCTATATAGGTGCAAATGAAATACAGTTGCAAATGCAGAGAATTGGTCTGTGTTAACAAAGCCCTGGCTTCCCAAATATTTTTTTGAAATCCAGTTTGTTGGGATTTTGTTTAATTCGTTTAGTTTTACCAGTTCCTCCAATCAAACTACTTGTTTACTGGTGAATACAGACAAGGGCATTAGTAGTGGGAGATTTCCGAGGAAGTGGACTGGTGTGAATTGTATTGGAATGTCGGGAGGCCCAGCTTTATTGTTATAGGCACGTTATTGGGGACGTGCACAATTCTGGAAGGAGAAATGGAGTCCCTTGAGAAAGCAAGTACAAGATTGGTGTCAGGGATGGAGCGGCAGTATTATCATAAGGAGGCGTGAGGGAGAAGAGTGAGGGAGAAGAGGTCTAAGAGAGTGAGGGAATAAGAGGGTGAGCTTGAGTCGGATAAAAAAAATTGTGGAAAAAAGGGAGATGGTTTGTCAAAGAATGGTAGAAAGTATAAGCAGAGGGAGCTGAAGACGAGGAGAAATGGAAGTGAATGAGGGTGAAGTATCGGAGGTGGTAGGTGAGGTAAAGTTATCGAAAACTGAGGTATGCACCAAGGATCAGGATAAAGAAGAGTCTGACAGTAGGCATGTAGTTTATGGAAAAGGGGGACTCTAGCCTCCCGGGTGGAGCAGTGGTTAAGCTGTGCCCATCAGACTCTGGGTTCGCACCCAGGCTCTGTCGTAACCGGCCGCGACCGGGAGGTCCAGGGCGGCGACGCACAATTGGCCTAGCGTCGCCAGGGTTAGGAAGGGGTTGGCCGGTAGGGATATCCTTGTCTCATCGCGCACCAGCGACTCCTGTGGCGGGCCGGGTGCAGTGCGCGCTAACCAAGGTTGCCAGGTGCACGTGTTTCCTCCGACACATTGGTGCGGCTGGCTTCCGGGTTGGATGCGCGCTGTGTTAAGAAGCGGTGCGGCTTGGTTGGGTTGTGTATCGGAGGACGCATGACTTTCAACCTTCGTCTCTCCCGAGCCCTTACGGGAGTTGTAGCGATGAGACAAGATAGTAGCTACTAAAACAATTGGATACCACGAAATTGGGGAGAAAACGGGGTAAAATTGAAAAAAAAGGGGGACTCTTGAATTTTGGCTGATCCATTTGTGGTTTCATGGTGGGTGGAAAAAGTGTTGGGTAATGTGGACTCTGTGGGTAAAGTGGTCTAGTGATAATTGTTTGTTTCTGTTGGGCAGAGGAAGAATTCGCTCAAAGTAAAAACAAATGGGGGCAAGTAAAGTGAATTGTTTCGTTCTCATGAAAAGGGCACCCGTGAAGGAGTGATAACTGGGGTAGCAGTAGATATACAGTTGAAATCAGAAGTTCACATACACTTAGGTTGGAGTCATTAACTCGATTTTCAACCACTCCACAAATGTATTGTTGACAAACTAGAGTTTTGGCAAGGCGGTTAGGACATCTACTTTGTGCATGACACAAGTAATTTTTCCAACAATTGTTAAGATTATTTCACAAACACTAAGTTGACTGTGCCTTTTTTAAACAGCTTGGAAAACTCCAGAAAAGGATGTCATGGCTTTAGAAGCTTCTGATAGGCTAATTGGCATCATTTGAGTCAATTGGAGGTGTACCTGTGGATGTATTTCAAAGCCTACCTTCAAACTCAGTGCCTCTTTGCCTGACATCATGGGAAAATCAAAAGAAATCAGCCAAGACAGAAAAAAATTGTAGTCCACAAGTCTGGTTCATCCTTGGGAGCAATTTGCAAATGCCTGAAGGTACCACGTTCATCTGTACAAACAATAGTACGCAACTATAAACACCATGGGACCATGCAGCCGTCTTACCGCTCAGGAAGGAGACTCATTCTGTCTCCTAGAGATGAACGTACTTTGGTGCGAAAAGTGCAAATCAATCTCAGAACAACAGCAAAGGACCTTGTGAAGATGCTGGAGGAAACTGCTACAAAAGTATCTATATCCACTGTAAAACGAGTCTTATATCTATATAACCTGAAAGGCCGCTCAGCAAGGAAGAAGCCACTGCTCCAAAACCGCCATAAAAAAGCCAGACTATGGTTTGCAACTGCACATGGGGACAAAGATTGTACTTTTTGAGAAATGTCCTCTGGTCTGATGAAACAAAAATAGAACTGTTTAGCCATAATGACCATCGAGGAAAAACGGGGAGGCTTGCAAGCCGAAGAACACCATCCCAACCATGAAGCATGGGGGTGGCAGCATCATGTTGTGGGGGTGCTTTGCTGCAGGAGGGACTGGTGCACTTCACAAAATAGATGGCATCATGAGGCAGGAAAATAATGTGGATATATTGAAGCAACATCTCAAGACATCAGCCAGGAAGTTAAAGCTTGGTCGCAAATGGGTCTTCCAAATAGACAATGACCCCAAGCATACTTCCAAAGTTGGCAAAATGTCTTCAGGACAACAAAGTCAAGGTATTGGAGTGGCCATTACAAAGCCCTGACCTCAAGCCAATAGAAAATGTGTGGGCAGAACTGAAAAGTTGTGGGCGAGCAAGGAGGCCTTACAAACCTGACTCAGTTAAACCAGCTTTGTCAGGAGGAATGGGCCAAAATTCACCCAACTTATTGTGGGAAGCTTGTGGAAGGCTACCCGAAACGTGTGACCCAAGTTAAACCATTTTAAAGGCAATGCTACCAAATACTAATTGAGTGCATGTAAACTTCTGACCCAATGGGAATGTGATGAAAGCTGAAATAAATAATTCCCTCTACTATTATTCTGACATTTCACATTCTTCAAATAAAGTGCTGACCTAAGACAGGACATTTTTACTAGATTAAATGTCAGGAATAGTGAAAAACTGATTTAAAATGTATTTGGCTAAGGTGTATGTAAACTTCTGACTTCAACTGTAAACATTGACCAGCTGAGGGCATGTGATGCTTGTCATTTGATGCGACAAAGACCAGGTGGACAGAGTGGGGAAATAGCGATTGGCTGTTCTTTTGAGTTTTGAAGTTGAGTCTTTGCCTGACAAAGTGAAGTTAGGATATACATTGGGGCAAAAAAGTATTTAGTCAGCCACCAATTGTGCAAGTTCTCCCACTTAAAAAGATGAGAGGCCTGTAATTTTCATCATAGGTACACTTCAACTATGACAGACAAAATGAGAAAAAAAAATATCCAGAAAATCACATTGTAGGATTTTTAATGAATTTATTTGCAAATTATGGTGGAAAATAAGTAATTTGTGAGTATAGTGTTAGATGGTAGGGTATTTATTTAGTACATTTTTCTTTTTCAAGTAAAGTATAAGGGAGTTGTACTCCAATCTAGTAGGTGGCGGTAATGCAACAAATTGGATGCCAACCGCTGTTAAACCTCATAGAAGAAGTAGTAACCTGCACTACACTATGGAAGGGAAGATGCCGTGCTGTGTTCATTGGCATTTGTGACATCGTCTATCCAATCGTCTATAAAATGTACTGTTTAATTTCACTGTACTGTCATGCTTGTTTTCAGTGAATATTGTTGCAAGTGAAGAACCACTCCCTTTTCATAGTGCAGTAGTTCCCACACTTTTTATAGTCCCGTACTCTTTCAAACATTCAACCTCCAGTTGCGTACCCCTCCAGCACCAGGGTCAGCGCACTCTCAAATGTTTTTTTTTTTTTTTTTTGCCATCATTGTAAGCCTGCCACACACACTACACAATACATTTATTAAACATAAGAATGAGTGAGTTTTTGCCACAAACCAGCTCGTGGTAAGTGACAAAGAGCTCTTATAGGACCAGGGCACAAATAATAATAACCAATAATTTTGCTCTTTATTTAACCATCTTACATATAAAACCATATGTGTTCATCAAAAATTGTGCATAACTCACCACAGGTTAATGAGAGGGGTGTGCTTGAAAGGATGCACATAACTCTGCAATGTTGGGTTGTATTGGAGAGTCTCAGCCTTAAATAATTTTCCACACAGTCTGCCTGTATTTAGTTTTCATGCTAGTGAGGGCCGAGAATCCACTCTCACATAGGTAAGTGGTTGCAAAGGGCATCAGTGTCTTAACAGCGCGATTTGCCAAGGCAGGATACTCTGCAATTCACAGAACCGCTTGTTGCAATTTCGGTGGGGCTCTCTAGTTCAGATATTGGTAAGTGGACTGGAGGCAGGGCATGAAAGGGATAACGAATCCAGTTTGTCATCTGTTTGGGGAATGTAATTGCGCACCCAGCTCACTCAGGTGCTTCGCTATATCACATTTGACATTTTCCGTAAGCTTGACTTAATTTGCACACAAATCATACAATGATGGAAAGACCTGTGCGTTGTCCTTGTTAATGCAGACCGAGAAGAGCTCCAACTTCTTAATCATAGCACATTGAATGTAGTTGCGGAGAGTACATGTAATCTTAGCTTCAGATCATTCAGGCGGGAAAAACGTCACCCAGATAGGCCAGTCGTGTGAGAAACTCATCATGCAAGCGGTCAGACAAGTGAAAATGTAAGCTTGTAAAAATGTAAGCTTGTCTCTCAAAAAAACGTGTCAATATTTTGCCCCTTGATAACAGCTCATTTTTTGTATGTGAATCACATTTTTATTTGGCCAACCCCAATTTGGGAATACCTGTCATAGTGCATTACATTGATAAACACACAGACTGTGAATCCTAAATGTCCTGTAACATGTTTTGCTTTGTTCTTGGTTGAAAAGCTCATGGCGAGAGCAGAGGGGGGCGGTTCCAGAACGTAACAGAGCTGCGATTGGCCGGGCTGGACTTGACAGATGTCACGTCCCGCCTGTTGGTGCGCTACCTGCCCCACTTGACCAAGCTGGACCTGAGTCAGTGTGGCAACATCACGGACCAGACCATCCACACACTGACCACCCCCATGTCTCCACTGAAAGATAGCCTCACCCACCTCAACCTGGCAGGTAAAGACTACACGGTAGACTCACTAGCCCCAAATACACCAAGGTAGGTACCCTGTTTTTTGTTTGTTCGTATATTTGACTATTGCAGGTTCAGACTACTGATGACCAGGGATCTGCTCCAGATACTGACCTTTTCTTCCCTCTGAGATGTTTAATTATGCTAAAGTAGCAAGTAGCAACATACAGAGATACTTGTTGTTTTATTTCCCAACGATATCAACCTGGCTCCTGGTTGAAATATTCA
The DNA here is from genome assembly GCF_057628025.1 of Oncorhynchus mykiss. Classification (NCBI taxonomy): domain Eukaryota; kingdom Metazoa; phylum Chordata; class Actinopteri; order Salmoniformes; family Salmonidae; genus Oncorhynchus; species Oncorhynchus mykiss. The sequence goes on from NC_143033.1 coordinate 71,754,502, forward strand.
AACCACGTTTACTGATTGAAGTGTTGCAGTGATTGTGGTTATGTAGGTAGACCGTTGGTAGTTAACCTCCTGTTGTTTTCTCCTGTCCGCAGGCTGTGTGAAGGTGACTGAGCAGTGCCTGCCCCTGTTGCGCCGCTGTGCCTCCCTGCAGAGCGCTGACTTGCGCTCCTGCACCTTGCTCACCCCTGATGCCTGTCAGCTCCTCTCCTTCCCTTGCCCTGATGATAGGGTGCTGCTCAAGAACAGCTAAGGGCCTGCGACGCCTCCACCCACACACACTTGCACACACACACACACATCAACCCCCACCACACTACAGAGAGATAAGAGAACGAGAGGGACCCTGCGATGTGGGCAGTGAGCCAGCCACTGAGGGAAAAGGACATGGAGTGGGAGCCACGAAAGAGAAAAGTGGGATTAGAGAATGAGAGAACCATAGACCTTTGCCTACATTTCTCTGGATCGACTTGTTTGTGAACGGACATCATTGAAAATGTTTTAGCATGTACATATTCAATATCTGTACAATGGGTGTGTGTATATAAATGTAGTTTACTGTAAATTACCCAATCCGCCCCTTCCCTCTCTCCTACCCTCACACCAACCATTATCCAGCTGACGTGTAAAGGCACTGCACTGCGCCACCATCTTGAACTAGCATCATTTGCACTCCATAACCAAAAACTCCTGACGAACTAATCAATTTCCTCTTTCGTGGCGTCAGACTACGAAGAATGTACCCAATGCCAGAGGCTGCGCCCCATCGGAAGCCGTTTAATGTCCAGACGGATGCTGGGCTGTTAGTGTGTGTGTGTGTGTCTTTGTAAGTATGTGTGAGAGATGTAAACGGTGTTAATGTGACAGTTGGTGCGAGAAAGAGACGGAAACATGACCCGTGTGTACGTCTCCTTCACCGCTAAGCTCTTTGCTGCCCTCAATCTTTCTGGGGGTTAAGGACATTCAAGGCCCTACATATCCTGTTCAATGGCCAGAGAGCCACTAGAGCCCATAACTCCTAGCCCCGACCACAACCCCTTATTTTCCTCTCTTTTCCTGCCCAACGTGCCATTCTTATGGGGTCTGTCCATCCTTGTCAATCTGATTGTCCTACTCTGTACACTGGACAGCCCTTCCCATCACACTCTGTCTCTCTGCTGCCATGGCCCTTTTGCAGCTTGTGCTGCCCACCGTCTGTGCTGTGTGCGTACATTATGCAGAGAGCTGGACCTTGCTGTGTCCGACTGCAATGAACCATGCTTACCGTACTGTTTCATACCAGACCTGGAATTTGCCACGGCCCCTTTCTTCACTGCTTCACAATGCCTGGCTGATGTAACATTATCTTGTATATTTGCAGACCGGTTCAGTCTAGATCACGACCGCACGAACTTCCAGTGAATGACTGACACGTTTTGAGTATGACTTGGGAAAACTGTGTCGATAACAGAGACCGTCCGTTGCACTGCGCTTGCTGCGCCACGTGGCAGGGGGGTTTAAAACTAAGGCTGACCCTGGTTGGACTTCTGCCTCAGATGTGAGGGACTTTGAAGATTTTCCCAGAATTGGGTTTTCATTTAAGTGTCCACATGCTGCTTTATCTTCCAAAGCCAGGAACATCCCAGCCCATCCAACCTGCCACGCAGTGTCATTATCTTAAAGGTCTTGTAGGATGAGGGTTTGATTGAATCAGTTGTAGCAATTCCCCAAATTGTTTCTCCATTAGGGTATCCCTGGGCGTGCTGGTTTTGGACTCTAATCACAAATCCATTGCAGTATTTTATTCAGGCTCAACTTTTTTAACCAATCAACTCTCAATCCAGTTCAGAGTCCAACATCAACAGTCAGTTGTTCCTTTTCCTGCTCACCCTATCATTATTAATAATGGATGTTATCGGTTGAAACCAGCATGTACAGGTTGTTCAGACCAGAGCCCAAGCTGTATTTTATTTGGTTGAGCTGTATTGAATTAACATGAGCAGTATTTGACATGAGTAAACGTCATTCAGCTGAATGGGACTGCATTGGACCAGTTCAGAGAGTAGCTATTGGACTCAACGGGCCAGTTCATTCAGTATTGGACTGGACATCACTTTGTCATGCAATGCTGGACTCAACCATGCCAGGTTGAAGTGTTTCCCTTGTCTGTCTCCTCCTTCAATAGCAGTTGTCCACTTCCTGAGCCATGTTGATCTGTATTTGTGCTTCAGTGCCACAGTGGATCTTGCTGCTGTGTGCTATCTGGAACTAAACCCAACCAACTCTAGGTGGGTTGGTGGACGGTCTTAAACCTCAATCTGTAATTCTCATCTAAATCACGTGTTTCCGTATCCTTTCAACTATTCTGTTTGACTGTGTGATTCCATCCTCATCTTTTCAATTCCCAATACCATTATTAGAACTCAAATCAGCTTCCTTTGGGTATAACATGTAGGGCTAGAGGCCTGCCAAGTAACTCTAGAGCCACTAGACAAATGGTAGTTGTCCCAATGCATTCAGTTGTACAATTTATTAGGTATCTCCCTTTCCCTAAAAGGTTGGTTTGAAAGGTCACATGCCCAGCTTGGACAGCGATTTCATCTTTACCCAGTGTATTCTAAATCGCTTCCAGTGTTCCTGTGTGAATTTATTGACTTGCGTACAAAGCATTGGTACCAGGATTGCACTAACTGATTGATCAGAAGACAATTTAGGAGGGAACACTGAGCTATAGTGTGCTTTATTACCCTGAAATTGTATCTATTAAAACAGGTCAAATTAAAACACAGCCAAATCATGAACCTTGAAAAAAGAACTTGATTCAAAAGTAGAACTAATTAGCTGTCCATGCTAGTTACCATTTAGCTGGGTAGTCCAGCGTGTTTCAATGTTAGCTCAGGTTGAGTCCTACTTTAGATCATAGATGAGTCATTGTTGTTTGCCACTAAGCTATGCTGCTTACAGAGCTGAGCTTACCAAGTAGCAACTGTAATTGTGGTGGGCTGAGGCTTACAGCAAAGCAAATGTCCAATATATGGTGGAAAATTGCCTTGTGCCATACACACTCATCCAAATCAATATTTAACTTTTCATAGACTGAATGGGTCAGTTTTCCAAAAATGTTTACTTCCATCAGTAATGTGGGGTTGTTACTACTCCTCGTCATCCAGTATGTTCATCAGCGCACAATCTAGCATGCGAAAGCATATCAAAAGTTAAACTGACAACCACTTTCAGAGAGAAAATAAATGGGTAGCGGTTCATGGGAATTGATCCGGTTGTCCGATAAGGAAATTATTCCAGACTCAAATCTGTCATCTTTTTCACTCCCAGCCTAGCCAAGTTGACTCAGATTTGACCCCTAGATTGTACAGTCTTGTCTCTACCAAATTGTATTGCACCAGAGATGCACTGGGTCAACATTGTCATCATCACCTCTTGCCAAAATTCCTGCTTTCTTTGATAAGGGGCATTTTATCCATTTATTTTGCTCTTGTTTATTTGTTCATTCTTTCTTCCATTGTGTTGATCAAAATGAGAAAGAAAAGTAGAACAATGTGAAAAGAGACAAAAAGAAACTCAAGGCAGCTACTTTTGAGTGACTACTGTAAAATGACTAACTAAATAAAGACAGTGGGGTGTTTTTTACACTGTGTGGCCTCTGCTGATTTCTCAGATTTTACATTAAGTAATTTTGCCTACATAGCAGCTCACTCATAGTCCACTTTCAATTTAGCTGCTGGCGGTTTCTGAAATGATGCACAAAACAAATGGCCAGCCCTGGAGGGCAGCTGTGACGGATCAACCAAGACTATCACTGACCAAATCAATAGTGCCCCCTATGGACCTGAATGGCAGGGTAAGGGACGATTTATTTTAACTTTGTCCAAATATTATGATTATTATTGTTATGCGGGTGGTCCTCCAAGTTCGGTATCCTGGTTGCACTCTGCCATGGCTTATTTCATCACGTTCATTGGAAATAAAAATATATAGGCAGTACATAAGTATAGGGGGATTACTTACTTACGTGAGTCGTACCAACTGAAATGATGGTCAAATGTCATTCCATTCGGCTAGCTACCACATTTTGTCCACTCCACATTTGGTTTAGAATTTACTGAGAAGTCAGATAATTGTATGGTTGATTAGGTACAGGACATCAAAGCTACAACTTCGACAACAATTATACAACAGTTGGCTAATACCTTAAATGTTTTGGTTAAAAATGAATATATGTATCTTCCGACAAGGTGCGCACACATGCACGCGCAGGAGAGAGGGAGGAGTTTATTTTTTTTAAAATGCCATAGCAGCGGCGTGTGATATCCTTCCACGGGAGTCAAACAAGGCCTTTCCCCTCCCGACCACAGAATGGACAAGCGGCATTGCTGCTTAAACGAATTGTTTTAAGGTTCCGCGTTTGGAAATAGCGCATATCCAGAGTAAACTAATCGGCTGGAGGATACCCGGCGTGTATGTTTTTCTCACCGGCTTTCATTGTTTTTATCCAGACGGTCCTGTTACAGTTGGCTGAACACTGAATAAATAAAATCCGGGGTTGTGCGCGGCAATCTAACTAGCGACTTCTGTTAAGAGTGGTTGGGACAGAATGGAGCTGATAACAATCCTCGAAAAAACTGTCTCTCCGGGTGATTATACAGTTCCATATACTCATCTTTAACAGTTATGTGAAGAGTTTAGGGCCAGCAACTTGATATATCTGTATTTGATAACGATTACGGGTGAAAGTTAAATCAGAAAAGGGGAGTAGTGAAGTGCCTTGCTAGCTAGGCTGCTAATGTTACGGCCTATTCACTCCACGGATCCGGCTTTCTGTTATGAACTCGCTAAATGTTAGCACTGTTAATAGTTCAATCTGGGCGGCATTGACAGAGCTGCCAGTTGTCAAAATGTATTATCCGTTGAAAAAGTTGTCACCCACATAGTTTGTCATTTTGATGTCATATTTTTACTGGGTTGATACGTTTAGTTACCTATCAATTTACTTGGCTAGCTAGCCACTCATGTGTAATTAAGTCGGCCCTGCCTTGCACGCCAGCTAACTTTACAGTCTAGATTACTAGCTATGTAATGTAGCTAGCATGTGCCGATGTGGGAAAAAAATAGAATAGGCCTGTACTCGATCGTGTAAACCTTATTAGGTCGTATACGCTAGCTAGCTAGTGAAGTATGCACTTGTGCATTGTCCGTGGTGATGTAACTAGAACAGCTAACTACGTTAGCTAAAGTTGGATATGAGTTGATTAGCTCGATGGCTAACTCAATCTTTGCCATCAAGTAGCTATCCGCTAGTGAGCAACGCATCCCCGGGAGCCAGCATGTTGCATGACATGGGTCACCTTTCTAACGAGTAAGGCTTGATAAATTGGCTGTTTCATTTAACAAACTAATATCTCATCATGAAATGAACACCCATAATTTCCCAAATAGATTACCGCAGTAGCATTGAATGTGATCACTGCTAATCGTGGTAGCCTAGCTAGCTAGGAATTGTAGATGTATGCTAACATAACTTTGCTGCTTCATGTTGTGGCTAACCAGCATGTGCACTAGCTATTCACATAGTGTAACTCTAACATTTCCCCCCTCAGATCGAAATGAACTGGAGGCGGCACAGAAGTTTCTGGAGCAGGCGGCAATTGAGAATTTGGTTTGTATAACTACACATTTCAGTCAGACGGATAATTTATTCCTATCATATTCAGGTCTGGCGCCAGAAAGACAGGGCATTGAATTGCCGGCGTTTTCAACTGGACCGTTCCTTCCCCCATCTTAACATTATGGCAGCAACGTCACACACCTCAGCTTTCGCGAATGAATGGGGACCTAGCATTAGCCCACGTTACCTAGCTAGCACACCAGCTACACCCATGTAGGCATCCAGTACCTCGGCATGATCACTTGGCACAAACTAAATTACGACAAATTCTCGTTTAATTGATTTTCAAATTCAGTTGAATATCACTTGAGCAAAAAAAAAAACGGCATCGAAAACGAGTACACTGCTAGTGATAGATCAGGATTACCCTGCTTTGATATGAACACATGTGGCTAACATGTTGTAATCCTATAGCTAGATTTGTGTATGTATGATATTCATGTACCTAATAGTTAACCGGAAAGCTGCCTGATAAGCTTTTAGTAGTGAGCAAGAGCACTCGTCCCCCACTGACAGATGGTCATTGCATTTTTGGAGTAGAAAGCAAGCGGGTGTAGCTAGCTGGCTAGAGAAAATCGAATTAAGGGTAATCTGTCATTGCGCTACATTTTTGCATAGCTATATAGCTTTGCTATATGAGTGCTTGTGTGTATGCACTCTGCCTTTTTAGAACACTTATGCTATGCTGTTTACTATTTTGGGCAGTGGCAGATCCCCTCAGAAAAAGCTAGGTTATGCAAGGTGTGCAGGGCTCATTTTGAACCGACATTGACATGCTACTTACATCTGACACTTACCCTTTCTCCTGCTCACTCTATATTGTCCATGTGTTACATACAAGTTACATGTGTTGTATATTCTGCAGGGTACTCAAGCTCGAACCAGTGACTTTTTGGTTACTGGCCCTACACTCTTAACCACTAAGCACCTCAAATGTCTATGCGATGTTTGCAGCTCTGTTAATGATCAGTCACATAATTAGCTAGGATGATCAAAAACTATTAAGGGAGTTTTACCCAAATCAGTAGTCAGAAGATGCCATGGTACAAGTCTTGCTAAATGTTTTTTTTGTGGTGCCCGCCTGTCTTTCATTATCATTGAAGACCACATTGTGATTAAACCCAATCTGTCTTTTGATCCATCAGCTAAATGACAGAGATTTCCTCTCATCTAAATATTTGGACATACTTTTTCAATCTCCAGGAAGCCTGGTTAGTGACGCCAAGCTAGACCCTTGATGCCTCATAGGCCCCACTAGTGGGATCTGGAATATGGGTCACCGGTGGTATCCACAGATGAAATCTTATAGTGAAAATTGGTCACAATGCAGAGTATACAGTGCCTTCGGAAAGTATTCAAACCACGTGACTTTATCAACATTCTGTTACAGCTTTATTCTAAATTTGATTAAATTGTTATTTTCTCGTAGCAATCTACATACACTACCCCATAATGACAAAGCAAAAACAGGTTTAGAAATTCTTGCTAATTTATATAAATAAAAAAAACTGATCACGTTTACATAAGTATTCAGACCCTTTACTCAGTACTTTGTTGAAGCACCTTTGGCAGCGATTACAGCATCGTGTCTTCTTGGGTATGACACTACAAGCTTGGCACACTTGTATTTGGACAGTTTTTCCCCTTCTCTGCAGATCCTCAAGACCTGTCAAGTTGGATGGGGAGCGTTGCTGCACAGCTATTTTCAGGTCTCTCCAGAGATGTTCGGGCTCTGGCTGTGCCACTCAAGGATATTCGGAGACTTGTCCCAAAGTTACTCCTGCTTCCGCTTGGCTGTGTGCGTAGGGTCGTTGTCCTGTTGGAAGTTGAACCTTCGCCCCAGTCTGAGAACCTGCTCCAGAGCACTCAGGACTTCATCAATGATCTCTCTATTCTTTGCTCCCTTCATCTATCCCTCGATCCTGACTAGTTTCCCAGTCCCTGCCGCAGCAAAACATCCCCACAGCATGATGCTGCCACCACTGTGCTTCGCTGTAGGAATGGTGCCAGGTTTCCTCCAGATGTGAGGCTTGGAATTCAGGCCAAGCAGTTTAATCTTGATTTCATCAGACCAGAGAATCTTTTCTCATGGTCAGAGTCTTTAGGTGCCTTTTGGCAAACTCCAAGTGGGCTGTCATGTGCCTTTTACTGTGGAGTGGCTTCCGTCTGGCCACTCTACCATAAAGGCCTGATTGGTGGAGTGCTGCAGAGATGGTTGTCCTTCTGGAAGGATCTTCACTCTGGAGCTCTGTCAGAGTGACTGTCGGGTTCTTGGTCACCTCCCTGACCAAGGCTCTTCTCCGCCGATTGCTCCGTTTGGCCTGGCGGCCAGCTCTAGGAATAGTCTTGGTGGTTCCAAACATCTTCCATTTAAGAATGATGGAGGCTGCTGTGTTCTTGGGGACCTTCAATGCTGCAGAAAGTTGTAGGTACCCTTCCCCAGATCTGTGCCTCGACACAATCCTGTCTCAGAGCCTACAAACAATTCCTTTTAACTCAGGGCTTGGTTTTTGCTCTGACGTGCACTGTCAACTGTGTGACCATTTATATAGACGGGTGTGTGCCTTTCCAAATCATGTCCAGTCAATTGAGTTTACGACAGGTGGACTCCAATCAAGTTGTAGAAGCATCTTAAGGATGATCACTGGAAACAGGATACACCTGAGATCAATTTTGATTTTCATAGCAAAGGTTCTGAATGCGTAGGTAAATAAGGTATTTCGGTAAATTTCTTGACATTTGCAAAAATGTCTAAACCTGTATTCCGCTTTGTCATTATGGGGGTAGTGTGTGTAGATTGCAGAGGATTTTTATTTATTTAATCCATTCTAGAATAAGGCTGTAATGTAAGAAAATGTTGAAAAGGTCAAGGGTCTGAATACTTTCCGAATGCATTGTATATGTAAAACAGACCCAAACAACTCAGCAGGACTTGTATGAATGTAGCAGTTTGTTGTTTTGGTTACACAAACTCATTACAGATCTGATTTAAAACTACCACATATGGATCATTAGTGTTTTGTGGAGGCCACTGCTGCCACTCACTGACTGCAGCATGAACGGAATTTAGTGTCAATTGTTTTGCTGTTGCATACGAACCTGCTCCGTCATGTCTGTTGATTGCTAGCCTCCTACATCCTTCAGTTGCTGAATGTAACTGTTGAACATTTCAGTGTCACTGCAGTGAAATCTTACTCATGCCAAGGACTGAAAGACTGTGGTGATGACAATTTTATTCTTACCTGTGTTTTACTAAAACACTACCATCTTATGGCCTGATTTGTGAAAATACATTTTAAAAATCTCTCCCCACTCACTCTCCCTTTCTCCAGCCCACGTTCCTGGTGGAGCTCTCCAAGGTGCTCGCCAACCCTGGCAACACCCAGGTGGCTCGCGTGGCCGCAGGACTGCAGGTGAAGAACTCGCTCACCTCCAAAGACCCGGACGTGAAGACGCGTTACCAGCAGAGATGGCTGGCCATCGACGCCAACGCCCGGAGGGAAATCAAGAACTTTGTAAGGAGAAACTCCTCTTCCACCTCTTAGTGCAGATTTATTTATACTTTCTAGCTTTAGTAGGATTTTGTGGTCTCCTGACTCCCCACCACCCCTCCTTTTTTGGGGTTGAAGTATATTAAAGTCTATATTACGGTTTTAAGTGACAGTGTGGGTTACACAGTGGCAATCATTTCATTCAAATATCCCCTGGGGGAAAGAGGATCCAGGTGCTGAAGTTGATAACTCTTCGATAATTTAACCTTAAGAAACCTACCCAGCCAAATTACTTATTTTTCTAAAGCCCGTGGCTCCTATAAGAACCAATGTCCTCACCCAGCCAAATGCACCAGTTGATTCACTCCCCTCCAGGTTCTGCAGACCTTGGGCACGGAGACGTACCGGCCCAGCTCGGCCTCCCAGTGCGTGGCCGGCATAGCCTGCGCAGAGATCCCCGTCACACAGTGGCCCGAGCTCATTCCCCAGCTGGTGGCCAACGTGACGGACCCCAGCAGCACCGAGCACATGAAGGAGTCCACCTTGGAGGCCATCGGATACATCTGCCAGGATATAGTGAGTGCTCCTGACACACACACTTGCGTACATGAGGGACACGGGGGTTATAATCTAAAAGTCAAACTACTGTAATATGAAACTTGTGACATTGTGTCCTCAATTGCACAAAGACAACATTTCAAAATCGAACCTAGACTAACTTGATGTCTGTGTTTTCATGTGCCTGTTCCACTGCAGAGCAGACGTAGCTTCCACGAACAACTGTCTTCTCTCCTCCCCTGTGCCGTAGGACCCTGAGCAGCTGCAGGACAACGCCAACCAGATCCTGACAGCCATTATCCAGGGCATGAGGAAGGAGGAGCCCAGCAACAACGTCAAGCTGGCTGCAACCAACGCACTGCTCAACTCACTGGAGTTCACCAAAGCCAACTTCGACAAAGAGGTGTGTTTGTGTCTCCTGCCCTGCCTGTGTCCCACTATGTTAGTGTTTAAGTTCCTCCTTTGTCTCATGCTGTGACCCCAAAAATGGAAAGACGAAATGGACAAATCTGAGCTTGTTTATCGACTTAACGGTCTGATGATGAGAAATCATGCACCACGCTGAACGTGTGATGGAGAACCCCTACCACAATATCTGAGACATTCGCAAAAGGCTGGTTTTCAAATGCTTTGTCTATGTGCCTGTCGTAACAGTGAATGGGTTTGTGTTTTCCAGACGGAGAGGCACTTTATAATGCAGGTCGTCTGCGAGGCCACACAGTGCCCAGACACCAGAGTGAGTATCGTGAGTTTCTCTTTTCTATTTAAAACCTTTTTTTGGCACATTTTATTCCATGCTTTCAGCCAATAATCATCTTCTTAACCAATGTTGGTGGAATGCGATGTCTGTCTCCCACAGGTACGAGTGGCTGCCTTACAGAACTTGGTGAAGATAATGTCTTTGTATTATCAGTACATGGAAACGTACATGGGACCAGCACTGTTTGCGGTAAGCAACCCCCATGCAGCAACTTAGTCTTGCTCTGTGGTCTTTAGATGTGCTTCTACTTTCTGAAGTACCTGAGGCAGAGAACTCCAAACAAGGTCTTGGTGGACCTTATCAGTTATTGATATTGTATTGTCGCTTGTTGACCACTTGTCTGGTCTGTGGTGAGAAATCGTGCACCACGCCGAAAAGGCCTGATGTATAACGTCCTACCACAATATCTGAGTCCTGCACTGACGTCAATAGTCCGTATCAAGGACGCTCCTTTTAAATTGACCCCCCCCCCCCTTTTTTTTGGCTGCTGTCCTCTCCCTCCCTTACCCCGAACAGATCACAATAGAAGCCATGAAAAGTGACATTGATGAAGTTGCCTTACAAGGAATCGAGTTCTGGTCGAACGTGTGCGACGAGGAGATGGACTTGGCCATCGAAGCGACTGAGGTGAGGACCCCCCCCCCCCCCCCAACACACACACACACACTTCCAAACGTGTTTCAACTCTATAAACTAAACACAAGGTAACACTTCAGCCCACAAATGTAAATATGTTTTATATATAACACCAGAAATGGTCCCAGTTAGCCATGTTGCTGAGTGATGATCTATCTCACCTGTCTGGTCTGATGAGAGATCCTGCACCACGCTGAACGCCTGATGGATCACCACTACCTGAGACCTGCATGTACCTTGTTATTTTGTTAACACTCTACTTTCAGCCATCAGGCTGACATCCTTACCTTGAGGGGGTTTGTTAGATGCAAAATGCATACAATGGACAGCAAAAAGGTCAATATTCCTCTAAGCTTATTACCACTCGCTCTCTCCCCAGGCATCGGAGCAGGGCCGGCCTCCGGAGCACACCAGCAAGTTCTACGCCAAAGGAGCCTTGCAATACCTGGTGCCCATCCTCACCCAGACACTCACCAAGCAGGTACGCAGGAGAAGAGCCCGCGGCAGTCATTTTACACCTCGTTAACCTCTTCATTTACACGTTAGGGATGATTGATAAGGATGCATCATTTACTGGTATTAAAATCTCTATTGAAACACCAGCTGGCAGAATAGCTGGCAGAATTCTCCAGCTTTAGATGAAATGAAGATTCTGACTCCTAGGAAAACCTGTCTGCTCTGTGATGGAAAATCATGCACCACGCTGAACATGTGATGGATAACCCCTACCACAAAATCGAAGACCTGCATAGACGTGCAACCAGTCAGAATTAAGGGGGAGGGGGGCTCACCCATCCAGACACCAACATTTTGTGTCTAATACCACAGATGCTCCCCCAGGAAGACGGTGTGCTACTACTACCACCCATTTTTATAATTAGTCCAAGTGTACCATGTGAAGTCAGGCAGGGAGGTGAGTGTTTCTGTACATGCCATGGCAGTCTATCTATTAGGGGCTTTAATGAGAGGCACTGGACTTGTCTAGCTGAGTTTGTCTGTCCTTTGTGTTGATATCTGTTCTTTTGTTTGTATCCTTTGCTACTCAATGTCCTTGTTCATATGCTACAGGTACCTGTTCATGTAAATATATGCTATTTTCCTCTGGATCTCCTTCCCCTGTGTACACGATCAGGTCATCTCTATGTAAATGCCTGTTTTTCCTCTCTCCTCTCCTATGTGCAAGTCCAGTAGATTCCTTTCATACCCCCCCCCCATGTTCCTCTGTCATGTGACATTGGTTTTTATCCCTCCTTTCTCAATGTCATAGCGTTTCATGTAAATGCGCCTCCTCTCATTCACCCCCCTCGCTTCCTCCTCAGGACGAGAACAACGACGATGACGACTGGAACCCGTGTAAGGCGGCGGGCGTGTGCCTGATGCTGCTGGCCACGTGTTGCGAGGATGATGTGGTGCCTCACGTGTTGCCCTTCATCAAGGAGCACATCAAGCACCCCGACTGGCGCTACCGCGACGCCTCCGTCATGGCCTTCGGCTCCATCCTGGAGGGGCCCGAGCTCAGCCAGCTCAAACCCCTCGTCATCCAGGTGACTAACTTCATCACATGAAGACACATATTCAACATGCTGTAGACTTACTATTTTAACAGTTTCGCTCAATTCATTCTAATTAACCTCATAATTATGATACAACCCCTCACTAATGTCAGTGGTTGCAGTCTTTGTCAACATAACCTGGTTCAAGCATTCATGACATCACCCTGAAGAAGGCACAGTGATGCTGAAATGTAGGTTTACCCAATAAATTACTGAGTTTTATATATATGTATTTAATATGCTGCTACTATTACATTTTATTCGCCGTTAGTCAGCACCTCTACGCAAATACATTTTCTCTGGGTGTGCTCCAGCTTTTTATTAGACATGAAGACATACCATGAGCGCAACACCACCATACGATCTCAACCAGAGAGCCTGCTATAAACTAACATATCAGATAGAGGAGACCATCTGCTAGGAAATTATCTTTGCATCTTACGCATAGTAGTGATGGGATGTTCTTTTGACTGACTCAGATATTTTCGTTCAGTCAAAGGAACGACTCGCTAGACGCCCTTTTGTTCATTTGAGTCTGTAATGGCCCGCGCACGCAGGACCCAACCCCCCCCCCCCCCCCCTCCCTAACGTTGAACTGAGAACTCGAGTCATGATTCTACAAGCGTCTCTTTCACCGTAGGGGGCTTATTGGAGCTGTCATTTGTGATTGAGACGTGAAACTGTGCTTTAAACAGTGCACATTGGTTGATTGCTAGGCCCACAACTAAGATTGTTTCTTCATACATTTGAAACGGGGTATAGTTGTGGCTGCAACCGGACTAGATTGTGAATGACTCTTGTTTAAACGTCTTCTGTGGGCGTTGAGCACAATGCTCAAACTGCAGCCCCCAGAACGATTCATTCTCCAGGTTGAGTTTGTTGAGCAGAGGCTGTGTATGTTTTGGTTCTAAAACAAGCTGTGTCAATGACGTTCAATAATCAATGAATCGCCGTCGTTCTTGCACCATGCGATCAATTACCAATTCGAAACTTGTTTTTCTTCTCGCCGCTTATGATCTATTTCCCCGTGCGCGTATGATCGGTGGTGTGCGCACATCTCTGGAGCCGCTGAGCCAGGGGTAGGTAGGACTCGCTGCGGCCAGTACTAGCAGGTCAAAACGAAAGACAAAAATGAACCAGTCGCCCAGGAAAAACTAGTCATGCGTCTCGAGTCGGTAAAACTATTTGTTTAAAAAGAACGACTTGTTCGCGAACTGCACATCGCTAAGGCATGGCCCAACCAGCTCAAGCCCCTTTTCATGCAGGTAACTACACCAGCTACCACTGTATAAGGATACCTACTTCCTGATACTGCTGATTTTCCCAAGGGGAAGTTTTGGTGGAGTTTCACAGCAGTGTAGACTAACATGCGTACTAACAATCCACCGTCTGATGGGCGTGGCGAGCAAGGAAGGGGATAGCTTGTGGCCAAGTAGAAATGTATCTGTTGCAAAGGTCATCTCTAGGCTGCAAGTATTTCTCAGTTTCCTTGTGTTGCACGTCCATCACATAATGAATTGTCGTCTTTGTGCTTAAACTCCCATATGGTTTATAATGAAACTATCCACAAGTTTGGCTTTAAACTTAAAATGTATTTATCTTTAGATGAACCACAGACCTAAGTTGTTGCAAGGGTGATCGGGTATTTACAGACATGTTCACTCACAAGTAGGGTGGACTGGAGAGGCTGTGAATAGGGTGGTATCAGCTGAACCACCATGTTCTTTCATGGCTGTGTGTGTGTGTGTGTGGCTGTGTTTCAAATGGCTCCCTATTTAGTGCATTGCTTTCTACCAGGGCACATAAGTAATGCACTATGTCAGGAATAGGGTGCCATTTGGGACACAGTCTATGCCCAAATCCTTGACCCCTAAGCCCTATTGAACTGATAACTGAATTGGGTGCTTGTCTCAGAGTGAGCTGGTGATAAGCTTGTGCAAGTGTCTATAATCACACCGCTGAAACCTGTCATTCCCTAGACACCAAATTCAAGAAAACTGACAAACGGGACTAGCTGACGTTGTCCAATAAAATACTCCTGTTTCCGTTATAAAACGGAAATATATGAAGCAAGAAATGTCAGCAGTGGAACCTTGTATCTGGTCTGTGATGAGAAATCTTGTACTAAAGACCCTGAGAACCCTGATGTTTAATAGGATTTATCTGAGACCTGCACAGACAAGTTCAGTAAATCTGCATTTAGACTTTCTCTGTAGTAGTGATGATGGGGGGGTCGATAGTTGCGTATCGGAATATTATTTTTGACAACTCGTATCATTTTGACAATTGCAATATTTTTGTGTTAGTTGGCTGTACCTGCACCAAAACTCCTGTGTTTTTCCTTCATAGCTTGTTCATCTTTAAGTATGGAGACAATTTTTGTCTTCACTTAATTCCATGACTGATCAAACCCTATTTTCTCATGGCTCTCTCTTGTGCCTCTGCAGCAGACATATGGTGAACAATATGTTTGGAACATCGAATCGCAATAAAATCCCACTACCGAATTCCCAGCCTTACTCTGTAAACGAGGGGTGGGCAACTCCAGTCCTCCGGGGCCTGATTGGTGTCACACTTTATCTCCGTCCCTAGCAAACACAGCTGATTTAATCAAATTGCATTCTAAACTGAAGATCATGATTAGGTGATTATTGGAGTCAGGTGTGTTAGCTGGGGCAAAACTGTGACCAATCAGGCCCCGAGGGCTGGAATTGCCCACCCCTGTTTCTGTAGTCTGGCGCACTACTGTTGTAAAATCTCGCCTACTGCCCTCCCGCTCCTTCCAGTCCATGCCTCTCTTGCTACACCTGAATACTGCTGTTATATTAACATTAACTGTCTTTCTCTGCCCATCCATGCCTGTCTTTTTACTCTTGAACACTGGTTAACAGTACTTAATAATGAATAAATTAGAATGTATTACATTTCTATAGCGCTTTTCATGGAATCTCAAAGCTCTTAAATGGGGAGACTTCATGTATTGCTGCTCCCCTCTGCTTATTGACACTACTGTGGTTAACGACCAGTCTGCTCTTGTTTCTCCCCTCCCAGGCGATGCCCATGCTGATTGAGCTGATGAAGGACCCCAGTGTTGTGGTGAGGGACACCACGGCCTGGACGGTGGGCAGGATCTGTGAGCTGCTGCCGGAGGCGGCCATCAACGAGGTGTACCTGGCCCCTCTGCTGCAGTGCCTCATCGAGGGCCTGGGGGCCGAGCCACGCGTTGCGTCCAACGTCTGCTGGGTGAGACAGAAGCTAGAGCCGCTAATTTATGTATTTTACCATTGTTTTTAAAAACCTAATTCAACACGTTGATATACAATGAATTTAAAATCATTGAGGATAATGCCAGAAGTTGAACAGCTTATTTCCATTGTGGTCCTCTTGTGGGCCTCCACATGTAGCAGTAGTTCTTTGTTAATCCCACAGATAAGAATTTATATCACCACAAGCATCAACGATATACTGCACAGTACAAAGACACTTGCTCAATTACAACAATGAATCTCAGTCCACCCCACTCGAGTGGAATATGTTGCATCAAAGTGTCTGTAGTTGAGAGAAATACCTGTCAGGTCTGTGATGAGAAATCATGCACCACGCTGAACATGTGATGGATAACCCCTACCACAATATCTGAGACCTGCTAGAAATGTTTTTCTTTTTTAGGACCAAAAATAATGATTCATGGGTTTTCTTATGAATGTAACGTCTCCCTCCATCCCTCTCTCTCCCTTTCCCTCCCTCAGGCCTTCTCCAGCCTGGCGGAAGCCGCGTACGAAGGCACAGATGCAGCAGAGGAACAGGAGGAGCCTGCCACCTACTGCCTCTCCTCCTCCTTCGAACTCATCGTCCAGAAACTCCTAGAAACCACAGACAGGTAGGCAGGACTGTCCAGAAACCGCAGGCAGGACTGTCCAGAAACCGCAGGCAGGACTGTCCAGAAACCGCAGGCGGGTAAGCAGGACAGTGGGTTGGAACGGCACCTTCTATTGTCAGGTCTGTAGAGGTTTAGAAACCTCTCCACTTGGCTAGGCAAGCTAGACATTTTGTATGGAGGAGTTCTAGAGTTGGCTAGAGACTAACTCTCTCTAGTCTGTGATGAGGAATCATGCACCACACTGAACGTGTGATGGATAACCCCTACCACAATATCTGAGACCAAAAATGCATTTGGAGATGTAGAATGGTGTTAAAATGTACTTCCTCAGGAATTCCTTTTGAAGCCCTTAGCTAGCTGTACATACCCCGTTGAAGGCTGTGAGTCTCTTATCCAGTCTCGTTGTCCTAGTTCGATCAGGTTTATGTATTTAAGTGCACCAAATGTTTTGCTAAGAATTGTACACATTTCTGTATACTATTGTTTTGCTGTTGCTGCATAGTAATGATTTAAGTGAATTTAATGTTCTTCCTCTGTGTCCACCAGGCCGGACGGTCACCAGAACAACCTGCGTAGCGCGGCCTACGAGGCCCTGATGGAGATTGTGAAGAACAGCGCCAAGGACTGCTACCCAGCCGTGCAGAAGACCACCCTGGTCATCATGGAGCGCCTGCAGCAGGTCCTGCAGATGGAGGTAGGTCCCAACCGAGAGAGGCGGGATGGGAGTGATGGATTGGGGGATGGATGGCTATTAAAAAAAGGGGGGGGGGGGGTGGCCTTTTTGGTCTGTGATGAGAAATCATGTACTCACTACTCTGAAAACCTCTGTTTACTTAAGGATTTATCTGAGACCTACTTTAAACTATTATACATTTTGCTTGGAGTCTTTTCTATATTGAATAAACTCCCATTGAATAATCTGTTTTTCATGCGTTCTCTCTCTCCTCAGTCTCACATCCAGAGCACGTCGGACAGAATTCAGTTCAACGACCTCCAGTCCCTGCTGTGTGCCACCCTGCAGGTGAGACGAGTCGACTTCATTCAGCTTGACCCTCAAACTATTTCGACCTCCTCGAACAAGAGGTAGAAGAAGGATACCTAGGGCGTTCCATTAATATATTTTGCGGTCTTGAGTATTTTAAAGGTGATACACATTTTAGTATCGGTCTGTGATGAGAAATCGTGTACTGAAAACCCAGATGACTCTAAATGGAAGATCGAAAACATACTAGGAAAGGAGAAGGCTTTATGAGGAAAGGAAACAACTTCTGGGTTTGACTTATCCTCTTTCCCGCTTCTCCTCACAGTAGCTAAACGACGTTCAAGTTAGCCTGTGCTATGTTAGGTTAACCCTTTCCCTCCCCACCTCTCTGTAGAATGTGCTGAGGAAGGTGCAGCACCAGGATGCGTTGCAGATCTCCGACGTGGTGATGGCCTCGCTGCTCAGAATGTTCCAGAACACTGCCGGCTCCGGGGGCGTACAGGAGGATGCACTCATGGCCGTCTCAACCTTGGTGGAAGGTGAGCCGTTTAAAACTGTCACACTGTAGTGGATGGGTTAATTTAAAGTTTTTTAAACTTAGTTTTGTTTTACATAAGTCACACACACACAGGTTTTCTACCCACACCCTTGTGAATCTAAGCCGTAAAACCTCGTATCTGGTCTGTGATG
The DNA here is from genome assembly GCF_057628025.1 of Oncorhynchus mykiss. Taxonomy (NCBI): domain Eukaryota; kingdom Metazoa; phylum Chordata; class Actinopteri; order Salmoniformes; family Salmonidae; genus Oncorhynchus; species Oncorhynchus mykiss. The sequence continues at coordinate 71,772,711 of NC_143033.1, forward strand.
AAAAATCTTGTACTCAAAACGCTGAAAACCCTGATGTTTAATAGGATTTATCTGAGACCTGTTTCCAGCCACTTGGTCAATGTTAAACTGATTTCCACGCATCTTACAGTATGTATATGGTGTGTCGCATGTCCAGTGTCACATGCCTCACTGAGCACGTTTACATGCACACTAAACATGTGGTGTTATGGCTTTGGTCATATAAACACCGTACTCTGCTGATCTTAATCACTGTACGGTCACGATCAAAGTCAACATAAGCCTATTAAAACAGCTCAGAAAACCCAGGTATCTCTCTGAAAGATTAGGCTTTAGAAACGGCTCAGTCGGTGTTCCAGCTGTGTGTTTGATCTGTGCTTGTGCTAGCACCAGCAACTCAAGCCTCCCTCGAATGCCTGAGTTTGGACAAACTCAAAGTATGAATCTTAGAACTAGTTTTCAATCGAAACTTTGTCCGAAACTCCGACTCAAATAGTTTTCCCAAAAATAACATGGTCGCCATGGGAGAAAGCTTATTTTGATTGAAGATCAAAAGATTTCTACATTTGATCAAAGTGCCGTCAAGGAGACGGAATTTAGATATGGCCATATGTACAGGATATTCTTCTTGCAAAGCATTTGAAATGTTAATTGTCATTAATCCTACTGTTCACAATCGTATTATTGTGTGCATGTAACCATGTTGTTCTGTAATGTCTTGTATGTTTCCTCAGTATTGGGTGCTGACTTTCAGAAATACATGGATGCCTTTAAACCCTTCCTGGGAATTGGATTGAAGAATTACGCAGAATATCAAGTGGGTTCTATGTTTTTTTTTTTTTTTTCAAGGATTTATATTCATGTTAATCTCTTAAAGCAAAACAAATAAAATAAATTGTCCTCCCTTCCCCTGACGCCTGTTCCTCTCGCTGCTCTGAGCTGTGGCAGCTGGGATTTTAGTTCGTCACAGAGTCAAGCAGGGTCTATTTCACCCAGTGTTCATGAGGTAGCAGGGCTGCCATTATCTACACTGGACTTTGCTGGACCCAACACTTGAAATGCACTGCTTTAGTAGCTAAGTTCTAGTAATGCTTGCTGTAAGAGTCAACACTTGATTATTTCACCTAGCTACAACGCTCACTCACTCACCCACCCTTCCCTCTCTCTCTCCCTCGCCAGGTGTGTCTGGCCGCGGTGGGCCTGGTGTGTGACCTGTGCCGGGCCCTGATGTCCAACATCCTGCCTTACTGCGACGAGATTATGCAGCTCCTGCTGGAGAACCTGGGGGTGAGTTGCACTTTAGTTTCTGCCACCTGTGTTGGTAATGACGAGGCTGCCATTATTGGTCCTGGAATGTGCAGGACCATACACTTGAGTCGTATTGCAGATTTACAGCCTCAGTTTTATGGATCGGTTATTTTGTAGAGACATGCAAATGCCTTCGTGTCAAGCTGATCGTGGACACCAAAAAAAATAGGTTTTATCAGAAAGAAAATGTTTCTAATTCCAACTGTCTTTGTTTAGTAGGTTAAGTCTTGTGGACACTAATGCAGTTTGTCACCAGTACTAAGGACGTGGGTGTTGCCCCCCCCGCAGAATGAGAATGTGCACCGGTCGGTGAAGCCTCAGATCCTGTCGGTGTTCGGAGACATTGCCCTGGCCATCGGAGGAGAGTTCAAGAAGTACCTGGAGATCGTCCTGGACACGCTGCAGCAGGCGTCGCAGGCACAAGTCGACAAGGTAGAACAGATGGAGACGCGCTGTACCACATTGGCATCCCCTTGTTTCGTTTGACCCTGACGCCTGTTCCTCTCGCTGCTCTGAGCTGTGGCAGCTGGGATTTTAGGGCGTCACAGAGTCAAGCAGGGTCTATTTCACCCTGTGTTCATGAGGTAGCAGGGCTGCCGTTGTCTACACTGGATTTTGCGAGACCCCACAAGTTTCTTCCTTGAGCAACCTTGTTAAGCTTGCCTCTTCCAGAGTTTATTAGTAATATGGTGGCCAATGGTTCAGTCTAGCAAAATGTGTTAATTGACCAGTTACTCTTATTGAGGGCCTTTTGGATTCATCAAATGACCGTTGCGCACCTCGATGCGGTCTGTCCTCCGTCCCTCTAACCTGCTGTGTGTTGGTTCCTTCCCCCCTGGCAGACGGACTATGACATGGTGGACTATCTGAACGAGCTGCGGGAGGGCTGTCTGGAGGCCTACACTGGCATCATCCAGGGCCTGAAGGGAGACAAGGAGAATGTGCACCGTGAGTCCCCTAGCCGCCATCCTTCCAGCATCATAACTAATCTACAGATCTTGAGGATCTAGTATTTTGGCGTATTGCTGACTATGGTATTGATATTGTCTTTTAATTGTCTTGAGATGCCAATTGTAGGATTTTCCTGCACTTGTGTTTACAGTGGAGACTGAGTCCTTCCACTGACGCCTGTTCCTCTCGCTGCTCTGAGCTGTGGCAGATGGGATTTTAGGCCGTCACAGAGTAAAGCAGGGTCTATTTCACCCAGTGTTCATGAGGTAGCAGGGCTGCCATTGTCTACACTGGACTTTGCGAGACCCCACACTTGCACATTGTGGCATTTGCTGATTTTCGGACTTTGCGGTGTGCCACATTTTCCTAACAAGCATCCTTAAATCACCTCTTTGCCAGAATATGGCCACTTTGATGGAATATTGGGCATCTGTCACCATCTTAATTCTCATGATTGTGCCTAACATTGTCTTCATTGTATCGTTCTGTCCCGCTCTCTGTCCTACCTGTAGCTGACGTGATGCTGGTGCAGCCCAGAGTGGAATTCATCCTGTCCTTCATCCATCACATCGCTGAAGACGAGGACCACTCTAATGGCGTGGTGGCAAACGCCGCCGGACTTATAGGGTAAAGCAACTAGGATTATCTCAGTGGTAGTGATGCTTGCTTTGTGGATCACAATAATATTGAAGATGCTTTTGGTACGACATAGCATAGAAATGTTAGGGGCAGCTTGGGCTAAGATGCATGGAAAAACACTGAATTATAATTTTAAAATATTTGTTTAATCTAACGAAAACCTGTCTGGTCTGTTAGATCTTGTACTCTTAAACCCTGATGCTTAATAGCATTTATCTGAAACCTGCACAGACACTGTCAGTAAGAGGCCTGAAAAGGAGTTGAGGTAGATCGGAGTCGTGTTCCCAGCGACTTGATCAATGTTAAACTGGTTCCTCTGCTTCTTCTTACAGTATGTATAGGTGTTGTTCCTGTGACATGCTTAGTTAACCCCCCCCCCCTTCCTCAGAGACCTGTGCACGGCGTTTGGGAAGGACGTGTTGAAGCTGGTAGAGCTGCGGCCCCTCATCAACGACCTGCTGGCGGAGGGACGGAGGTCCAAGGTCACCATAACCAAGATGCTGGCCACATGGGCCACCAAGGAGCTGCGCAAGCTCAAGAGCCAGGCCTGGTGAGTTACTGACCTTAATGACCTACTGACTGACAGTCACCCGTACAGCACCTCTAGGGCACCATGAAACCGCAAGGGAATAGCCAAGGGAGAATTATATCTATTTTTTTTAACAATGTACATTTTGAATTTTAATGTTGCGTTGGGAGATACTTATGCAGGAAATGCTAGTCTTGTCCATTTTATTTCGGAGATGGTGTGAAATTGTAACCATTCGTGATTTCATGAAAGAGCATGTATCGTGTGAAGTCACCAGAATTTCACTGGATCAGCTTATGAGAAGGATCACTTTACATGCATTGAGCATGTGAACACAGAACTTTGGCTCCTACAGCAAATAACCCTTTCTTATTTTCCCTCTACAGAGTTCATGCTTGTTGGGGATAAGCTAGACAACAATGAAAACACCCCACTGGAGTTTCTTCTGTCTTTTGCGTCGTGTCCGAGTTAAAGCAGAAGTGAAGCGTGCGCTGAGATGAGTGTCTGAGAATGTGAGAGTGAGAGCGAGAGTGAGCGAGGATCGACATCACACCACCTTCTGAGTACAATTCCAGCAGTCGCCGGCAGATCAGCAGCGCCCCACCCCTGAACCCCCACCACCACTTCCTTTGCCACCTCCCCCAAAACCCTCTTCTTCGGCCACCCGTGGACTGATTCTGACTTGACGACATGGATCGCTGTAGCCGGCTAGTTCTAGAACTCTTCTGAAAAACTAATATTAGTCTACAACAGGATCACCAGAGTAGAGCGAAATGAACTGCCAAAATGTGGTTCTCTTTTGAGGGAAAATTACAAACACAACATGATACGAAAGAACTCAACTATTTTGCTCTTTGACCGATCTGTGGAAGACTTTTCCCTTGACTTTGGTTCCTTCAAGCACTATATGGTTGTGGACTTCAAAAATGGAGATGGTAAATTTTACGCAAACGTGAACTGAACCGGAATCCGAAAAAAGCTCACTTTTGGGGTGTTGGAAATGCGCCCAAAGGATCACTGCTGGAGTTGAAAGAAGACGAAACGATGGGGATGAGCGGGCGGTCTCCACCCCCCCTCGTCTCCTGCCTCTCTGCAATCCTCCAGCCTGCCCCTGCATGGAGCCCCCAGAGCGTGGCAGGGGTAGAGCTGATCAGCCTGGATGATGGAGTGTGTCTGTGAGGGAGGGGATTCACTGTCTCTACCCCCCCCCCCCCCTCCTCGGTTATTTCAAATAAATAATAAAGCTTCAAGCAAATTCAGTAAGATATATTTCTGATGCAGTTTGGGAGAGGGCTGTGGGGGCTTGGTAGATGATTTATTGGCAGCACTTGAGTGAATTGGCAAGAAGGTTTTCTTTATTTCCTGCAAGACAATCACTGACAAATGTTCACCATTTTTCTTTTTAATGGCATCAGTTGTTTCTCTTCATCTTCAGTGTGGGCTTGTAGATAAAGACCCTTTCTTGCCAGCCCTGTTAACAAGAATCGGTGAGGACTTATGCGTTGAGTGCATCAGGATCATTCAAGGCTAGGGATAACTACATTTGACATGTAACACAGACATCTTCTTAGTGCTAAGATGAGCAAGGAGTAGAAAACGAGTGCCAAATTTAGACTACTCATCAGGGTAAAATACAACAAGCAAACACATACTTGCCTACAGTATGCAGTTCAGAAATAAATCTATAATTTGAACTACATGAACTAGTGAATTGGGCTTGTTTCAGTTCCCATTTGTTGGTTTCTAGGTGCACTTAGTTGGAAAAAGGGTCACTCACCAAGCTGTTAAAATGAGAATCGAAGATGTTTGTACAAGGTTATATTTTTCCATTGCTATGAAAAACAATAATGATATCAAACATTCCCCAAGCAGTTCTGGTACTTTGGTCTGTATTTTGTTTCTTGCAAATGTTTGTAATGCACTGTGATGACTTCAGTTTCCATGGCAACACTTGGTTGGTGAGATCTCAACTTCCAAAAATGTATCTTTCTATATTGACATAATCAATCAGGTTCAATTTAACTTGGCTTCACTGTTTTGTACTGTTTACTTTCTCCAATACATAAGCATTGGATATGAGCTGTTTTCCATTTTGATTTGAGATTGGGTATTTTTTGCAGTGACTTTGGTTCTCACACTAGTTTGGATTGCGTAACATTGTCCTCATGGGCTTGGCTATTTACATCATGTCACGTGTTGAAGTTATAAGAATTGCAACTTGAATATAGAATTAGGAGCATTAAAACCTGCTTTTTTTTCTTAATATCCAACTAATAAAAATCTATATTGTACTTAATGATGTAACCTTTCAATGTTATTCTGTAAATGGCTGTCACTTGTGCCTACTGACCTTATACCCTTGCATTGAGTGTGTGTAGAATAATGATCCATCTTGGTTAAAAGGAAAGTCAGCAAAACATAATTAATCTTGTTCCTCCAGAAATTAACATGACAGGTTGATCATGTTTGCAAGTGACAGTAATGCAAAATTGGGGGTATCCCCAACGGCACTTCATTCACCACGTAGTGCACTACTCTGAACAGGGACCATAGACAATTTGACCTGAACAGAATTTGGAATTGCATGTTACAAGTTAACCCAAAACACAATGTATGATATTACTTGATCTAATCCTAAGGATAAAGGGAAATAAATATGGAAGTGCCTTACACTGTTAACTACCATATACAATCAATTATCAGGTCACCTCTAGTGCCTAGCTGACTGAACTGCAAGTGTTGGTATTTCCCCACAACTCAATTTAAACGTTGAAATGGTACAGTACTGTCTCGTAAACATGCCATACTGATTTAGCCTGAAATGTGACTCCTTATAAACGGGTGAAATGCAGAACTCGACTCATCGTGGAGGCTACATTTTCTAAGAGACACAATGCATCTATAAATAGCACATAGTGTAATAAGAAACCGGGTGAATTTATACTTGACCTGAAGAGAGCGATAACATCTGGGTTGAGCAGAGCAGCAACTGATGACGTTGTTGTAAACAAGTCACCTAAAAGGCTCGAGGACCAGGGTCAAAGAGCACACTACGTAAAAATATTTTAAGTAGTGCGTTGTTCCAAATAAGTTTACTGAAGTGGAAGAGGTTTTATTTTTTTAATGTAACCTTTAACTGGGCAAGTCCGTTTATAACAATCCTTATTTACAATGACGGAACTGCCTTGTTCAGGGGCAGAACTACCGATTTTTACCTTTGCTGCATCTTTCGGTTACTGGCACAACGCCCTAACCAATAGGCTACCTGCCCTGGGGTTTATGTGTGACGGAAGCAGAAGCTATGGGTTTTTGGGGTCCTTTCTACTTCAGGAAGCGTCCAGGGCATGGGTAGTGACAGCTTATCTATTATATTGACCAGCTACTCAAGTGGCCGCTCTAACAATGGAAATTGATGTCTTCAAAAACGGAAGACAGAGGAGGCAAACTCAGGTGGGACCATTCTAGCCAATGAGAGGGCAGATACGCGTGAGAACAAGAGGCACAACTAACTCCTATATAAAGTGGGGTGGGGTGGGGTGGGGTGGGGGGGGGGGGTTTCAAAGTTGCCGGGAAGTCACGTGTCCTACTTATATCAGTACGCTCATAACAACATTAGCATTAATTAAGAAACTCATATTCGAACAAATAAGCCTCACGTGGCAAATAAGCCATTACATTTTTGGTTGACCAAATTCGATACTCGCTGAACTGAATACAAAAAAAAACTAGTTTGGTGAGCAAAAAACAACATAAAACGCCACCTGCTGGAGAATACATATTTTGGCCACAGTTATCACTCGTTTCGCATAAATCGGCCCAAAATCAGATTTTTCCAGCAGGTGGCAGTTTTTCGGGGTTTGTTTCGCTCTCCAAGCGATTCGTTTCTGTATGGGTATGGGCCTCCTTTACCACAATAAGTAGATTATTGATGTCGCCTCTGCGCAGCCGCCCCGCGAGCCCTAGTGTGCGAGCCACCCATTACATCCATGTTGTCTACGAAGAGGGAATCGGCATCAGCAATACTGACGGAACGTTTTAGATGTGTTTTTATTTATTAGCATACATTTATCAGATTTTTTTCCCATGAGGAATATGGAAGTTCAAATGGCTGTCGTTAGGTAGAATGACGTGTTTGCAGTCAGCAACCGTGCTATTTATTTTTCTTAATGTTATGTAAGAACAGAGACTGTACGCGGCGCCTCTTGTACGGAATTGAGGCGTAATAATGAATAACTCGCAAGATATGTCTCCTGATTTTGTCTTGATGCGTTTGGTTTCTGCGGCTGAATATGACCGATTGGACGAGGAGAATTTGACGTCGGGCGGTGGAGTGGTTTCCGGATTCGGGAAAGCTGTCTTGGGTAATCATGGCAACAATATCAACAATGGGTTTGAATTTGATCGGAACAACCCCACAGCAGGCCCGGGGATTCCGAGCAATCCCTCCCCGCACTATAGTTCACAGGTTGAGAGCCGGACGGGAGCCCCTGACAGTCGCTTGATGCTGACCCGACCCTTAGTTTCTGATGCGCCTCGACCTCCCGACTTCGCCGTGGCTCAGCGCTTCGATTTCCCGCATGGCGCGGGCAGAGGCTCGCGGGCTCAGCTCATGGTGTTTCAGAGCGTCCTTCGGACAAGCGACGGTATTTTGGAATGCGGCCTCGAGCAACCTCCTGGCTTCCAGGTAAGTGAGGCTGATAAACAGGAAGCCAGTTCTGCCTGTGTCATGATGACCGGTGACAACAATATGGATGTGCAACACCAGAGGCTTCAGTGGCACCCCATTATGAAGCTGTCCAAGGTGGTTGCAGATGCAGGTGACCTGGCTGGAGAGGGAGATGGGCTCTGCCACCGGCACCGCCTGGTCACTGATGCCATGGACTGGCCTCCGCTCCTGGACAAGTCCCTCCGTTTCTGCATCCTGGACCCCAAGAAGACCTGTTCGACAGGGGACACGATCTACCACCACCTGGACGACACGGTGCTCAACCTGGCCCGGAGGCTGGGGGAGCTGGGCCAGGCCTCAGAGATGCTGCTGAAGGAGGGTGGAGAGATGCCTCGCTGTTCCTGTCAAAGCATCCTGGCTTCGGCAACGGGGGGCATAGGCCCCGGAGAGGACCCTAGTGAAACCAGTGACGCCCTCCTGGTGCTGGAGGGCCTGGACTCTGAGGAAGTGGGTGAGCTGGGGCTGGGCGGGGAGGAGTTTAAAGGTGGTGTCCCTGGGCAGGAGGGCGAGACAGACATGGGGCAGGACCTAATGAGGCAGGTACACAGTCTTGCTGGGGAGTTCTGTGCCTGTGACCCCCAGGTGTGTCCCTCCCCGTTGGATGCCCTGGGCTCAGCTGCAGCCTTAACATCGTCCCTGTCTCTGGCCTCCTCTAACGTCACGGGACAGTCGGCAGCAGAAGCTTCCGCCACCCTATCTGGCACCTTACCTTCACAGGACCCTCCCAGCCAAACCTCCCAGCCCCAAAGCAGGGCCACCACGCCAAAGTTAGGGGTGATGTTGCGAGCTGCCTCACCTGTTGTAGTAGAGGGGGCGGCAGGGGGCGAGAAGACGACCAGAGGGAAGTCCCGGAAAGGCTCTCTAAAGATCCGTCTGAGCAAACTATTCCGGACCAAGAGCAGCAGCGGCTCCAGTCACCTACTGGACAAGAGACCCTCGCTGGCCTCCTCCACCTCCTCCGGGGGCAGCCTGATGGATGTGTGGGGCTCTGGATCCACCAGCACAGACTTGGACACAGGGAGGTGAGGTTAAGGAGAGGGTAGGGAAGGGGACAGCTCTGTGTCTCTGACTGGGTCAATAGTGTGGTAAGGGTGCGCGACAGCTCTGCACTCTCAGCTGGTGTTGGTCTAGTACAATTATCATTATAAACTATTAGTGGCTTTACAGGGGACTATTATAGCGCTAGAGGCGCTCAAACAATGTGGGCGTAGTAGAGTTAAGCTATTAGTAGCCAAATTGAAGGATGATTATAATGCCACAGGCACTAAAGGTAGACTAGTGGTTAGTGGAACTGCAGTCAATTTTCCCAGTGAGAGACAAACATTTTAGATATGAGAGCTTATAGCTCACCTCGGCAACAGAATCACGTTACTCCTCTTATCCAGCTGTTTCATGATTAGCGCTGAAAACACTACAAGAAAGGTGATTAACTTATCATGTTCTTAAAGAAACATGCTGGAACTATTGAGTAGACCATATGCTACAGTAGCGTGATGACTCCAAGCAATTCAACTTTGGTTACTAACTTCATCTCCCTTCTTAGGCATGATGGCTTTATCATGTTCGAAACTCCCAAATCAATGAAGATTCAAAATGTCAACCAATGTTGCCATAGTTTCGTTTGTTCACAGATAAATGCAGTTTAGGACTGTTACCTGTAAACACCTGCTATTATGTAGCCTTGACATCATGCTGCATAGTTACTGAGGTATTCTGGCATCCAAAATACAGTGCATGTTGCATTTCACCTCCTGGTATTATTTGGCATACCTCGGCACCATCCTGGTTCTACACTGTGTGTGCTGAAGCCACTAAAAAGCACAAGCAGACAAGAGCAGCAGGCAAAGGCTACCTCACCACATCGTCATTTATGTAGCCTAGGCTATCCACCCCATTTTTTGGTTATCAACAGAAGCCTCTGGGAACATCTTATGGACTTGCCACACCATCCCTCATGCCGTACTAATGCCTTATTTTCCTCCTCATGCTGTTGGAGGACTTTGTGTCGGAGGGATCGTGGTAAGATTTAGGCCTAATGTATCTAGAGAGTGGCCCATGTTGGCTTATTGGCTACAGCTTTAGCACGAATCCATCACAGTATAACTGTGCCCATTTGGTAGCCAGTTGCCACCTTTAGACATGTGGTTCACTCCGTTCGCCATGTAGATTTGGCCTCGCAAATTTGTCATGAATACAGTATGCTGCTGTACCTTTTTGAAAGCAAAGAAAGCAGCTGGCCATAGCAAGGACGTGAACCTAGTTTAGCATTATAGCCTCCTTCGTTTTGTAGATGCCCGCAGGGCATTGTTTTGCTTTATGTTGTCAAAAGTCAGGGGAAACAGTTGGAGTTAGTTTTAATGAGTTCAGCCCGCGGATGTTGGACCAACTGCCAGTACAGCATGTGCATTCATTCAACATGTCCTTTGAGAAATGTTAATATCTCATTTCAGTCATGTTTTGGTTTTATATCTTTCTTTTTTTTTTATACTGTTGGGACAACTGCGGTCTTATTTAACCCTTTGAACGCTCACCGGCTGACTTGCTGTAGTCAAATCTAGGCCAGGTTCACGGTTCATGATCTAACCCAGCCAGTCATCATCACGTCTGTCTGTCTGAGCACAGCTCCCACGAGTTCCTATAGTCTCGACTGTGTTCTCATGTTTCCTTTGATTCAGTATGCACAAACCTGAGACGTGCCGTTACTGAACATGATGGGAAACCAGTGTTTCACTCCAGGCAGTTTCCTCTTTCCCTGCTCTCGGCAAACATGGCTCCTCTTTTAAGCGAGGGAAAGGGTGTGGGGAGGGAGGTAGGATTGTGGGAAGGAGTTTGTAGGTGTGGTGTGGGGGTGGGGGGGGGGGGGTGAATATCAGCTGCTGTTTACCCTGCTGTGCTTCAGGCTTAGCTCAAGCGGCATGCTGGGTTTTCCCCACTAGGACTGTCTCTCTCACACACACACACACAAGCTGGCCCCCGCTGCAAAGGAATCTGGTAGTCAGCAAGGCGCAGCTATCACCCAGTCAGGCCTTCCAGAAGCTTCCTAAAAAATCCCCAAATGTGAAAAACTGTGGAGTGGTGCTATGTTTTAGGGGGAAGAGTTAAGCTAAGGATGGCTATCCAAACAAGAAGTTACAACACAGAAATGCTCCAATCAACGAAGGATCGTGTAATCAGAGGAGCTCGTTGTGCTTCTACATATCAGTTTAATAGCGTAAATCTTAACTATGTCTTCCTGCTTCAGAAAATAGGCTATATATATTTTTTAACCAAACAAGTCCAATGCTGTTTAAATAAACTGATGCTCAAATAATGACAAAACTGAAATGCAAAACCATCAAGCAGGCACAACTGACTTCATTTTTAACCAATCAAGTCTGTTGGAATAGACCGCACCCTCAAGACCCTCAATGACAATGTTGCATCGCTGGCTGCTGACTTCACAGGGTCAGTGTAAGTGACTCTGCTTAAAAAAGAAACGAGCCGATTCGAGGGCAGTCCGGTAGGTTATGGCTGGTCAGGTCCACTAGCCAGAGGTAAGCGTCTGACCCTCTACATCCCAGAGCTGGATCTCAGTCCTTGGCGTTGAGACACGGTGTACCCTTGAGAAATAGGCCACTGGTTTCATACAGTAGAAGGGTCAAAAAGACATGAGGCTGAGAGAGATGGTTCAAAATGAATGCCGTGGGATTGAAGTCTAGCGGATAATCGTGGTTCTTACGACTATATAAGGGCTTCTCTTATGTTTGACCCTCTCTCTGTCTCTCCACAGCAAACACCAGCTCCCCAGGCCCCAAAGTGCCTTCTCTCCGTTGGCCTTCGGTCCTGCCTTCACCGGTAATTGTGTGCTTTTATTCCTGAATGTGGCGTTAGCTTTATGTCAACGTATATGGCTCGGTAATGGGTGGCTTGTGCTCGGGAGAATGTACGCATGGGCACTTATGTGCCATATAGGATCTCTTCATCTTTTTTTCTTTCTCTCTCTGTTTTTCATTTTCCCTCCCTGGATCTCTCCCTCCAGGTGAGACTGTGTCCCTGGAAGACGTGGATATTTCTCGTAGAGGGGTGAACTCTCTGCACCCCCCGACACCTCCACCTCCGCCCAGACGAAGCCTCAGTCTGCTGGGTACTTTCCTCTCTTTCCTGCTTACATTTTCTTGGTGTTTCTTCTGTCACGTCCCCCTCTTCTTCTCCATGTGCCACTCTGCTGCTGGGCTGCCCCTTTTCACGTTCTTTTTTTTTTCTGGGCTTTTTCTCCTTTTCCACAAAAAGATTGATGCAAATACAAAAGTACATTGAGGATTTCTGTAAGGGTCAGACGTTTAAAAAAATATATATATCTAGGAGGGTTAGAAAAGGTGGTCAGGAGTTAAGCATGGGTAGTTTCTCCAATCTCCGTAGCAGTAGTTGCTGCCTCTGTGTTTTATAGTTGGCATGTGTGTAACGGTTCACTGTGTAAACCAATTTCAGAAACTCAATAGGAATATACGTGATAGGACAGACACTAATACACGTATGGTTCGGTGCCACTTGGGTTTGTAGTACAACAAGGACTCGTTGGTTTTCTGTGACTTCAAATGCATTAGGCCTTGTGACTTATGGTACAGGGTCAGAATTGCAGAACTGAATTTGTTTTAAGAAGCACTCAGTTGTCTGTCTGTCCTGTCTGTCTGTCTGTCCCTCTCGCTCTCTCTCTGTCTGTCTGTCTGTCTGTCTGTCTGTCTGTCTGTGTCTCTCTCTCTCTCTCTCTGTTTGTGTGTCTGTCTGTCCCTCTCTGTCTGTCCCTCTGTCTGTCCCTGTCTGTCTGTCTGTCTGTCTGTCCCTCTCTCTCTCTTTGTTTGTGTGTCTGTCTGTCCCTCTCTCTCTCTCTCTCTCTCTCTCTCTCTCTCTCTCTCTCTCTCTCTCTCTCTCTCTCTCTCTCTCTCTCTCTCTCTCTCTCTCTCTCTGTTTGTCTGTCTCTCTCTCTCTCTCTCTCTGTTTGTCTGTCTCTGTCTGTCTGTCCCTCTCTCTCTCTCTCTTTGTCTGTCTGTCTGTCTCTCTCTCTCTTTGTCTGTCTGTCTGTCTGTCCCTCTCTCTCTTTGTCTGTCTGTGTCTGTCTCTGTCTGTCTGTCTGTCTGTCCGTCCCTCTCTCTCTCTCTCTCTCTCTCTCTCTCTGTTTGTGTGTTGCTCCTAGCGTTCCTGTCTGTATTGCAACTGAGTCCTCTCTCCGTTCCTCTTTCTGTTGGCTGTGTTGGCCTCAGACGACGTGTGGGTTTCTTTCTTTAGACCATGTTCTAGTAGGTTAGCACCCAATTAGCATTAGTAATGTGGTCGATGCCAAGGCTGAGAACGTCATCAGACTGAAGATACACAGAAGACACGATGCAGTCAGGATCAGACAACGGTCTGGAGAGTGCTTGCGTTGCTACGGTATAGGTCGTTTTTCTATGACTAAAGATCCCACGTTTTCCTATTAGCCTACTTCATACCTATGCCTCTAGCTACTAAAGCCATTTCTGGTTCCTCTGCCTGGGCATCCGGCCACACTTCCTCAACACACAACAATCATTAGAGGCTTAACATCCAGGTTGTGATAGAGGTTTTGCCCATTTAATATAGGATGACGATACTGGAGCCCCAGCAACATTTTGGAGGACAAATGAGACTAAGGGAATGGGGGTACAGATAGGTATTTGCTCAATGCCTTGCTATGCCAATGTCTGTCCAGCTTGGTGATCGGTCTCTGCTTTCTTCATATGCTCTGCCTGGTGTCATTTTCGCTCTGTGGCTTGATTGTGACATCACTGTGTGTCGGGATCCCACTTCTGACACCAACAGTACCCAGTTTGGATGCGAGACATTCATTGTGGTTCTTTTGAGGCAAAGTGCTCCTGTATAATGTGACCACCACGAGTCCTTTATCTTATAGTGTGCCATTCAGCCATCAGTGTGCTCAACTTGAAAGGAAGCCAGAGGAAGAGGACGTTGCCATTTTGATGTCCGTAAAGTTCAGGGTGGTGGCTGGCCTCTTAAAGCCTGTGCCTCCCGCTGTGCTCTGTTCCAGATGACTTTGGTGGGCCGCAGCCTGGGCCTTTCCTACAGAGTGGTGTTCATCCCTCCCATGCCTTCATCCAGCATAGCCTCAGCCTCAATGGTAAGAGCAAAGCCGGGGCAAGAGAGGTCAAGGGGGCTTACCAGTGGGGCACAGAGAGAGACTCATAAAGACATAGGCTGGAGAATTGAAAAATCATAGACTATGTACCCTTCTAAAACATTTTCTATTTTACTGTGATATGTCTAACTCATTTCAGTTGGTAGGCTTTTTTTTTTACATTGTTATAAAGTATCTGGACACTTTAAGTTTGGTTAACAGATATTCTGCTACAGTGAGGTTAATGGTTGGGATATTATTGCTTTCCCTGACAGGGTTTCTTCTTCCTTCTGTAACCATTTGCATATGCACATACAGACTACTAGCATTGGTATTGTAATATCTACTGAGCTACGTTATATAATCAGAAATGATTGTGTGTAGGTAGAGCTGACACATTTCCGTATTCTGACGCAGAATTGGATATCCTTCTACATTGGTATTTGAACATTGTGAAACCTCCTGAATAAGCCCCTGCAGGTTTACCAGACCATTTCTCTTGCTTTAATAGGGTCGGCTCAAAGAAAGGCCTTGGCAAAGTGCTGTGATCAGAGGCAGCAGGGAAAGAAAAGTAACATGGGGATCCCTAATGAAGAACAAGATTTAGAAAGAGGCAGATAATGAATACTCATTATCATTTCAGGAAAAGGATTGCATTGATGACCATCCCCTGAAAATGGTGAAATTATAGTTTAATCGTAGATATCACATTGTGCACACGGAACGTATGATTGTGCCCAGTTAAGCCTGGTCAATTTGCATGATGTTAAAAAATGTGTCTGGTTGAATGATTTGGTGATTATATTCAGACGGACCAGTGAGATTGTCAGAGACCGAGGCAGATGAAGTGACTAACCATTTGATGGCCCTCTGTACCTGAGAGAGAGAGAGCTTTAACTTATAGGCTACTTCAGTACATGCATGATAGACTTATTCGGTATATTATCACAGATGTGTAATTCCACACAATAATTTAACCTCTAACGGAGGCTCCAATTGTTTTGTTTGTTAGGTCACATAGTCAGGACAATGACACACAACCGCTTTCCCTGAGCTACACACTTGCTCATGTTTCTTTTAAGCAGGGTGAATTTATGGCTAATTTGGCAACAATTTCTGGAAATACCATGTGTTTCTAATGCCTATTTTTATTATTATTATTTTACCGAATGTTCTAGTAGCCACCAGTAAGAGTGAATGATGAACCCTGGATCTGAGTGTGTGGCCCTGTGTTTCAGATACGTTCCTGCGGGGTCTCCCCCGGCCCATCCCGCAGCCTGGCGACGGCCAGAACCCATCCCGGGTGGACCAGCGCCCACTGCTGTGCCCACTGAGCCGCCCCGATGCCAGCAGCTTTGCCACCAGCCTCCGAGAACTGGAAAAAGTAGGACATGTCACGTGTACATTGGCACATTGACATTCTTACAGACACAGTGCTAGGTTCAGACAATGTTCCCTCTAAGCTGCGTACGGGCGCGCAGCTCCCCCGGGACTGCCGCGCATAAGAAATATCAGCCCGCGCAGAGAAACACGAGATTGAACTTGAATTGTCAATATTAACCACTTTCAATTCAACATACCGAAACAAAATTAACTATGCAAGAATTAGTATGCAAAGCTAACTATGCAAGAGATTTTCTTGTAGGCAGAACAAACCAGAGTAGGATTCTATTGCATTGACAGGCACGACTCAGCCTGTACTCTACAGACCGGTGCGGCAAAACCAGTATCCCAATGTGCAAATACACCTTTGCCATATATGGATCTGTGTCATTCACTTTGCACGGGACTGTGTTTACACCATGAGTGGTCGTGAGTAGATATGCACATAGATGTGCACATTTGTTCATAATCTTTGCTGGTAAGTGAGCTATTAGCCCATTTATAGCTAGTCAGCAATGGGGGAGTGGTTGCTTCCTACAAGAGCACAAACGTGAGTCAGGTAAAGACATTTTTTTTTTTCAGCAGGCCCTAAAAATGTGTTCAGTACCGGGGGAAAAAATGAGAGAACATTGGACACGGTGCTAGGTACAGACACGGTGCTAGGTACAGACACGGTGCTACAGTAGGTTCAGACACAATGCTAGGTTCAGACAAATCAAATGTATTTATTAAGCCCTTTTTACATCAGCAGAACCCCGCCTAAAACCCCAAACAGGGTGGAGATTATAAGAGTACGTGGCCATTAAGGCCAGATCATTCCTCAAGATGTTCAAATGTTCATAGATGACCAGCAGGGTCAAATAATAATCACAGGGGTTGTAGAGGGTGCAACAGGTCAGCACCTCAGGAGTAAATGTCAGTTGCCTTTTCATAGCTGAGCATTCAGAGGAAATTGTAGAATTAGAGGGAGCATACCTAAGATCACACAGGACACCAGATAAGACAGGAGAATTTCACCAGATAGGACAGACTGACCTTAGCCCCCCGGCACATAGACTATTGCAGCATAGATAATGGAGGCTGAGACAGGGGTCAGGACACTGTGGGCCCCGTCTGACAATACCACCGGACAGGGTCAAACAGGCAGGATATAACCCCACCCACTTTGTCAAAGCACAGCCCCCATACCACTAGAGGGATATCAACAGACCACCAACTAAGAGTAGGGGTGTTAACCCCAGTGTCCTGGCTAAATTCCCAATCTGGCCCTCAAACCATCACGGTCATCTAATAATCCCCAGTTTACAATTGGCTCATTCATCCCCCTCCTCTCCCCTGTAACTATTCCCCATGGTAAAATAACAGATACATAAAAAACTTACTACCCTGAGACAAGACTGAGTATAGACACAGAGCTAGGTTGAGACGCGCGTGCGGAGCTAGGTTGAGACTAGAGGTCGACCGATTATGATTTTTCAACACTGATACCTATTATTGGAAGACCAAAAAAAAGGCAATACCGATTAATCGGCTAACTTTTATTTATATATATATATATATATATATATATATATATATATATATATATATATATATATATATATATTTGTAATAATGACAATTTCAACAATACTCAATGAACACATTTATTTTAACTTAATATAATACATAAATAAAATCTATTTAGTCTCAAATAAATAATGAAACATGCTCAATTTGGTTTAAATAATGCAAAAACACAGTGTTGGAGAAGAAAGTAGAAGTGTAATATGTGCCATGTAAAAAAGCTAACGTTTAAGTTCCTTGCTCAAACATATGAAAGCTGGTGGTTCAATATTCCCAGTTCTTCAATATTCCCAGTTAAGAAGTTTTAGGTTGTAGTTACTATAGGAATTATGACGCGTTGACTATTTCTCTCTATACCATTTGTATTTCATATACCTTTGAATATTGGATGTTCTAATAGGCACTTTAGTATTGCCAGCCAAATCTCAGGAGTTGATAGGCTTGAAGTCATAAACAGCACTGTGCTTCAAACATTGCTAAGAGCTGCTGGCAAACGCAGTAATGTTTGAATGAATGCTTATGAGCCTGCTGCTGCCTACAACCGCTCAGTCAGACTGCTCTATCAAATCATAGACTTAATTATAATAAACACACAGAAATACGAGCCTTTGGTCATTAATATGGTAAAATCCGGAAACTATAATTTCGAAAACAAAATGTTTATTCTTTCAGTGAAATACAGAACCGTTCCGTATTGTATCGAACGGGTGGCAGCCCTAAGTCTAAATATTGCTGTTATATTGCACAACCTTCAATGCTATGTGATAATTATGTAAAATTCTGGCAAATTAGTTTGCAACGAGCCAGGCGACCCAAACTGCTGCATATACCCTGACTGCTTGCAATGAACTCAAGAGAAGGGACACAATTTCCCTAGTTAATATTGCCTGCTAACATGAATTTATTTTAACTAAATATGCAGGCTTAAAAATCTATACTTCTGTGTATTGATTTTAAGAAAGGCATGGATTTTTATGGTTAGGTACATTTGTGCACTGATTGTGCTTTTTTCGGCAATGCGCTTTTGTTAAATTATCATCCGTTTGTCAAAGTTAAAGTAGGCTGTGATTCGATAATAAATTAACAGCCACCGCACGCTAGTTAACCTAGTAATATCATCAACCATGTGTAGTTAACTAGTGATTGTGAAGATTGATTGTTTTTTATAAGATAAGTTTAATACTAGCTAGCAACTTACCTTGGCTCTTTGCTGCACTCGCGTAACAGGTGGTCAGCCTGCCATGCAGTTTCCTCGTGGATTGCAATGTAATCGGCCATAATCGGCGTCCAAAAATGCTGATTACCGATTGTTATGAAAACATTAAATCGGACCTAATTAATCGGCCAACCTCTAGTTTATGCCAGCAGCATACCACCCTGCATACCACTGCTGGCTTGCTTCTGAAGCTAAGCAGGGTTGGTTCTGGTCAGTTCCTGGATGGGAGACCAGATGCTGCTGGAAGTGGTGTTGGATGGCCAGTAGGAGGCACTCTTTCCTCTCGTCTAAAAAATATATATCCCAATGCCCCAGGGCAGTGATTGGGGACACTGCCCTGTGTAGGGTGCCGTCTTTCGGATGGGATGTTAAACGGGTGTCCTGACTCTCTGAGGTCATTAAAGATCCCATGGCACTTATCGTAAGAGTAAGGGTGTTAACCCCAGTGTCCTGGCTAAATTCCCAATCTGGCCCTCAAACCATCACGGTCACCTAATAATCCCCAGTTTACAATTGGCTCATTCATCCCCCTCCTCTCCCCTGTAACTATTCCCCAGGCCGTGCTGCAAATGAGAACGTGTTCTCAGTCAACTTACCTGGTAAAATAACGGATAAATAAAAGTTGAGAAGCGCGGAGCTAGGTTGAAGCACAGAGGGTGTGTTCGAAAATCACAACGGCAGTCAAGCACCCAAGCTAACAGGCTAAGGTTGGCTAGCTTGCTAGGTACTTTCAGACACACATGAGAGAACATCTCACTCAGTTTACTTGCCCTAACAGAGCTGGTTAGGCTGTTTTCATGTTATCCAGAACATTGCTGACTAACTGTGATGCTGGCAGCAATTTAATTAAGCTTATTTTTTTTTCAACGTTTACTGGCACCGGCCATATTCAACGGGTGTTGGACGTTCGTAAATTCATCAGTTATTCTGCGCTCTGGCACACTCAGATGAAAGTGCTCTGAAATCAGAGTAGATAGCCAGAGCGAATTTACGAACGCACCCAGAGCTCGGTTCAGTTAGATAATACTAAGATCATAACAAACACATCCCGTAACACAGGCAGATACTTCTAATACTTCTAGTCTTTAGATGTGCGTGCATGCATGCATGCATGTAAAAAAGGTTGGGACACACCTACTCAATCAAGGGTTTTTCTTTAATTTTACTATTTTCTACATTGAAGAATAATAGTGGATACATCAAAAGGATGAAATAACACATATGGAATCTTGTAGTAACCCAAAAAGTGTTAAACAAATCTAAATATATTTGAGATTCTTCAAAGTAGCCACCCTTTGCCTTGATGACAGCTTTGCACACTCTTGGCATTCTCTCAACCAGCTTCACGAGGAATGCTTTTCCAGCAGTCTTGAAGGAGTTCCCACATATGCTGAGCACTTGTTGGCTGCTTTTCCTTCACTCTGCGGTCCAACTCATCCCAAACCATCTCAATTGGGTTGAGGTTGGGTGATTGTGGAGGCCAGGTCATCTGATGCAGCACTACATCACTCTCCTTCTTGGTCAAATAGCCCTTACACAGCCTGGAGGTGTGTTGGGTCATTGTCCTGTTGAAAAACAAATGATAGAACCACTAAGCGCAAACCAGATGGGATATCGCTGCAGAATGCTGTGGTAGCTACGCTGGTTAAGTGTGCCTTGAAATCTAAATAAATCATAGACCGTGTCACCAGCAGAGCACCTCCACACCATCACACCTCCTCGGTGCTTCATGGTGGGAACCACACATGTGGAGATCATATGTTCACCTACTCTGCATCTCACAAAGACACGGCGGTTGGAAGCAAAAATCTAATTTTTTAACTCATCAGACCAAAGGACAGATTTCCACCAGTCCAATGTCCATTGCTTGTGTTTCTTAGCCCAAGCAAGTCTCTCCTTCTTATTGGTGTCCTTTAGTAGTGTTTTTTTTGCAGCAATTTTGACCATGAAGGACTGATTTAAGCAGTCTCCTCTGAACAGGTGATGTTGAGATGTGTCTGTTACTTTAACTCTGAAGCATTTATTTGGGCTGCAATCTGAGTTGCAGTTAACTCTAATGAACTTATTCTCTGCAGCAGAGGTAACTCTGGGTCTTCCTTTCCTGTGGGGGTCCTCATGAGAGCCAATTTCATCATAGTGCTTCATGGTTTTTGCGACTGCACTTGAAAAAACATTCAAAGTTCTTGAAATGTTCTGTATTGACTGACCTTCATGTCTTAAAGTAATGATGGACTGTCACTTCTCTTTGCTTATTTGAGCTGTTCTTGCCATAATATGGACTTGGTATTTTACCAAATAGGGCTATATTCTGTATACCACCCCTACCGTGTCACAACATAACTGATTGGCTCAAACCCATTAAGAAGGATAGAAATTCCACAAATTAACTTTTAAGAAGGCACACCTGTTAATTGAAATGCATTCCAGAAGCTGGTTGAAAGAATGCCAAGAGTGTTCAAAGCTGTCATCAAGGCAAAGGGTGGCTACTTTGAAGAATCTCAAATATAAAATATATTTAGATTTGTTAAACACTTTTTTTTTGTGGTTACTACATGATTCCATACGTGCTATTTCATTGTTTTGATATCTTCACTATTATTCTACCATGTAGAAAGTAGTAAAAAATAAAGAAAAACCCATGGAATGAGCAGGTGTCCAAACTTTTATATTTGATGTGAATTTGCCTATATCTGTGTGATCGTAGTGTGGCTGGTACTGGGGTCCTATGAACTGGGAGGATGCAGAGATGAAGCTGAAGGCCAAGCCAGACGGGGCGTTTCTGGTGAGGGACAGCTCTGACCCCCGCTACATCCTCAGCCTGAGCTTCCGCTCCCAGGGGGTCACACACCACACGCGCATGGAGCACTACAGAGGTGAGTTACACACACACACACACGCAAGCAAGCATGCACATACACACACGCTATAGGTACTCTACCTTAGGGGTGTTCCAATCTGGCTATACTCTGTCATCGTATCTGTAAATTGACAGTTGCTAGTCAAATTGGATGATACTCGTGATCAGAAAAAACGTGGAAGTGTTTAATATGCTCAAAATGCCCATCTCCCTGCACGTTTAAAGACCAAACTAGCTGCAGATGAGGAGCAGCGTGCGGAGGGGTGTCTTGTCTGTTTCTGTGTGCTGTCACTCAGAGTGCGCATCGGCGGTTCATCTTTCTGCCCTAGCCCCGCTTGTTAGCAATGTGCAGAGTATCTAACAGGAGACCGTAGCAATCTGAATGGTCAGACTGAAACATGCGGGGAGAAGTGATCGGGTGAAGTCATGAAGTGAAGCGGGTGGACGGAGAAATACAGCTTCACTCTATCCAGTCGGAGAAGCAGGATCGACATAGAACCCGCCCATTTCTTTACAGACAGGCAAGCTAACCAGTTGAGTTATTTAAATCACGTAGCACCTCACACTTTATTTAAAGATGCACGCTGGCACCCGAAAATGTTTTTTTGTTGTTCCGTTCACTGATAATAAATAAAATCGCATTGGTGTCAGCAATTGCCCATATCTGTTACGACGATCCTGTTCTGTCAGACTACTCTGCACGGCCCTACTCTACATGCGCTCTCATGCAGCACTTTTAACTGAAGATGTAAGCCATGTACACACACGTTGGACCGTTTCATGTCGGGTCTTGCCATTGGATGGTTTCATGTCGGGTCTTGCCATTGGATGGTTTCATGTCGGGTCTTGCCATTGGATGGTTTCATGTCGGGTCTTGCCATTGGAGGGTTTCATGTCGGGTCTTGCCATTGGAGGGTTTCATGTCGGGTCTTGCCATTGGATGGTTTCATGTCGGGTCTTGCCATTGGAGGGTTTCATGTCGGGTCTTGCCATTGGAGGGTTTCATGTCGGGTCTTGCCATTGGAGGGTTTCATGTCGGGTCTTGCCATTGGAGGGTTTCATGTCGGGTCTTGCCATTGGAGGGTTTCATGTCGGGTCTTGCCATTGGATGGTTTCATGTCGGGTCTTGCCATTGGAGGGTTTCATGTCGGGTCTTGCCATTGGATGGTTTCATGTCGGGTCTTGCCATTGGAGGGTTTCATGTCGGGTCTTGCCATTGGATGGTTTCATGTCGTGTCTTATTGATTGGTCTTTTTCTCTCTTTCTTCACAGGAACCTTCAGCCTCTGGTGTCACCCAAAGTTTGAGGACCGCTGTCATTCTGTGGTAGAGTTTATCGAACGGGCCATCATGCACTCCAAGAACGGAAAATTCCTCTACTTCCTGCGTTCACGGGTCCCAGGTAAGAACCTACCAATCAGAGTGGGACAATGCTAAATGACTGCTCTGTCGCTGTATATGGATCTGAATCATAGGTTACATATAGCACCATTTTAAAGTTGCTATTACTAACACCTATTTAGCACTGTGTTTTCATAACTAATTAGGCCTTAGGTTTGTTTTGACTTTACTATATTTTCACAATTAGTGTGGATTTATATATGGTGGAGGATGTAGTTCACTCTCTAGGGTAGAATTTAGTATGCTTATGATGTGTGTTCCTGCCACTGATGTACATTAATATGTGTGTGACCATGGTTCCTCCTCCAGGCCTCCCCCCGACCCCGGTCCAGCTACTGTACCCAGTGTCCCGCTTCAGCAGTGTCAAGTCCCTGCAGCACCTCTGTCGCTTCTGCATTCGCCAGCTGATCCGCATAGACCACATCCAGGAGCTCCCGTTGCCCACGTACGTACAAACGCAACACACAGATCTGCCCACATTATAGAAACGCAACATATAGACCACATCCAAGAGCTGGCTGCCCATGCACTGCCCTACCTGAATAGACCAGTGACCCATGATATAGTGTGACATATAGTGCCCTCTAGTGTACAAAATAAGTGAAACATCGAAGACAGACTAAATATAATCAACACAACAAATAACCACAAAGGCAGGCCAAAATGGCTCCACAAGATGTTGGGATTTGTGTACAATGGTGGGAGTGTTTAGGATATTGACATAGTGGAAGATTTTGATAGTGTGTATTGGGATGGTTATATTTTATATCCATTAATACACACAGGCAGACAGTTTTGTATTGGAAGGGCTTGTATAAAATGTACCCCGTCTCTTCCCATAGGCCCCTCATAGTCTACCTGCGAAAGTTCTACTACTATGATCCTGAGGAGGAGATGTACATGTCAATCAAGGAGATGGGGCGGGACACGACCACCCAACCGGCGACTGGCCAGCCGGAGTCTCAAACGTAGCATTTGGAAGATCATTGGATCAAGTGAGTGATGGACATTTGGGCCACCAATTGAGCAGTGTTGTTAAATTACGTTTACACTGAAATACTGTATTTGGTACATTATACAATTGACTTTTCCATATATTTCCAATGAAAACTTTGTGGTGTGCATTGTTTAGTGTGGCCACTGGTCAGTGTATATAATGTCCTTATCCTTTGTTGTTACAGGGTTTTTATACACGTGGACAGCTTACCTGAAGACTGATGGTGACTGATTGGGGACAATCTCGCTCAAACCCTCTTGTGCCAGACTGTGCACTAATCAGCGCTCTTGGTTGACTCGGTATCCGGACGTCTGGGGGCAGGGTTTTACATGATCCACCCTCCTCCGTTTTTGATTAGCCCACAGAAACTGGAGGAGGAGCAGGGGATGAGGAATCTCCACCCACCCGGCCAGTGAGGAAGATATCTGACCTCGGGGCTGAACTGGAAGAGCTGACTGACTACTTGGCATTGTGCTAAGCCCCCCAGCTAAGACTGGACATCACTGCAACGTTGTGGAAATGTCACATGTACCTGAGTAGGAAGAACATTTCAATCGAAACGAGCGCACCCTTGAGCCTGGAGGCTAAGACGATAGGTTGAGGGTCGAAGTATATGGAACCAAATCAGTTTGGAAAACGATGCACTTGACCTTTGTTTGTACCCCTGCTCCGAAAAGATCTGGGAAAAGGGACAGCTCATTGTTTGGACCAGAGTATAAAAAGTTGTCTACTGTATGTCAGCCAAGGAGGAGAAACTGTACACACCTTTCTGATGTGATGCATTCTCAAGTACAGAGAAATATCATTTTTTGTTGTTTCCTCTTAAAATATTTTGTTGCCGCTGATTTGATCTGCACCTTTTGAGTTGACTGCCTGAGCTGTGTGTGTGTCTGCGTGCCTGTATGTGTGTGTAAATACTGTGCGTTGGCGTTAGCGGTTGGTGGCTAACCAGAGTTATTTGGTGGTGTAACATCACTGGAGGATATCGTGTTTGGCTCTCAACTCTGGAATCCTACTGGAATTCTCTTGCTATACTGTCATTGAGCAAATGCGTTACCAGAACAAATAATAATAAAACTGTTGATGGAATTTAAAACATGAGAAAAGCGCCTTACTTTGTCTCTGGCTGACATTCAATCCAAGGCCCAATAGAAAAGGCACATTGTTGGCTGTTCAGTGCGCTGCTCTATAACGTACCTTGGATTGAGTATTGACCTGTCTGTCTGTGCTTGTGATTGTTTCTCCAACCAAACACACCCTACCACAGATATACAGTTGAAATCGGATGTTTACATACACTTAGGTTGGAGTCATTAAAACTTGTTTTTCAACCACTCCACACATTTCTTGTTAACAAACTATCGTTTTGGCAAGTCGGTTAGGACATCTACTTTGTGCATGGCACAAGTAATTTTTCCAACAATTGTTACCAGACAGATTATTTCACTTAATTCACTTATCACAATTCCAGTGGGTTAGACGTTTACATACACTAAGTTGACTGGGCCTTTAAACAGCTTGGAAAATCCCAGAAAATGATGTAATGGCTTTAGAATCTTCTGATAGGCTAATTGACATCATTTGAGTCAATTGGAGGTGGACCTGTTGATGTATTTCAAGGCCGACCTTCAAACTCAGTGCCTCTTTGCTTAACATCATGGGAAAATCAAAAGAAATCAGCCAAGACAGAAAATAATTTAGACCTCCACAAATCTGGTTCACCCTTAGGAGCAATTTCCAAACGCCTGAAGCTACCATGTTCATCTGTACAAACAATAGTACACAAGTATAATCACCATGGGACCACGCAGCCGTCATGCTGCTGAGGAAGGAGACTCATTCTGTCTCCTAGAGATGAACGTACTTTGGTGCGAAAAGTGCAAATCAATCCCAGAACAACAGCAAAGGACCTTGTGAAGATGCTGGAAGAAACAGGTACAAAAGTATCTATATCCACAGTAAAATTAGCCCTATATCGACATAACCTGAAAGGCCACTCAGCAAGGAGTGCTCCAAAACCGCCATAAAAAAGCCAGACTACGGTTTGTAACTGCACATGGGGACAAATAATGTACTTTTTGAGCTTGGTTGCAAATGGGTCTTCCAAATGGACAATGACCCAAAGCATACTCCCAAAGTTATTGCAAAATGGCTTAAGGACAACAAAGTCAAGGTATTGGAATGGCCATCACAAGGTCTTGACCTCAATCCTGTAGAAAATTTGTGGACAGAACTGAAAAAGCGTGTGCGAGCAAGGAGGCCTACAAATCTGACTCAGTTACAACCAGCTATGTCAGGAGGAATGGGCCAAAATTCACCCAACTTATTGTGGGAAGCTTGTGGAAGGCTACCCAAAACATTTGACCCAAGTTAAACAATTTAAAGGCAATGCTACCAAATACTAATTGAGTTTATGTAAACTTCTGACCCAAAACAAAGTGGTGATACTAACTGACCTAAGAAAGGATTTTTTACTAGGATTAAATGTCAGGAGTTGTGAAAAACAAAGTTTAAATGTATTTGGCAAAGGGGTATGTCAACTTCTGACTTCAATTGTACATGTTGTTGTTCTTCATTACAGTAATGTTGGTAAGTAGACACTAGTTGGCGCCAGAACCTTAAGGACCAAATTATACCATCCTGCAGTCTACACTCCCAGCTCCTCCCCACACCCCCGACAGCAGCTAACAATATTAGGGTGGTTGCAGCATCTCATTTACATCTCATCAGGATCTCCCCCTTGTGTTGGTAAGACTGGTTGAAAACAATGCCATGTGAAGAGGTACACAAACCATATCCGTATGTTCTATATGATAAACCTTTACAACTTAGAGATATTCCTGGAATCAGTTAGACGTAGCCATCCTTTATTTTGTAGGTATTTTCAAGGTTATATTTTAGTGTATGTGCTCTGTTCCTCCCCCATGTCCCTCTGATAAATTTGAATTCTCTGGCGGTATCACCGCAGGGGAAAAGTATGCGGATGTGTAAATTGACAAAGCAATGAGGGTGAGCGGGTGTGCATGCATTTAGTGTGTGCATGTGTTTGTGCGTGTGCACGTGTGCGCTGAATGCGTCAATGTATCTACCTGGTGGAGTGTGTACTAATACAGCATGCACGTACGTCCTTCATGTAGGCTAATGTGTGAGATACAGCACATAAATGGACAACTTGACTCAAATAATAGTTGATGGTTACAGACGGTTAGGGTGTGTGTGAGGAGGACATGAGTTAGTACAACAAGACCCGAGCTGAGGAAAGACGAAGGGCCAGAATTTGAATAGAGCTTTATGAGAGATCAGCAGCAACGCCTGGGGAGTGATTCACTCATTTCAACGGGGGCATATTTATGCTCTTGTGTTACACTGAGCACCACCACACACACACACACACACCAGTGGAGGCTGCTGAGGGGAGGACGGCTCATAATAATGGCTGGAATGGAGTCAATGGAATGTTATGAAACACATTAGATACCATTCCATTGCACTCCATTCCAGTCAGTATGAGCCATCCTCCCCTCAGCAGCCTCCACTGACGCACACACACACAGTTAAGTGCTAAACAGCTAGGTGAGTATGAATGATCCAGGAATGCCTGTAGGATAGATAGGACTGGTGAAAACGGATGTTTAAAGACTCACAGCACATCATGGTACTGTGAGAAAACAGACTACCCCTGAGAAGTAAGCATTTGTCAAAGGATCATGGGCATGCATCAATGTACTTAGTTCTTGTATAATGGCCTTGAGCACACGAATATCTGCTGATGGTCATGTGGACACAGCATTGATGCATGTCTAAAGCCAATTGAACTGTCTACGTTTAGCTAACTATGCAGCCAAGTGAGGGCACCAGAGTCATATGTAGAGATACTTGCTAACGTCAGACATTCCATAAAGCAGGGGTAGGCAATGCCATTCAGGTGCAGGCCAATTATTTTCGGACTGGATATAGGGGGGGGCGTGATGCATTTCTAATAATTTGTACACTGCAAATTGACCACAACCAAGCCCCAAAAAAGAGATTGTATTTGAAAATAACAATTTCACACCTTGATTACATTGAGACACGATCACATACGATCACACACACACACCTTTTTTAATTATTTTTTATTCATGGGGGATACTTTTAAGCTGAATTCCTGGGCACAGATTCCCAAAACACTTCTTATGCAAAAAGCTGCTCAAGAAATAAAAGGTGTTGATATTCCTCAACAATATCTAAAGATTGAATGATTTTCTTACGGAATCCACAAATATCTTCTTACCAATTTAGCTCGCTATCTAGCTAGCAATGGCAATCATGTTCGCACATGTCCTGCTGTTCTAAAACATGTTCTTGGGTTCAAAATAATCAATACTGAAACGTTCAGATTAAGTTTGTGAGTGAATTAAACATGTTAAATTGCTTTCATGAGTTTATTCTCTCACAGCCCTGAGTTTAAGACAAGGGTTTAGCCATCTTGGAATTAAGAACAAAAAACCCAAACTTTATTTTTAAGATTCTATTTCTTCTTAACTTTTTGCTTAAGGAGAAACATAATAGTGCAAGAACATTTCCAATAACCTTTTTGAGGAAAATCAACTTTGCTTAACTTTCTTCATAAGTCTATAGTTAAGGAAAACATTTCACTTAAGAAGGTTTTGTGAATCTGGGCCCTGGTCTTCTGGAGAAAACAAAAATGCTTGTTGCCGAGCCCTGCCATAATGTATCACGCCAGAGCTCCACCTTAATGGCCAGGCGCAACTTACATCTCTATTGGAGGACTGTAGCGGATGCACCTGTCTTGTGAAGTGCATCTCCTTTATCCTCCTTCCGTCCCCTTTTAAACCTTCTCCTTTTCAGTGTCTCCCCAGGCAAACGAGAGACATCTCCTTTATCCTCCCTCCATCCCCTTTTAAATCTCCTCCTCTTCCTCCTTTTCAGTGTCTCCCCAGGCAGACAAGAGAGGCATCTCACATCTCCTTGAGTGGCCTGATAATAAGCTGAGTGGAGTGCTGCTGACTGACATCCCCCTCCTTCCCTCCTCCCCCTCCTCCATTACTTCTTCCTCCTCCCCTTAGGCTCTCACTGCCCCCATCCTCCCCCTACACACACACACCAGGGCTGGATCACCAGGACCTGCTTGAGAGCGCTGCCTTCTCCATCATACCAGACAGCTGTGCTTGAGCGTGTGCTTGTGTGTCCCTGCCTCTCTCTCTTTCTCTCTCTTGATTTTTCTCCTGTCCCTCTCTCTCTTTACCCTGTCCTTCTCTCTTTCCTTTCGCTCTGCCTTAGACACTGTCATCCACTCCCACTTCCCTCTCCCCCCTCTCTCTCCTACCCGCCCTCCCCTCCTCCCTCTCTCTTTCTCGGCTGTCCTTGACGGTGCTCTGTGGCAGAGCAGAGCTCTGTAGTGCTGGGTTGTGCAGGAGGAAGCAGGCAGCCAGCCTTTGCCCAGTGGATACATTCTGTTCTGTCTCTTCCAACGCTGCTGCCGTTACCCGGGATACGCATTCGGCCTGCCGTGCTGCCAGTGGAGACGAGGGCCTTATGCCAGTCTGCCATGTCGACTGAGTGCCAACCTAAGGGGAACACGTTTTAAAGGTGAGCTGCACTGCTTTTACCGCCCGGACTGTTTACCTTGTTGTTGTCTCGATTTCGATCTTGTTTTCTTTTCCTCTCTCCGCCCTGCTCTGTTCTCATCTCTATTTCTCCCTATCTCTTATCATCTCTGTTCTCCTCGCTTGTCCTCGCTCTATCTCTCGCTCCTCTCTCTCTCCCTCTTCCTCTCTGAGCCTGCCAGCCCTATCCCCCGACAATGCTTTTTGTTGTTGGGAACAAACCCCCTCTTTTGGGAACAAGCTGTGCTTGCTTTGGGATGTGTTTGTCTCGTTTGGTGCGGTCACTCAAGCCAAGGCATCCTCACTCGGACTGAATAGAGAGCTTATTAGATATTCAGCTGCATTGACCCATGTAGTTCTGTCTGGGTTGTTGTCAGGCTATTAAAGCTACTGTTCACTGTTTTCCTTCACTCCCCTCGTTTGATTTCTCCTGAGGTCTGTTGCAACATTTAGCAATACACTGAAAGTGAGATATTTTAACTCTAAAATGTAGGAGCTTAATGTGTTCTATGCATTTATCTTTTTTTCTGGGTATCTTTCTAAATATCTGCCTCTCCTTCTCTCTTTCCCTCTCCCCTCTCCCCCTCTTTTTTCTCTCTCTTCCTCCATCTCTCCATCGTCCTCCTCTTCCTTCTATCTCTCTCTCGCCGCCACGTGAGAGAGTGTCTGTCTTCCCCCAGGGTTGTTTGTGTTGTTCCTAACACGTTAACACACAGATGGGACACGGCGTGTTCACACAGCCTAACGAGCAAGCCCCTCTCATCATGTCCAGTGGTAAAATGCTGCAACTAATGGGGAAAGATACACTGTCCTTATAAACCATGACACCCCATAGGACTGTGCCGTTGCAGTCTGAAATGTCTTCCTTTCCTAGTTTCCTTTCCTTCATGGGCACTGACCTGTGAGGACTCAATTTGTTAGAGAACTTTAATGGAGTTATATCCTATTGTTTCACCTATCAATTATCATGGAAAGGTTACAAGGAAGTGGAACAATGTCAACATAGGGAGCCAGCTTGGACTCAACATAAAGTAGTGGTGTAGTAGTTGTGGACAGTGTATAATGGTACATGAAGTTATCTTGGACTGAGCTCTTCTTATAGGCCACTTTCCTCCAACTGTCTGGCCCATGGCCGTCACTCAGCCCCTAAACCTGTCTCTGTCTGCAGGAAGTGATCGGTTCATATTTCCTGCCCTCCCTTCATCCATCATCCCTACCTTCTCTGACCCCGTTGACTCCTCCTTAAGAGGGTGACTGGTTGTACGGCTTCATCGAACCTCTGAGAAGCCGGCTGTTCACATTATCGTCATATCACACAGGGTTAGAGAGAGAGTGTGTGTGTGTGTGTGTGTGTGTGTGTGTGTGTGTGTGTGTGTGTGTGTGTTCGTAAGGCCATTATCGTTGATACCCACGTTGTGTGTCAGCCTTGTGAAGGTTTAGTGTGTGTGCACGTGCCCACGCACGTGTAAAATCCCATTTGCCAAATATATAGAGACCATTCCCTGGAGGCAGAGACAGTATATTGCCTCAACACTCATTCTCTTCTCTCCCTAGTTTTATGTCCCTGTAAGTCATCCATGGTGGGACGCTCGGTCTTGGGACCTGGGTATGAATGTGTGCTGTGTGTGTTGAGTGTGTGAGAGCATGTATCTCTATATCTGTGTGTGTGGCAATCTGTGTCCTGTCCACACCTCATGTATGTTTTAATGAACCATGTTCTGGCAGAGGCCACCCCATAGATTTGTTGGAATAGGGGTCATAAGAGGGAATTGGAGGGTTTGGTTGAGGCCAGCACTGCCTAAATTGCATCCCCCAGAATCGACTGTTAGCCCCCACTCCTTTCCCACATAGCATCAGAGTGGGGCAAAGCGAGACTCATTTCTGCTGCTAATACTATGAGACATTCCCTCAGACATCCCGCCAAGGAGAGAAGGCAGTGACATGATTTTTCCCAGACAAACTATGCGACGTGAATAGTTTGAACCAAAATCACAGATTTAAGCAGATTGCATATGAAGCATCTTTCACCTTTAAAGGTGGACTTCAGGATTTTGGCAAATAAGCCTTTATCTACTTCCCTAGAGTCAGATGAACTTGTGAAGAAAAATGTTATGTCTCTGTGTGCAGTTTGTTTCCCTTTAAACCATCAGTACAGCACGTCCTACTATTCAATCATCTACTGTCTGTACTGCTTCGGCTCACTAGCAAGTTGGTTTATGGAGGATGATGCTCTGCTCATCACTGTCTTTCTCCTAATCTCAGTCATCTGCTGCACTACACTACAGACAGTAAATTCCCTCCTTTTAACCACCCATCAATTTGTGTGCTCTCTCTCTCTCTCTCTCTCTCTCTCTCTCTCTCTCTCTCTCTC
The DNA here is from genome assembly GCF_057628025.1 of Oncorhynchus mykiss. Lineage (NCBI taxonomy): Eukaryota > Metazoa > Chordata > Actinopteri > Salmoniformes > Salmonidae > Oncorhynchus > Oncorhynchus mykiss. The sequence continues at coordinate 71,804,369 of NC_143033.1, forward strand.
TCTCTCTCTCTCTCTCTCTCTCTCTCTCTCTCTCTCTCTTTCTCTCTCTCTCTCTCTCTCACACACTTTCTCTCTCTCTCTTACTCCCCCCCTCTCCCTCTCTCTCTCCACTGGATGTGTGTGTGTGTGTGCGACTGTTGTATCTGTCACACACACAGCTCTCTCTCTGGGCGTTTCCTCTATGTGATGTACTGCAACACCCTGCTCTCTCAGGAATATCTGTGTGTGTCCCTATTCTCTCCCCAACAAGTGGATGTTTTGATACACTAACTTCTTACTAGACGAGGTTATCGAAATAATGACTCATACTGGCTGTATCGCAACCGGCCGTGATTAGGAGTCCCATAGGGCGACACACAATTGCCCCAGCGTCATCTGGGTTTGGCCGGTGTAGGCCGTCATTGTAAATAAGAATTTGTTCTTAACTGACTTGCCTAGTTAAATAGAAAATACAATAAAAAGCACTTTATGATTTATTTATTTCCGGACAATATTAGTCATCTCTTTAAGTGAGTCATGATGGAGCTGTAAAATGATTCCTTCACTAAGCTAACATTGATGTTTTCATCCCACTTTTGTACGTGTTTTCTTGCCCTTTTGGTCTGTTTATCGATGTCTGTCTTTTCTAATACAGGACTTATCTTCACATTCAATATGTTTTCTGTCTCTTACCGGGACTCACAACTACATGCACAGAGAGCATTCATCCACCTCCCACACACACATATTCCTGTGCTGCGCTAACTAGGTGCAGGACATAGCAGCATATCTAAGGTGTCCCCTCTTCCAGGTTAGGTCCATATGGAGACCAGGGCTGCCCTGCCAGGGATACAGGACCACGGGCAGTAGGCAGCAGATGGCCTCTCTCTCCTGGGCCCCCTGCCCACTCACCTCTCCTCCTCCCCTCTGGGCCTGGTAGCTGGTGCAGTCCGTTTCTATCCGTTTTGACCATGGCTCTAAGACTGGATAGGTGGAACCAAGTGGTTGCTTGGCTTTCACGTGGGAAGCAATAGGAGCATGGAGCTATCTGGTGTCACATATTCAATGAGTCCTTCCATGAGACTTGATGGTGTCGTAAAGGGGATGCTATGCTGCCTAGTGCTCGCTGTATTAACGGATGAGTAACGGAATGTCTAAAAACAGAGGGGGTATCATTTATGATGACGCTGCACTTTTGGATAATACTTTCTTTGTCCGAAGTTGTGCAGAAGTGTCTTGAGGCAGTTTCTCACAGATGTGATGTTTGTTGCAAACTCTAATGCAGTAAGTTTATTATTGGCTGGATTAACCCCCAGGCCAGTTCTGGTAGAAGTGGATTTTGAAGAGAAAAACAAAAGCCCAGCTATGTTTTTAAAGAAAATAATCGCCCACTGTTCTCACAGACTGCAGCAAACTATTCTGTCTAACGTATACAACTGTTACTGTAGCCATATAATGACCAGTACTGTGTTCCCCAAGCCTCCATTACAGCACAGAGCAACCATCCATTAGAGTTGTCTGATAAGGAGTACAGTGCCTTGCAAGTATTAGAGGTGGTTGAAATATCCAATAAATGTCGTTCCACTTCATGATTGTGTCCCACTTATTGTTGATTCTTCACAAAAAAATACAGTTTTATATCTTTATGTTTGAAGCCTGAAATGTGGCAAAAGGTCGCAAAGTTCAAGGGGGCCGAATACTTTCGCAAGGCACTGTATATATATATATATATATACCTGTTCTGAAAGGTCCAGAGTCTGCAACACCACCGTGCAAGGGGCACCACCAAACATGTGGCACCATGAAGACCAAGGAGCTCTCCAAACAGGTCAGGGACAAAGTTGTGGAGAAGTACAGATCAGGGTTGGGTTATAAAAAAATATCTGAAACTTTGAACATCCCACGGAACACCATTAAATCCTTTATTAAAAAATGGAAAGAATATGGCACCACAACAAACCTGCCAAGAGAGGGCCTCCCACCAAAACTCGCGGATCAGGCAAGGAGGGCATTAATCAGAGAGGCAACAAAGAGACCAAAGATAACCCTGAAGGAGCTGCAAAGCTCCACAGCGGAGATTGGAGTCGTACACTCCAAAGAGCTGGGATTTACGGAAGAGTGGTCAGAAAAAATCCATTGCTTAAAGAAAAAAATAAGCAAACACATTTGGTGTTCGCCAAAAGGCATGTGGGAGACCCCCCAAACATACGGAAGAAGGTACTATGGTCAGATGAAACTAAAATGGAGCTTTTTGTCCATCAAGGAAAATGCTCTGTCTGGCGCAAACCTAACACCTCTCATCACCCCTAGAACACTTCCCCACAGTGAAGCATTGGTGGTGGCAGCATCATGCTCTGGGTATGTTTTTCATCGTCAGGGACTGGGGAACTGAATTGATGGAGCGATGGGGAAATTCTTGAGGGAAACCTGCTTCAGTCTTCCAGAGATTTGAGACTGGGACGGAGGTTCACCTTCCAGCAGGACAATGACCCTAAGCATACTGTTAAAGCAACACTCAAGTGGTTCAACAAAGCCCAGACCTCAATCCAATTGAGAATCTGTGGTATGAAGATTGCTGTACACCAGCGGAACCCATCCAACTTGAAGTAGCTGGAGCAGTTTTGCCTTGAAGAATGGGCAAAAAATCCCTTTGGCTGGATGTGCCAACCTTATAGAGACATACCTCAAGAGACTTGCAGCTGTAATTGGTGCAAAAGGTGACTCAACAAAGTATTGACTTTGGGGCGAGTGAATAGTTAAGCACGCTCAAGTGTTTTTGTCTTATTTCTTGGTTGTTTAACAATAAAAAATATTTTGCATCTTCAAAGTGGTAGGCATGTTGTGTAAATCAAATGATACAAACTCCCCAAAAAATCTATTTTAATTCCAGGTTGTATTGCAACAAAATAGGAAAAATGCCAAAGGGGGTGAATACTTTTACAAGCCACTGTAGAAAGGATGCTGTCCAGAGTGTGGATTGGAGTTCACAGATAAGCTAGGGGGGTTAATGGGCACAAGATTGGGTGATTCGCAGGACAACACAAGCTAGCTTGGGGCAACTTTAATCATCTTCATTTACAACAACCTTGTGTCTTCATTCGATCCTGAATGTTCTATTCATTTTATTTCTGGAGTTAGTTCTAAGATACATTTCCAATTTGATCCACTAAAATGTCTATACTTTATACGACAGTGTAATGCCCTCCATTTGAGATGTAATGCATTAACCCACCTTCAAACCCCTTCCCAGCCCAAATGCACACATCATCCATCTTTATCATGCAGCCATTCCTTTAGGAAAGTGTGGAACCCCCTGTGTGTGTTTGTGCTCTCCTCTCATCCCTCCATTCTCTCTTCTTTAGCTGCATGTTTAATTACCTGGCTAGCAGGGAAATGGGTCAGCGGTGTGATGATCAGCTGAGCCCTCACGATCAATCACCCTGACGACTATGCTCCCGAGCAGACGTGCCCATTAGCGCATGAGTGTGTTTTTATCTGTGAGTGAGTAGAAATGGGGGGGGGGGGGGGGGGTCGCAGCTCATTTTCTGGTAAATTCCTAATGTGATTTCCTTGAGGGTTCTTCCAGGGAGAAACAGCCACAGGGCTAAGCATTGCAGCAGACAGACGAGACGAGGAGGCTTGTTAGATGATGGGATGGTGAAGCTAAGCAAAGGGCTGCAGGCTGGTCACACGGCTGACTAAACTTGTCCATATACGTAAATGCAGCAACTGATTGAAATCTCTGTCTCTCTCTCACTCCCTCTCTCTCTGTTAGGTTTTTGTTTCTACAGTACCTAATCTAGAATTCTACCCCCCTCGCCCTCTCCGTTTCTCTCTCTTTCTCTCTCTCTACACCCTCTCTCTTCACAGTGCCCATTGCGCCATGTCTGCCACACAGCTGGAGGAGACAGAAAATGTTTTTGGTGAGTGCTTCTTTCTCTCTCTCTCTCTGTGTTTGTGTGTGTTTGTGTCTCGCACGTTTAATGAGTGTTGTATATGAGATGCACTAACGAAGATTGTGTGTTTGTGTGCGTACATCTCTCAAAGAAAGATACACGACATGAGGCACACAGAAATAAAGCGTTTGTGTGGTGTGTGTCTGGCATAAACTACTGTATGTGTGTGCTGTGCGCTGGACCTATAACTTTCTGAATACCATGGGTCAGGGAAATCTGTGGAACATGAGGGCGTCTCTTGTTGTAATGATACGTGGGAAGGCCTATGCTATGAAATATCATGACTGCTCTTCTCAGCTTAAAGGGCAGTCCAGTCAGGCTACACATGCATGCAGACACACACATACACACACAAACACTCCATGTCCTATTTTAAGAAAATCAATTCCTAAAGAGGCTATGACTCAGACTTCTACATCACAGCACCTTTGTATATAACGTTGAAACCAGCAAGTACCTCTCAGTCAGAGTCCTATAAATACTCCCTATTCCCCTTCGGAACAGCTCCCAGGTCACCTCTCTCTCCCTGAATAAGACACCCCAGCGCTAATGTGGAACATCACCCTTTGTGTGGACTCAGCCGTTTGGGTCTGTTGTGACGTTGTATTAGTTAATGTGACGACTGTTGCTCATCGAATGATTACAAGTTTCTAATTACATGATTAACTGAATCAAGCAATTATTAACTCATTAACCTGGGGCACCATGGGAAAACTAGTTTTTATTGAGTTTCTATTTCCCAAATTAACTCAAAGAATATCAGAATATCGATTTTACAACAGCCGCTAATTAACCAGTTGCCTCTAACTGTCTCGTTCTGAACGTCGTATAGCCCGTGAATATGCACGGACCCGGGTCCCACTAATGAATTCGTACCACACCAATTTTAGTTGAATATTTATTTACTAAAAAGCTCAAATGATGATAAACATATACACATAGACAAAACACATTATAGGCTATTGATTAGAACTTAGTATAACGGGCCAACACAATATGGCCAGTGTTACCCACAATGGGAATTTCAAAAGAGAGAGAACAGAAAGAAGTACACGAGAAATATACATTTGGGTGAATTTGTCAGCTATGCTATTCTAACCCTTTCCTCAAACTGCCGCTCTTATGGGTCAGAATATAATGATGTAATTACGTGGGAATGATCTCCGGGGATTCTCTGCATAGGCCTTCAGCTATTCGATGATGCGCTACTCCAGCGCACCTCTCTGACCGTCTTCTCGGTGTCAGTGTCCTTTTTGGCTTAGGAGTCTGTTCCCTCACCCCTTTCTCTGGAAGGGGTCTTCTGAGGCCAGGCAGCTCTGTAGCTCAGAGCTCACAGCATAGGAATGAAACCCTTTAGATACCACGATTCGATGGGAGATGGAGGCTAGGTGGTTCGACTAGAATTCACCCGCTTAGACACAGCTACTCATCTGTAGCTTGGGTAGAAAAGGATTTCTTTGTCCTTAAACTTGCGTTGCGTCCTGGGTTTGTTTACTTTTTAAGACCCTGCTGCAGCTGGGGTCACGTAGTCTTGTTGTAAATTCTATACTCACAGGTTTTATACCCTTGGGTCAGAAGTGGGCAAGGCCGCCTTTAGGGCAATTCTCTGGGCATACCAAGTTAATGAGGCAAGGGCTAGATTTTTCTTAAATCCCATTCTAAACAACTAACTTAACATTTCATCTTCCCCAAAACATTATTTTTGATTTGGATATTTTCCATACAACGTACAATGTATAAACATCAAACATATACTAGGAAAACCCTTCACATTACAATGTTTTCGTAATAACGTCATCTATTAACCTTAATAACAGAACAAAGATGACATACATTTTCATAGTCCATCTATCGTCATGACCACCATTGTGGCTGACGAAAACCATTGTTCCAAAGTCCCTTTAGTTCATGTTTAATGTTCTGAGGCTGGTTCTCTATAGTGACAGGACAAAGGAATTTGTCTGTGGCCTGAGATTTACCAGGGGCGTGGGGGCCATAAAACCCCCCACGTCTTCAGACCCCTAGATCTGTCCTCCTCTGCTGGGGTTGAGAGATAATCTGTAGGGTTGTGGTCTCCTGTAACCTGACTTGATCAAGACAGTCATGACAGGTCTCAGCGGTGTCAAGTCCAATTCCCCAATGTGCCGACTTCTACATTCCCGCCCCCCTCTAACCCTCTGTCTTATTGGCCCAGACGCCCCAAATCTGCTCAACTCCTCTAAAAAACATTAATTTCAACTGTATTATGGATTCACGTAGCTAACATTGAAGCGTGCATCTACCTGCCTGCTGGCTCGGATGTGAGGTATTTTTAGAGTGTATTTGCATGCATGTGTGTGTGTCTCCACAGCACATCTTTCAGATATCCAGTCACTAAATTAGACAAAACTACACAGCCGGTGGATCAGCCTGACAGCCTCGAGATGTGGCAGTGAGCGACACTAATAGACATTTTTGAACTGACCGCATCTTGTTTGCTTCGCCAGCTCTCTGGCGTTTTCTTAATATACTGTGCACACTTTCCTCTAGTGATGCAGCTGTGAGATTGACCTTCATACCTCTCTAGAAAGGTCCACAGGGAAATATAGAGTCGGGGGTAGTGCGCTCAGTAGACCTATAGTGGGGGTGGGCTGTAGTATATCTGTCTCCTACCTACTCCATGTATGGTCTGTGTAGAATCCAATAAGGGGTGGGAGGATGGCTTATGGGGGATGACAGGGGGGTGTGGCTTGGTTTGGTCAATATTTAATGGTGCCTCTTAGCACAGAGACTAGGTCTAATAAGAGCAGGGGGGATAATGTGCACCACTGGGGCTAAAAGAATGGGAAAAAATTAAGAGGTGATTCTCAGTTCACCCTCCTCCTTCACCCCGCTTTACTCCTCCATGTTGTCTCGTATAATGTTGTCAACAAGGTGAACAGGAGGGTTGAGATACTGGAGCCAAGAAATGTTGTTGTTTAACGTGAGGGATTCACCCTGTAAAATAGCTTGTTGTTGTCTGTTGTCTTTGGGGTCGCTGTGCTTGGTCTCCCTTGACTCGCTCAGTGGAAACGTGGTAGAGAACGTAGGCGGGGGCGAGCAGAACAATTTCCCTCTGCGGCAGTTCGGCCTGTCTGCCTTCATTACTGTCTGTGTACATCCTAATACTGAACCACGGAGTCAGCCAATACACAGCTCATCCAATGAACCACAAAGACAATGCCATACTGAACTAGCAGTCCCACTGCTATCGTAGCACACAGCCTGAACCTAACCTAACGCAATACAGTTTCAATCTTATAAGCCGAGAATCCATATCCACTCAAACCTTACACTGATATTCTTGATATAAAGCTTGTTCAAGGCTTCAGTTATACTGAACCAAACCTTGCTTCCTGATACAAAGCATGTGTCATATAATAAACCAACTTGAGGAACGCAGCACCAATCTGAAACGGCAAAGCACTCAATTCCATTCACCCCCAGATTGCGGAAAATTGAATTTAATGAACCTTACACTCTACCACACTGAGTGTTGTGGTTTTGGACTCGATAGCCCAAGCTAGACCCAGTGGTGTCTATCTATACAAATTAACTTTGTGTGCTGCTTGAGTTTTAGCCTGTTGTGCAAGGATGTACCACTAGACAACACTACTAGAGCAATTAACTTCCGTGTTCAATTCTATTTCTGGAGGGAAGTGTGACATGCAGGGGTTGGAACCATTTCCCCCCCAATCATATCGTTCATAACAGAACCAATATTTTTTTTGTTCAGTTCCACTGTTCCGACCGGCAAAAGAAAGTTCCGAACCGGTTTGAACCAAAAAAAAGTAACCATTAATATTCAGAATTATACCCATGGAGGAGCAGCTTCTATGAAGGAACATTGAATGTCTTTGAACTTCAGAGAGATGGTTTAACGTTGGACCAAAACTAGCTAGCTAGTGTGTGTGTGCAGAGCTGCACCAGAATCAAAATAAAACATTTGTAGTTAATAAATCCAATGTCAAATGTGATAACTATTTAGTATCCTTAAGTAGCATTGAAAAAGTTAATCCATTCTTCTCTAATAACAAATCTCTCTTCCTAATTTCTGAATCATACTTGTAAATTCAGTAGCAGGCAGGCAGACACTGGAAAAAGAGTGAGGGCTTTGCATAGAAGCTTTGTTGCATTTTTTTTTTTTTTTGCAAATGGATGCCCGGAATGTAAAATAATGTTATTAACCGGTTCCCATGGTTCTGTTCAAGAATAGTATAGATCACTTTCATTCCAGGTTTTGATTCTGTTCCTTGAAAAATGACGTTCTTTCCGGTTTTCAGTTCTGTTCCCTGACCCCTGGTGATATGTGTACTGTGTGCTGTTTTAAATTTGGACAGATTACAATGCTTCTGTAAGATAGCAGATGGCTACTGTTGAGTCGTGATTTCCAAAGCAAAGGAGGTTCCCTTTCGTCGACTGTGAGGTACATGAAAAGGTATTGGAGACAGGTCTCCTCCATCTCTGAGCATGTAGCCCATAACATGCACAGAGCGGGCGAAAGGTCAGTTGGGTGTTCAACCTTCCTTGTCAGTAAGCTGATGGCAGAACTACAGGTGGAAAATGTCACTCTGCCTCCATTTGACCACTGCTGGGTCACTGAGCAGCACAAACATTGATTTACAGAGTGCACCCCAAATGGCACCTTATTCCCTAGGGCCTATAGAGCTCTAGTCAAAAGTAGTGCAAAAGTAGGGATCAGGGTGCCATTTGGGATGCAACCACAATTTGAATGGATGAACAACAGGGTTCTGAATATAGCCATAGTGAGTCATATAGACATTGTACTTTCATTCTCAAATTCCACCCCACCCCTCATGTTAATTAAGACAATGTCGTAAGCTAGGACAGTGTAGAGAGAGCGAGGTCCAAATTTGCCCAACCACAGTCAAGTGGAGTCCAGAGGAAGTGCTACATTATTCTGGAGCTCATTGTGCATTGTGGTCTTCTTAGATGAGAATGGATCTCTGGTCATTTAGTGTGATCTGCCACACCTGCCCTTTTATTCAGACTGCTCAATAAATCGAATTGTATTTGTCACATGCGCCGAATGCAAAAGGTGTAGACCTTGCAGTGAAATGCTTTCTTACAAGCCCTTAACCAAACCCCCCCCCCCTTCCCCAAAAAATAACAATAAGAAATAACAATAACAAATCATTAAAAAGCAGCAGTAAAATAACAATAGCGAGGCTATATACAGGGGGTACCAGTACAGAGTCAATGTGCGGGGGCACCGGTTAGTAAAGGTAATTGAGGTATTTATGTACATGTAGTTAGAGTTATTAAAGTGACTATGCATACAAGGTATATAACAGAGAGTAGCAGCAGCGTAAAAGAGGGAGGGGGGGCAATGTAAATAGTCTGGGACTATGGTCGTCTCGGAGTATAGTACACGTCCTGGTAATCCATCTGGCCCTGCGGCCTTGTGAATGTTGACCTGTTTAAAGGTCTTACTCACATCGGCTGAGGAGACGGTGATCCCACAGTCGTTCGGAACAGCTGATGCTCTCATGCATGCTTCAGTATTACTTGCCTCGAAGCGAGCATAGAAGTAGTTTAGCTCGTCTGGTAGGCTCGTGTCACTGGGCAGCTCTCGGCTGTGCTTCCCTTTGTAGTCTGTAATAGTTTGCAAGCCCTTCCACATCCAACGAGCGTCGGAGCCGTTGTAGTACGATTTGATCATAGTCCTGTATTGACCCTTTGCCTGTTTGAGGGTTCGTCGGAGGGCATAGAGGGATTTCTTATACGCTTCCGGGTTAGACTTCCACTCCTTGAAAGCGGCAGCTCTACCCTTTAGCTCAGTGTGGATGTTCCTTGTAATCTATGGCTTCTGGTTGGGGTATGTACATACAGTCACTGTGGGGATGACATCATCAATGCACCTGTTGATGAAGCCAGTGACTGATGTGGTGTACTCCTCAATGCCATCGGAAGAATCCCGGAACATATTCCAGTCTGTGTCAGCAAAATAGTCCTATAGCTTAGCATCTGCTTCATCTGACCACTTTTTATTGACTGAGTCACTGGTGCTTCCTGCTTTAATTATTGCAGGAATCAGAAGGAAAGAGTTATGGTCAGATTTTCCAAATGGAGGGTGAGCTTTGTACGCATCTCTGTGTGTGGAGTAGAGATGGTTGCACATTTAACATGCTGGTAGAGATTTGGTAAAATGGATGTAAGATTCCCTGCATTAAAGTCCCCGGCCACTAGAAGCGCCGCCTCTGGATGAGCATTTTCCTGTTTGCTTATGGCGGTATACAGCTCATTTAGTGCGGTCTTAGTGCCAGCATTGGTCTGTGGTGGTATGTAGACAGCTATGAAAAATACAGATGAAAACTCTCTAGGTAGATAGTGTGGTCTACAGCTTATATATACTCTACCTCAGGTGAGCAAAACTTTGAGACTTCCTTAGATATCCTGCAACAGCTGTTGTTTACAACTATACACAGACCGGCAACCCTCGTCTTACCAGAGGCTGCTGTTCTATCCTGCCGATACAGTGTAAAACCCGCCAGCTGTTTATTCTTCATGTCGTCGTTCAGCCACTACTCGATGAAACATAAGATATTACAGTTTTGAAAGTCCCGTTGGTAGTTTAGTCTTGCTTGTAGGTCGTCGATTTCATTTTCCAATGATTGCACGTTGGCCAATAGAATGGATGGCAGTGGGGGTTTACTCGCTCGCCTACGAATTTTCAGAAGGCAGCCCGACCTCCTCCCCATTTTTGTCTGTCTTCTCTTCTGGCAAGTGACGGGGATTTGGGCCTGTTCCCAGGAAAACAGTATATCCTTCACGTCGGACTCGTTAAAGGAAAAAGCTTCTTTCCAGCTTGTGATGAGTAATCGCTGTTCTGATGTCCAGAAGGTATTTTTGGTCATAAGAGACAGTAGCAGCAACATAATGTACAAAATAAGTTATAAACAACGCAAAAAACAAACAAACAAAAAAACACCGTTGGTTAGGAGCACGTAAGATGCCAACCATCCTCTCCGGCGCCATTCTATAGATAGGTGTCATGACAGTACATTAATGTGTCATTACCAATGCTATGAGTCATATGCAGAATCCTATACCCCATAAGGTTTACATGAAGAGTCCTTAGTTGATGTTAGGTGCAATGACCATTAACTGTAATACTGTTTAAATTGTTTGTCTACATTCAATTAAAAACAGAAGTCGTCTGCACCACAATTCAGTTCAGGGAAACGTTTCTTCACATTCTAACTCAGAATATATTTTTTTAAACTATTCTAAAACAATGTATTTTAATGAGCTGTAGATAAATCGGTCACATTTGTGTTGCTAAGGAGTAGAAATCCATTAAAAAAAAATAATACTTCATTGAACCTCATGTCCTTGGTGTCTGAGGGTGTTCATCATCACTCCCTTCCTTATCGTTATCCCAGTGTCTCTGAACCTCACTGAGAGCCTGCATGGACAGTGTGCTGCCTGGGCATTTCTACATGATTAAAGACCAATTATATTAGAGTGAACACTCAGCCATGGGAGAGAGGGAAGAGGATATGCACGACAAGAAAAATGAGTCGATCTTTAGATTTCCTCTTAATTCTCACACAAATCAAAACACTTGAGTCATATTTTCTCTCTCTCTTATTTTTTAGTTGTATTACTTTTGGTGTCGGTGGTGGGATCCTTTGAAAATAGGCTCTTAGCTATTTAGCCTAATATTGTCCGGGACATGATAGTAATTACTATACGGTATATTTCAATAATCTTGCCCAAACTTGAATGGCTGCAGTGAGCATCAGAGAAGAGAACTTCAGTGATCCTGTGTGGTTCATAACTGATGAAAGGTCTCACCACTTTCCTCTGTTGCATCTTATTTTTAGTCTGTCTCGGCAGACTGGCTGGTGTTAGATCCTCTATTACAGAGCAGTCAGTGCTGTCCTGTGCGGTACAGTACAGTCTGTGATGAGATCTGAGCGTCAGCCTGGTCAGAGAGCGGTATCAGATGAATCCTGTTAGTTGGCGCTTTTACTGCAGCGTGGCCGCCAATGAATCATCACTGGCCTCCGTTCTGAAACAACAACAACCGTGACAAGAGCACTTAGCTGTTGACTCACTCACATCTGGCCCCTCTGTGTCTCTCCATCACCGTACTGATGCACTTGTTCCTGAAGAGGGTGAGGGGAAGAATAACAAAGCCTAATACAATTGAATTACATATTTCTCACAAGTAATAGATCAATTGTATTATGTCAATTGCTTTGACTTGTGTACGTGTTTGATTAGGTCATTGTGGTACATGAATCCCTACTACAGTGCCAATGCTTCCCAAGAAAAAAGTGAATGTTTAGTAGAGGGATAGAGGCACTGTGTTTGTGGATTGATACAGCGCCTTCAGAAAGTATTCAAACCCCTTGACTTATTCCAGATTTTGTTGTGTTATATATATAGCCTGAATAAAATAAACAATTCTTACCCATCTACACACAATACCCAATAATAACAACATTTTTAGAAATGTTTGCAAATGTATTGAACATGAAACACAGAAATATCTAATTATGGGTATGCTTGATGCAGCCTCCACCATGCTTGAAAATATGAAGAGTGGTACTCAATGATGTGTTGTGTTGGATTTGCCCCAAACATAACGTTTTGTATTCAGGACATAAAGTTAACTTTTTTGGCACATTTTTGTGCAGTGTTACTTTAGTGCCTTGTTACAAACAGGATGTATGTTTTGGAATATTTGTGTTCTGTTACAGGCTTCCTTCTTTTCACTTTGTCAATTAGGTTAGTATTGTGGAGTCACTACAATTTTGTCAATCAATTCTCAGTTGTCTCTTATCACAGCCATTAAACTATGTAACTGTTTTAAAGTCATGGTGAAATCCCTGAGTGGTTTTCTTCCTTACCTGGGACTGAGTTAGGAAGGACACCTTTATCTTTGTAGTGACTGGGTGCATTGCTACACCATCCAAAGTGTAATGAATAACTTCACCATGCTCAAAGGGATATTCAATGTCTGCTTTTTTTTTTTTTTTTTTACCCATCTACCAATAGGTGCCCTTCATTGCGAGGCATTGGAAAATCTCCCTGGTCTTTGTGATTGAATCTATGTTTGAAATTCACTGCTCGACTGAGGGGCCTTACAGATAATTGTATGAGTCGTGTACAGAGATGAGGTAGTCATTCCAAAATCATGTAAGGATCCGCCCCTTTTTTTCAATTTCCCACTAAAATGACATACCCAGATCAAACTGCCTGTAGATCAGGCCCTGAAGCAGGATATGCATATTCTTGATACCGTTTGAAAGCAAACACTGAAGTTTGTGGAAATGTGAATGGAATGCAGGACAATATAACACATTACATCTGGTAAAAGATAATACAAAGAAAAACCAACAGATGTTTTTGTATTTTTGTATTTGTTTTTGTATCATCGTCTTTGAAATGCAAGACAAAGGCCATAATGTATTATTCCAGCCCGGGTGCAATTTAGATTTTGGCCACTAGATGGCAGCAGTGTCTGCGCAAAGTTTTAGACTGATCAAATTAACCATTGCATTTCTGTTCAAAACCTTTGTATCAAGACTGCCCAGAATTGCCTAATTTGTTTATTAATAACTTTCAAGTTCAAAACTGTGCACTCTCCTCAAACAATAGCATGGTATTCTTTCACTGTAATAGCTACTGTAAATTGGACAGTGCAGTTAGATGAACAAGAATTGAAACTTTCTGCCACTATCAGATATGTCTATGTCCTGGGAAATGTTCTTGTTACTTACAACCTCATGCTAATCACATTAGCCTACGTTAGCTCAACCGTCCCGTGAGGGACCCACCAATCCTGAAGAAGTTTTAAGCACTATTGTTGCACACAGAGTGAGTCCATGCAACTTATTATGTGACTTGTTAAGCAACATTGTACTCCAAAAGTTATTACGGCTTGCCATAAAAATGGGTTGAATACTTATTGACTCATACATTTCAGCTTATTATTTTTAATTAATTTGTCAACATTTCTAAAACATAATTCCCCCTTGACATTATGGGGTATTGTCTGTAGGCCAATGACACAAAATCAACATTTCATGAATTTTAAATTCAGGCTGTAACATAACAAAATGTGGAAAAAGTCAAGGGGTGTGAATACTTTCTGAAGGCACTGTAAGAGAGGACCAGGTCGTAGGTCAATGTTCATCCCCCACAATCCTCTGCTGACTCAGTCACAGGGGAACATCCAATGTGATTAAATAGATTAATTGTCATGTATTTGGGGGCTGGATAAATGGAGTGAAGAATGGAAGGGATGAGGGGAGGAGAGGGAGAGATAATTGATGGAAACGCTGAAGGGCTCTCAGATTGGGGTCAAGAGGTCAAAGGCAAAAGGATCGTTCCTCTGGGTTCACCACAGATAGAGGATGTTACAGCAGGGGGAGGATCAGATAAACATATTTCATTTGATCAATTAAACTCCTCAGTTTGACATGTAAAAAGGTGGTATAACAGTATCTTGTACCTTCTTGTAACACAGACATTAGAGGATTTATTTTACATGAAGGGAATTAGCTTTTGCCCAGTAGATTATCTTTCTAGGTCCCAGGTGAAATGAATATATTATAATAGCTGTAGCCTAATGTTTAGGTCTGGGCTTTCCTTGTAACACATTCTGCATCAAATGGATCTGTTAAAAGCACTTCTCAAATCTGTGTCCAGCACTTATTTGAGCTTTTCTCTGTGATCTTCCCTCAGACCTGAATGATCTGAATATCATCATTTTCTCTGTGATCTTCCCTCAGACCTGAACGAGGCCATCCCAGAGACAGAGCTGCTGGACAACAGCATACAGAAGGGGCGTGCCCAGCTGTCCGTCAAAGCCAGGAGGCACCGCCCCTCTCGTTCTCGCTTCCGAGACAGTGTCAGCTCCACAGAGGGAGATGACAGTCTGGAGAGGAAGGTGAGTGACAGGCGTGAGAGCCAATCAATCGATGACATGGACTCTCAAAGGGACAGGCACACCCACAGGACACATTCCTTTGTAGTCTGATGATGACCTTGTAGCATGTGATAACAAAAGACAATGGCCTTGTCTTGGTAATACAGTATAGCTAGACATCTTTGTATAGATAGCACCAAGGGAGATTTTAGGTATTTATTGCGCATGTTATATAGTCACTATACCATAATACTGCACACATGTAGCTAAGTCACATAGCAACTAAAGCTCTATAACTAACAGCGCTGTACATGCCTATACTCGTGAGTAGATCCTGATTGGTGAAAAACAAAGCTCGACTCAATCAGGCATTGAATCATGTTTCACTGCTTCATTTGACAATCAAATTTTAGTTGTAGATGGTAAAATACCATTGCAACCATCCACATGAAATCCGTTTCTTAGTCCTAGAACTCATTTCAGATGATATGGAGATTATCAGATGGGAAAATGTCTCAGTGGCCTTGGCTATTTTGGAGGGCATTGGAGAGTGTGTCTCGCTCTCTTCATATCTGTTGTTTGGTCGTTTTGAGTATTTTCTCTCACTAGAGTTACAGTCAATTCAAATGACATTCCAGCCCATTCAGGCATTTCATTGGACTAGCACTTAATTTGAAAAGTACCATACTACAGTTATGAGCATTTTCCCATTCAAATTTCATGTCCAATTATTCCTTACTATACAGGAGGTGGAATGGAATTGACCCAAACGCATATGTCCCTAATTGTGTTGATGAGTGGGTGCATGCTTGTGTTTATATGCGTAAATGCATGCTTGTGTGCGTGTATGTATGTGTGTCTGTCTGTCTGTCTCTCTGTGTGTGTGGTTGTGTGTGTGCGCGCGCATGTGTCCATTTATTGTTTGTGTCAGTCAGTTCACATATAAACATATTGTGGTGTTTCTGAATCTTTGTGCCATAGTGTCTGGACAGCCCCCTGCACTCCGTCCGTTCCCCCCTCCACTCCACCCTGCGAGGAGGCTCCTCCCCTTCTCCTGATTCGCTCCTCTCCTCGTCCTCCCCTTGTCCCACCTTACGGAGCCCCGTGTTCTCCTTCGACACCTCCTCCTTACGGCGCTCCCCGGAGGAGGGCGGGACCGGGTCGCCAGCCCCTCGGGGCCGGTACCGCCAGCTGACAAATGCCACGTCTCAGG
Organism: Oncorhynchus mykiss; assembly: GCF_057628025.1. NCBI lineage: Eukaryota > Metazoa > Chordata > Actinopteri > Salmoniformes > Salmonidae > Oncorhynchus > Oncorhynchus mykiss. The sequence goes on from NC_143033.1 coordinate 71,820,441, forward strand.
AGGCCCTGGTGACCACGCCCAACAGCTCTCCCTCCAAGTCGTGTCCCAGTTCGGACTGCTCGCCTGTTTACATTCGACGGGCACGACGCCCAGACAGTGAGGGTACGAGAGGCAGACATCCGCATTGGGCAAGAAAATCCTCATCCTAGTTATTACAGTCCAACTCCCCACACTAAGAATTACATGCACTGTGATATTAACTATGGTATATTAAGCCTAAATAGGCAAAACACACACACACACACACACAGCCATAAATGTATTGATACACAACCACCATACCATTAAGGCCACACCAAAATGTTGGTAATGGTGGGTTAATGTATAAAAAAATGCTTTGATTAATCAATAATGTGCTAATTGCCATTTTTTTTTTCTCAGTGTTAGTTTCAGAAGACAGTCGAGACACCAGCCCGGCTGACCCCGGCAACAACAGCCTTATCTTCGACAAGAAGACCAAGAGGAGATTCTTGGACCTGGGGTAGGTGCTCAATATACAGACATTAAAACGGTTTACATTGTAAACACATTGTAAATTTGGCAGTGTCAAAACTGGTGCTTTCTGTTGATTTTAACCCACCATTTTTTTGTTCTTCTGAAGGGTCACATTGAGACGCTCCTATGTGAGGGTCAGAAAAGACAAGTCAAACAGACTGTCAATGGGAAGCCGGTGAGTCCATGGGAAGCCATTTTGGCTCTGTCCCTCTGTTTCAATACAGGAGGCAAAATGTTGGCTCTATTACACCTAGTTAGTATATTAGAGGCACCATTTTGGCTCATTCAGTTAGCATATTGAATGTCTCTCTTTCTCTGCACAGGGAGCCATCTGAGAGCCCGTCCAGGTCCTCTGGCTCTTTCGTGCCTTTCTCCTGGTTCACTGACAGCACCAGGGGCTCCGTGTCGTCCGGGGCAACTCCACCCTGCTCCCCCAAACTGGTCTCACAGGACTGCAGCCCCCGCAAGTCCAACTCCCAGGTAACTCACATATAGATGCCTTCAGATATCATATTTAGTTCAGACTGCACTATTATGTTACTACTACCATTGTCCACTTTGTGTTTTTATCATTATCAGAGGCCTCGTGTGTTTCTGTTAGCATTAGCATATAGTCTAGTCTTCATTTCATGTCTGTCATCAAGATTTCTGCCACATCTGCCAATGTCACAAAAATGATGTGCGCGCTTCAAAGGGACAGAAGGCCATGTGTTGTTATGGTTCTGGATGGCCAGATAGCTAGCAACAATTTTAAGAAACTGTCACATGGGGAATTGTAAGTGGCTCGTTTCAGCTCATTTACACTTTTTCTTGATACCATGTCTTGTTTTGAGGTGTTTTGACGGTCACCTCTATGCTAATATGAGAAGAAAAATGGCTAGATATCTAGCTAACCAATAACTGTAATGATGTAGTTGATAGATAAGTTCTCATTGTGCAACTGTATTTTTGTTTTCAATAAACATTGGAGACGAAATGTAGTTTACATGTTGTCAACAATTTAGGCCAACCCTTGTTTTGCCCCATACTGTAGTTGCACATGCGTCGGTTTTGTTTCTAAACAACCAAACCGTCTGTACATTCCACAGTTTAAATAACCAAGAAACGGATTCTGCTGTTACCCTTGGAGATATGCCAAATTCTTTTTACAAATTGTCAAGAAGGAGAAAACTTTCTCCTACTGGGTTTGAGCTTCAAATGCACATCAAATGAAAACAGTCACCAGATGAGAGAAGCAGACACCAGAGATATAAAACTGCTACACTTCTATAAACACTTTTGCGACTAGCATCGTCTAGTTTTGTCATCCTAAGCCTCTCTCCCTCTTTCTTCTTCTCCTTCCGTCTCACTCCCACCCTCTCTCTCTCTCTCTCTCTCTCTCCCTCCATCCATCCATCCACCTATCTCTCTCTCCCTCTCACTCTCTCTCACACATACACACAAACAGTGGGGAGAACAAGTATTTGATACACTGCTGATTTTGAAGGTTTTCCTACTTACAAAGCATGTAGAGGTCTGTAATTTTTTTTAATCATAGGTATACTTCAACTGTGAGAGACGGAATCTAAAACAAAAATCCAGAAAATCTCATTGTCTGATTTTTAAGTAATTATTTTGCATTTTATTGCATGACATAAGTATTTGATACCTTCCTCATGATCATTGATGCCCCACGAGGTGAGATTGACCGTCATCTTGAACTTCTTCCATTTTATTCCACTTCTTCCATTTTCTAATAATTGCACCAACAGTTGTTGCCTTCTCACCAAGCTGCTTGTCTATTGTTCTGTAGCCCATCCCAGCCTTGTGCAGATCTACAATTCTATCCCTGATGTCTTTACACAGCTCTCTGGTCTTGGCCATTGTGGAGTGGTTGGAGTCTGTTTGATTGAGTGTGTGGACAGGTGTCTTTTATACAGGTAACGAGTCCAAACAGGTGCAGTTAATACAGGTAATGAGTGGAGAACAGGAGGGCTTCTTAAAGAAAAACTAACAGGTCTGTGAGAGACGGAATTCTTACTGGTTGGTAGGTGATCAAATACTTATGTCATGCAATAAAATGCAAATTAATTACTTAAAAATCATACAATGTGATTTTCTGGATTTTTGTTTTAGATTCCATCTCTCACAGTTGAAGTGTACCTATGATAAAAAATTACAGACCTCTACATGCTTTGTAAGTAGGAAAACCTGCAAAACCGGCAGTGTATAAAAGACTTGTTCTCCCTAACTGTATATATAATTGATCTGGAGAGGCCCATGGTGTGACTCAGCTCCTGTGGAGAGTCTGAGGGATTGAAACCCAATTAGGAAGCAGGGCGCGTTTTCCTCTGTGTCCAAGAGGGTGCTGCTATTCGACATTTATCGACAAGCATGGCTACATTTACACAGAGGGGAAATCGATGGCCCTTTGTGCGGCACAATGTCACATACTCGTGTCAAATGTAACCTGTTTCAGAAAAGATATTGACAGATGACTTCGGGAGTTAAAACAAGAACATGGCACCGATGCAAGAGACTCTTCAGTTGTTAGATCCGATTGACCATATTGAGGGATTTTGGTGTTGCTCTGTCGTCCTGTTACATGGTTTGGTACATGCGCATCTATTGGATGGAAAACATAGCTTAATATACAGAAGAAAGAAGCTGAGGTACAGGGTTATAGGAAGAAGATAGGCTTATAGTGGTTGTCCGCTCAAAATACCCAGGAAGGCAGACATATGCCTCCCACTGACTTTGCACCAGCTAATTAAAGCCTCTGCCAAAGGCCTGAGTATTTCTAAGGGAAATAGATTATATTTCAGAAGCTTGTGGGCCAATGGCCGTTTAGCTAAGAAGCACAGAAAGGACTGATAAGAAATATACAGCCGTCCAAACACACCGTTGATGTAACAAAACAAGGTGTGTGTTCATGTATCAAACTGTTTGTATTTCACTGTCAAACGTATAGTTAAGAGCATGCCTGGCTCTTGGAGCTTTACAGTTGTTCTGCTTATGTGGACACATTGCTTTATAGATCAAAGGTGTTATAAGCCCTTGTCAGCACAACAAATATGGTATGTTGCATATTGAGATATATCTCTGCCATAGATGATGACATTCTTTCTGCTAATATGTTCATGTGTAGCCTGTCCATATCCTTGCCATGAAAACATATAACCAGTGGGTACACCCACAGGACACCTAACAATACATATGTTTCTTGTTGGAGGTCTCTCTTTGCCCACATTTGCAGTCGTAGGCAGAAATCCCATGATGCAATCGATGCTGTTGATTTACTCACCTTGGTGACTTGACCGCTGCGATGCTTTTAGCTAACCACAACATCAATGTCAAGAGAACTAGATTACCGTTTAACAAAAGAAGGAACGAAACACAGCAGAGCAAATTTCCACTTAGTGGTTAATAGATATTCTAATGCCCTTGTTTACATATGCTTTAAAAAACAACAACTTTGAATTAACTATTGGCAGGCTAAGTTCAGTGAGTTCATCAATATAGCCCTCTATGGGAGAAAACACCCATCCACCCCTCTCAGCTTCACTTGGTTTGATCCATTCTGAGTCAAAACCCTCCCAAATATTGGGGCAGGGGGAGTGTTTATACATACTCTCTAACACCTGCCACATGACACATCTAAAAAAAACCTTAGCAACATGTTGGGAGCATGGGCCTATCCCAAATAGCACCTTTATTTCCCGTAAAGTGCAATACTTTTGACTACAGGGCAAATGTAGTGCACTTTATAGGGACTAGAGTGCAATTTAGAACAGAGCTCCATGGGGTTTAATAGTGAGGAGTAGCTAGGCAAAGCATCCCAGATGCACTTAGTCATCAGCATGGAGGCCGGGGTCCTTCGCTCTGCACAGCAATTAAAGCTGCAGCTTCCCATTGAAAGCAGAGGGCCGTTAAATCCCTTTCAACCACTGTGTGCCTGTCCAACTGGGTTAATAGCTCTAGCATGCATAGTGCACTACTTTTGAACAGAGCCCTATGGGCCCTGGTCAAAAATCAGTGGTAAAAAGTACTTAAGGAAAAATACTTGAATGTACTACTTAAGTGTTTTTTTGGGGTATCTGTACTGACTCACTAAACACTTTGTAAATGACAGCTGAGTGTTGGAGTGTGCCCCTGGCTAACCGTAAAAAAAAATGTATACAAGAAAATTGTGACTTCTGCTTTGCTTAATATAAGGACTTTTAAATGATTTATACTTTCACATTTGATACTTAAGTATATTTTAGCAATTACATTTACTTTTGATGCTTAAGTATATTTAAAACCAAATACTTTTAGACTTTTGCTCAAGTAGTATTTTACTGGGTGACTTTCAATTTTACTTGAGTCATTTCCTATTAAGGTATCTTTACTTTTACCCAAGCATGACACTTAGGTACTTTTTTCACCATTGTCAAAAGTAATGCATTATATACACTAATCAAAATCAAATCAAATGTATTTATATAGCCCTTCGTACATCAGCTGATATCTCAAAGTGCTGTACAGAAACCCAGCCTAAAACCCCAAACAGCAAGCAATGCAGGTGTAGAAGCACGGTGGCTAGGAAAAACTCCCTAGAAAGGCCAAAACCTAGGAAGAAACCTAGAGAGGAACCAGGCTATGTGGGGTGGCCAGTCCTCTTCTGGCTGTGCCGGGTGGAGATTATAACAGAACATGGCCAAGATGTTCAAATGTTCATAAATGACCAGCATGGTCGAATAATAATAAGGCAGAACAGTTGAAACTGGAGCAGCAGCACGGCCAGGTGGACTGGGGACAGCAAGGAGTCATCATGTCAGGTAGTCCTGGGGCATGGTCCTAGGGCTCAGGTCCTCCGAGAGAGAGAAAGAAAGAGAGAATTAGAGAAAGCACACTTAAATTCACACAGGACACCGAATAGGACAGGAGAAGTACTCCAGATATAACAAACTGACCCTAGCCCCCCGACACATAAACTACTGCAGCATAAATACTGGAGGCTGAGACAGGAGGGGTCAGGAGACACTGTGGCCCCATCCGAGGACACCCCCGGACAGGGCCAAACAGGAAGGATATAACCCCACCCACTTTGCCAAAGCACAGCCCCCACACCACTAGAGGGATATCTTCAACCACCAACTTACCATCCTGAGACAAGGCTGAGTATAGCCCACAAAGATCTCCGCCATGGCACAACCCAAGGGGGGGGGCGCCAACCCAGACAGGATGACCACATCAGTGAATCAACCCACTCAGGTGACGCACCCCTTCCAGGGACGGCATGAGAGAGCCCCAGTAAGCCAGTGACTCAGCTATACTCAGCCCCTGTAATAGGGTTAGAGGCAGAGAATCCCAGTGGAAAGAGGGGAACCGGCCAGGCAGAGACAGCAAGGGCGGTTCGTTGCTCCAGAGCCTTTCCGTTCACCCTCCCACTCCTGGGCCAGACTACACTCAATCATATGACCCACTGAAGAGATAAGTCTTCAGTAAAGACTTAAAGGTGGAGACCGGGTTTGCGTCTCTGACATGGGTAGGCAGACCGTTCCATGCAAATGGAGCTCTATAGAAGAAAGCCCTGCCTCCAGCTGTTTGATTAGAAATTCTAGGGACAATTAGGAGGCCTGCGTCTTGTGACCGTAGCGTACGTGTAGGTATGTACGGCAGGACCAAATCAGAGAGATAGGTAGGAGCAAGCCCATGTAATGCTTTGTAGGTTAGCAGTAAAACCTTGAAATCAGCCCTTGCTTTGACAGGAAGCCAGTATAGGGAGGCTAGCACTGGAGTAATATGATCCAATTTTTTGGTTCTAGCCAGGATTCTAGCAGCCGTATTTAGCACTAACTGAAGTTTATTTAGTGCTTTATCCGGGTAGCCGGAAAGTAGAGCATTGCGGTAGTCACTTGACAAAAGCATGGATTAATTTTTCTGCATCATTTTTGGACAGAAAGTTTCTGATTTTTGCAATGTTACGTAGATGGAAAAAAGCTGTCCTTGAAATGGTCTTGATATGTTCTTCAAAAGAGAGATCAGGGTCCAGAGTAACGCCGAGGTCCTTCACAGTTTTATTTGAGACGACTGTACAACCATTAAGATTAATTGTCAGATTCAACAGAAGATCTCTTTGTTTCTTGGGACCTAGAACAAGCATCTCTGTTTTGTCCGAATTTAAAAGTAGACCGGTCAAAAGTTTTAGAATACCTACTCATTCAAGGGTTTTTCTTTATTTTTACTATTTTCTACATTGTAGAATAACAGTGAAGACATCAAAACTGTGAAATAACACATATGGAATCATGTAGTAACCAATAAAGTGTTAAACTAATCAAAATATATTTTATATTAGAGATTCTTCAAATAGCCACCCTTTGCCTTGATGACAACTTTGCACACGCTTAGCGTTCTCTCAACCAGTTTCATGAGGTAGTCACCTGGAATGCATTTCAATTGACAGGTGTGCCACCTTAAAAGTTAATTTGTGGAATTTCTTTCCTTATTGCATTTGAGCCAATCAGTTGTGTTGTGACAAGTTACCCATTGAAAGCAGAAGGCCGTTAAATCCCTTTCAACCACTGTGTGCCTGTCCAACTGGGTATACAGAAGATAGTCATATTTGGCAAAAGACCAAGTCCATATTATGGCAAGAACAGCTCAAATAAGCAAAGAGAAATGACAGTCCATCATTACTTTAAGACATGAAGGTCAGTCAATACGGAACATTTCAAGAACTTTGAAAGTTTCTTCAAGTGCAGTTGCAGAAACGATCAAGCACTATGATGAAACTGGCTCTCATGAGGACTGCCACAGGAATGGAAGACCAGGCCAGAGTTACATCTGCTGCAGAGGATAAGTTCATTAGCATTACCAGCCTCAGAAATTGCAGCCCAAATAAATTCTTCACAGAGTTCAAGTAACAGACACATCTCAATGTCAACTGTTCAGGGGAGACTGTGAGGCCTTTGTGGTCGAATTGTGGCAAAGAAACCACTACTAAAGGACACCAATAAGAAGGAGAGATTTGCTTGGGTCAAGAAACACGAGCAATGGACATTAAACAGGTGGAAATCTGTCCTTTGGTCTGGAGTCCAAGTTGGAGATTTTTGATTCCACCCACCGTGTTTTCGTGAGTTGCGGCTTGTGGGTATTACGGATGATCTCTGCATGCGTATTTCCCACTGTAAAGCACGGAGGAGGGGTTATGGTGTGGGTGTGCTTTGCTGGTGACACTGTCAGTGATTTATTTAGAATTCAAGGCATACTTAACCAGCATGCTTACCAAAGCATTCTGCAGCGATACGCCATCCCATCTGGTTTGGGCTTAGTGGGACTATCATTTTTTTTTCAACAAGAGTATGACCGAACACACCTCCAGGCTGTGTAAGGGCTATTTGACCAAGAAGGAGAGTGATGGAGTGCTGCATCAGATGACCTGGCCTCCACAATCACCCGACTTCAACCCAATTGAGAGGGTTTGGGATGAGTTGGACCGCAGAGTGAAGGAAAAGAAGCCAACAAGTGCTCATTATATGACTGTTGGAAAAACATTCCAGGTGAAGCTGGTTGAGAGAATGCCAAGAGTGTGCAAAGCTGTCCAAGGCAAAGGGTGGCTACTTTGAAGAGTCTCAAATATAAAATATATTTTGATTTGATTAACACTTTTTTGGTTACTACATGATTCCTTATGTGTTATTTCATAGTTTTGATGTGTTCATTATTATTCTACAATGTAGAAAATAGTAAAAAATAAAGAAAAACCCTTGAATGAGTAGGTGTTCTAAAACTTTGGACCGGTAGTGTAGGGAACAGAGTGCCCTTTGGGACTCAACCCTAATAAGCCTGGTGTCTGGAGAGGTGGCAGATACCCATGACTTTGCCTTCCTCCTCTGCACTGGAAATTTGGGCCCCTGCACTGTGGCTCTCAAGGGGGCTGTTATAGGGCTGTGTGTCGGTGTGAGTTTTTGTTGTGTGTGTGCATGCATATGTGTTTGCAGGGGCATCATTTGAGAGGGCAATTCATCCAAAATATGATGCTTATGTATTATTTTTCAGTGTTACTGCTGTGACCAAACATTTTATATTTCTAAGCAACAACTGTCTGAAAGTAAGGTTTACAAACAATGCATTAATATCCTACTATTGTCAGATGTAATTGATCTTGAACTGGACAAATCAATCGATCCAATGCTGTTTGACCACAGTGGTCACACTCAATAAAAATATCACTGTGCACTTGTACTTAATCCCAAAGTGTCAAAGAATACTGGAAACAATGTGGAGAAAACTGTATTTATTTATCATGATTGGATCATTTCTCTGCCCTCCCTCCCTCCCTCCCTCCCTCCCTCCCTTAGGAGTCTGCCCTGAGTGATGAGTTCTCACCGCCCCCCTGTAGTCCCCCTCACGCCTCGAGTGGGACCACAGCCGACTCGTCCTCCCGCTCCTCACAACGCTACCAGACCCTCTCCCAGTCCTCAGACGAGGTAAGGGGCTTCCTAATGCAGTTGTGGTGGTGGTAGTGGGCATTCTTTGCCTAGGACTAAATGGATCTAAACTCTATTTCATTATGATACCGTATATGAGACAGAGGGTTTGCCTGAGGCCTGGATCACTGTTCAGAGAGAGAATGCAAGATACTATTTTTGATTAAAGTAGCCACTCAAGTTCCACTCAAATATGTAATAGTGTACCAACAAAACTCTGAATTCTTCTTTAGTAAAATGTGTACCATTACCTGAAATAACCCCAACTGGACGTAGTTATGTCTTCTTGGTTACCTGTGGCAACTAGCTTACACTATTCATACTATAGCACACACTGCATTCAGTTAGAAGTTTCAAGCAGTTCACTTAGATCCATAACAGTAAGAGTGCCTGAGTCTGGTGAGTGCTCTTGCTCTCTCAAAAACACTCTCTGGCCAGACGCTGTCAGACACGGCTGCACAGTGATTAGGGAATCAATTACCTCCGGTAAACTAGCTCTCTCTCTCTCCCGTCACATCTGATTTGGCTCAGCTTGTTGGAGGGGATATTGGGTTTTCAGAGGGGCTTTATGACTCTCTCCCTCTCATCTCCTTAAGCTGCCATTACAGAGGGATGCAGGATACACGTCAGACCTGGGTACAGATAGTATTTGCTTTTTTCCCCAAATACTTTAAACTGCACTTGATTGTGTGACGCATGCCTGGCGCAAAGGAACCAATGGAATAGTCTCCAAAGTGCGAACCCTGCCCATCTGCCACTCCGGAGGTGCGCTCAACTGGGTTTCCAATTGTGCCGAACATGTTCCTTTAGTTGCAATTTCGGTGGGGTGATTTCAGTGAACATTCTGAAATGTTACAGTGAAACATCAAACAGTAAAGAGTACTATGCCATTTCAGTGGCAATAATCAAACTGCAAATAACTTTCCTATTCCTGCTACATGTACAATAGTAGAATGCCACATTATTATTTGTAGTGGCAGTTTAGACCCAAAACAGACCACCTTCTCAGACATAAGATAATGTTACCTCATGTTCTCGGCTAACACTAAGCTAACATTAGCTAACAATCCAAATCTATTCCCCTTGTTTAACACACCTCAGGTTCACTCAATGAAACACTCAAAGTATTTAAAAGAAAAATAAATAGTATTTGAACCCAGGACTTAATCACACCTGGTTGGGTAAGCGTGTGAGAGTAGGTGTGTGTCCCAGTTGTTGGTGAGACGGAAAATCCCAACGGGGAATGTGCTGTTTTGCCTTCCAGCAGAGCACGTTACCTGAAGTAGCATGGTTGAAGTAATGGAACAGTGTTTGCATATGGTAGCCTAGGTCATGTAATCCACTTTCTATAAAACCTTTGGCTAATAATGTAAAATAGAGGGTCTCTCAAACCAACCACGTCCCATAGGAAAAGTCTGCCTGTATGTTGATATCATGTTTATTCAAGGCTAATAACATGAGGGAAAAGGGAGAAGATGCAGAGAGCGAGAGAGAGAGAGAGACCTCTCAGCCGGCTGCCTCTTCCATCACCCTGAGTTAATTTTAGCAGCGCTTCACTTCTTCCTGTGCTTCACCGCCGGTGGATAGACATTCTGAGAACACCTCAGTGTCTGGCAGACAGCCAACCTGACAGGACCCTGCTAGCCACCAGGCTAACAACACCAGACCAGCGGTTAGATCAGTTAAACAATGTTGTTTGTGTGCGCGTGCGTATGTGTGTGTGACTCAAGGGGGTCTAGACTATAGAGGCAGCTTTTTAAGTCAGTCAATGCAACCTGAAGATACATATCAGTGGGTGTAATACGTTCGCTGTATGTCGCTGCACTGAGAGGCAAGGCTAAATTGTTTTGTGTTATGTTATTCATGACCACCAGGGGGCAGATTAACATGCTCTTCAGACTGCTAACTCACAAAAAGCTATTTTTCATATTAGGAAGCTGAAACAACGCAATTGTACTCGATTACTGAAGATCTTGGGCAACCTTCCTTCCAGCCTATAGATGAGCCGCTGTGCCTAGTGTCGTCGTGGAGCACCCAGCAGGTGTGCCAGTGGCTGAAGGGGTTGAACATGGAGCAGTACATCCCAGAGTTCACTGCCAGGGACATCGACGGGGAGCAGCTCCTCCTGATGGATGGCACCAAGCTCAAGGTGGGAGGATGTTTCAGGGAAGGAGAGGAGGAGAGTGAGGAGGATAGAAGGAAGGGGACTAAGTTCAAGGTGGGAGGAGAGGAGATGAGGGTAAATGGATGGAGAGGGTCAGAGAATAGAAGAGAGGCGAGGCGAGGAGAGGAATAAGAGCAGATGGATGGAGAGGATGGTACAGATGGTGAAAGGGGAGAAGCAGCCATGAGAGTGGAAGAGAAGTGACAACAAGATTAGAGGAGAGGGTAAGGTACAGAAGAGGGATGAGAGGAGGTGAGAAGATTAGAGGAGAGGGTAAGGTACAGGAGAGGGATGAGAGGAGGTGAGAAGATTAGATGAGAGGGTAAGGTACAGGAGAGGGATGAGAGGTGAGAAGATAAGAGGAGAGGGTAAGGTACAGGAGAGGGATGAAGGGAGGTGAGAATATAAGAGGAGAGGGTAAGGTACAGGAGAGGGATGAAGGGAGGTGAGTGGATGTAGGATCAAAGTAAAACATAGAGTATCTGACTCTCTGATTGAGCCACTCAAAAACACTCAAAACAACATGTAAACACCCACCAACAACAACATACAGATAGTCATTCTCTTTAAGCAGGATCTCACTGCCCTCTGCTGTTGAGAGGGACATCTTTCATGCCATCTGTGAACTACACTAAACAAAAACAAAAACATGAACGCAACATGCAACAATTTCTTCTTTTTTTTCTTAAAAAAAAAATTTGTACCCTTTTTTCTCCCCAATTTCATGGTGTCCAATTGTTGTAGTAGCTATTATCTTGTCTCATCGCTACAACTCCCGTACGGGCTCGGGAGAGACGAAGGTTGAAAGTCATGCGTCCTCCGATACACAACCCAACCTAGCCGCACTGCTTCTTAACACAGCGCGCATCCAACCTGGAAGCCAGCCGCACCAATGTGTCGGAGGAAACACAGTGCACCTGACAACCTTGGTTAGCGCGCACTGCGCCCGGCCCGCCACAGGAGTCGCTGGTGCGCGATGAGACAAGGACATCCCTACCGACCAAGCCCTCCCTAACCCGGACGACGCTAGGCCAATTGTGCGTCGCCCCATGGACCTCCCGGTCGCGGCCGGTTACGACAGAGCCTGGGCGCCACCCTGCAACGATTTCAAAGATTTTACTGAGTTACAGTCCATACAAGGAAATCAGTCAATTGAAATAAATTCATTAGGCCCTAATCTATGGATTTCACCTGCCTGGGAATACAGATATGCATCTGTTGAACACAGTTAAAATAGGTAGCGACATGGATCAGAAAACCAGTCAGTATCTGGTGTGACCACTATTTACCTCATGCAGCGTAACACATCTTCTTCGCATAGAGTTGATCAGGCTGTTGATTGTGGACTTTGGAATGTTGTCCCACTTCTCTTCAAATGGCTGAGCAAAGTTGCTGGATATTGGCGGGAGCTGAAACACATTGTCACACAAGTTGATCCGGAGCATCCCAAACATGCTCAATGGGTGACATGTCTGGTGAGTATGCAGGCCATGGAATGAGTCTGAAATTATCAGCTTGCAGATATTGTTTATAGATCATTGCAATATGGGGCAGTGCATTATCATTCTGAAACACGAGGTGATGGTGGTGGATGAATGGCACGGTAATCACGGTATCTCTGTTCATTCAAATTACCATCTATGAAATGCAATTGTGTTTGTTGTCTGTAGCTTATGCCTGCCCATACCATAACCTCACTGCCACCATGGGGCAGTCTGCTCACAACGTTGACAATCTCACACTGCTCGCCCACACGACGCCAAACAACACTGTCGGCCGTCTGCCCGGTACAGTCTAAACCGGGATTAATCCATGAAGAGCACACTTCTCCAGCGTGCCAGTGACCATCGAAGGTGAGCATTTGCCTACTGAAGTCGGTTACGATGCCAAACTGCAGTCAGGTCAAGACCCTGGGGAGGATGAAGAGCATGCAGATGAGCTTCCCTGAGATGGTGTGCATAAATTCTTTGGTTGTGCAAACCCACAGTTTTGTCAGCTGTCCAGGTGTCTGGTCTCAGAGGATCCCGCAGGTGAAGAAGCCAGATGTAGAGGTCCTGGGCTGGCTTGGTTACACGTGGTCTGCGGATGTGAGGCTGGTTGGATGTACTGCCAAATTCTCAAAAGTAACATTGGAAGTGGCTTATGGTAGAGAAATGAACATTCAATTCTCCGGCAATAGCTCTGGTGGACATTTATGCATGCCAATTGCACACTCCCTCAACATTTTAGTGGCATTGTGCTGTGTGACAAAACTTCTCATTTTAGAGTGGCCTTGTATTTCTCCTAGCACAAGGTGCACCTGTGCAATAATTATGTTGTTTAATCAGCTTATTGATATGCCACACATGTCAGGTGGATGGATTATATTGGCAAAGGAGAAATGCTCACTAACAGGGATGTCAACAAATTTGTGATTTTTTTTGTTGAGAGAAATAAGCTTTTAGTGCACACAGAAGATTTCTGGGATATTTTATTTCAGCTGATGACACGTGTTGTACATGTTGCATTTATATTTTTATTCACTAAGTACCTAAGGCCTAGATGGCGCCAGAGTACAAGGCTGACGTGTTAGCTATTCCTAACCAATTGTGTTTGTAACTTATTGTTTAACTTGTTTTGTACATAATGTTGCTGCTACCATCTCTTATGGCCGAAAATAACTTCTGGACATCAGAACTGTGATTACTCACCACGGACTGGCTGAATCCTTTTTTACCTTTAACGAGACCGGCGAGCCCGATGTGAATGATATACTGCTTTCCCGTGAACAGGCCCAGATCCCCGTCATTTGCGTGAAGAGAAGGCGGAGAAAAAGGGGCCAGAGAGTGGGGCTGCCTTCTGAGAATTCGTAGGTGATCGAATAAACCCCCACTTCCTTCCATTCTGCTAGCAAACGTGCAATTTTTGGAGAAAATAAACCGATGACCTACGCGGAAGATTAAACTACCAATGTGACATTCAAAACTGTAATATCTTATTCTTCACGGAGTTGTGGCTGACTGACGACATTATCAACATACAGTTGGCTGGTTATACACTGTATCGGCAGGATAGAACAGGGTCGTCTGGTAAGACAAGGGGCGGCAGACTGTGTATTTTTGTAAAAAAAACAGCAGGTGCACAATATCTAAGGAAGTCTCAAGGTTTTTCTCTCCTGAGGTAGAGTATGTCATGATAAGCTGTAGACCAAACTATCTACCTAGAGAGTTTTCATCTGTATTTTTCGTAGCATAGCACCACAGACCGATGCTGGCACTAAGACCGTACTCAATGAGCTGTATACTGCCATAAGCAAACAGGAAAACACTCACCCAGAGGCAACGCTCCTATTAGCCGGGGACTTTAATGCAGGAAAACTTATCAAATTTCTATCAGTATGTTAAATGTGTAACCAGAGGGAAAAAACTCTGGACCACCTTTACTCACACCTTTACTCACACACAGAGATACATACAAAGCTCTCCCTCACCCTCCATTTGGCAAATCTGACCAAAATTCTATCCTCCTGATTTGTGATCACAAGCAAAAATTAAAGCAGGAAGCACTAGTGACTTGCTCAATAAAAAAGTGGGCAGATGATGCAAATGCTAAGCTACAGGACTGTTTTGGTAGCACAGACTGGAATATGTTCCGGGATTCCTCCGATGGCAAGAGGAATACCTATGTAAGAATGCTGTTCATCGATTACAGCTCAGCATTTAACACTTTAGTGCCCTCCAAACTCGTCATTAAGCTCGAGACCCTCGAGACACACACAGCTCGAGACACACACACACACACACACACACACACACACACACACACACACACACACACACACACACACACACACACACACACACACTCTTTCACACTCTTCATATGCTGCTGCTACTCTGTTTGTCTATCCTGATTGCCTAGCCACTTTTACCACAACCTATATGCAGTGGTGGAAAACGTACCCAATTGTCATACTTGAATAAAAGTATACAGTTGAAGTCGGAAGTTTACATACACTTAGGTTGGAGTCATTAAAACTCGTTTTTCAACCACTCCACAAATTTCTTGTTAACAAACTATAGTTTTGGCAAGTCAGTTAGGACATCTACTGTGCATGACACAAGTCATTTTTCCAGCAATTGTTTACAGGCAGAAAATTTCACTTATAATTCACTCTATCAGAATTCCGGTGGGTCAGAAGTTTACAAACACTAAGTTGACTGTGCTTTTAAACAGCTTGGAAAATTCCAGAAAATGATGTCGTTGCTTTAGAAGCTTCTGATAGGCTAATTGGCATAATTTGAGTCAATTGGAGGTGTACCTGTGAATGTATTTCAAGGCCTACCTTCAAACTCTGTGCCTCTTTGCTTGACATCATGGGAAAATCAAAATAAATCAGCCAAGACCTCAGAATTTGTTTTGTAGAACTCCACAAGTCTGATTCATCCTAGGGAGAAATTTTCAAACACCTGAAGATATCACGTTCATCTGTACAAACAATAGTACGCAAGTACAGTGCCTTGCGAAAGTATTCGGCCCCCTTGAACCTTGCGACCTTTTGCCACATTTCAGGCTTCAAACATAAAGATATAAAACTGTATTTTTTTGTGAAGAATCAACAATAATCGTACAGTTAGTCGCAGCAAAAGGTGGCGCTACAAAGTATTAACTTAAGGGGGCTGAATAATTTTGCACAGACAATTTTTTTGTTTTTGATTTGTTAAAAAAGTTTGAAATATCCAATAAATGTCCTTCCACTTCATGATTGTGTCCCACTTGTTGTCGATTCTTCACAAAAAAATACAGTTTTATATCTTTATGTTTGAAGCCTGAAATGTGGCAAAAGGTCGCAAAGTTCAAGGGGGCCGAATACTTTCGCAAGGCACTGTATAAACACCATGGGACCACGCAGCCGTCATACCGCTCAGGAAAGAGACGTGTTCTGTCTCCTCGAGATGAACGTACTTTGGTGCGAAAAGTGCAAATCAATCCCAGAACAACAGCAAAGGACCTTGTGAAGATGCTGGAGGAAACGGGTACAAAAGTATCTATATCCACAGTAAAACAAGTCCTATATCGACATAACATAAAAGGCAGCTCAGCAAGGAAGAAGCCACTGCTCCAAAACCGCCATAAAAAAGCCAGACAACGGTTTGCAACTGCACATGGGGAAAAAGATTGTACTTTTTGGAGAAATGTCCTCTTGTCTGATGAAACAAAAATAGAACTGTTTGGCCATAATGACCATTGTTATGTTTGCAGGAAAAGGGGGAGGCTTGCAAGCCAAAGAACACCATCCCAATCGTTAAGCATCATGTTGTGGGGGTGCTTTGCTGCAGGAGGGACTGGTGCACTTCACAAAATAGATCTCAAGACATCAGTTAAAGCTTGGTCGCAAATGGATCTTCCAAATGGACAATGACCCCAAGCATACTGATCCTAACTGACCTAAGAGAGAATTTTTACGAGGATTATATGTCAGGAATTGTGAAAAACTGAGTCTAAATATATTTGGCAACGGTATATGTAAACTTCCGACTTCAACTGTAGATACCTTAATAAACAGTTACTCAAGTAAAAGTGAAAGTCAGCCAGTTTAAATACTACTTGAATAAAAGTATAAAAGTATTTGGTTTTGAATATATTTAAGTATTAAAAGTTCAAGTATAAATCATTCAAAATTCACAATATTAATCAAAACCAAATGTACAATTGAAGTCAAAATTACATACACCTTAGCCAAATACATTTAAACTCAGTTTTTCACAATTCCTGACATTTAATCCTTGTAAAAATGCACTGCTTTTAGGTCAGTTAGGATCACCATTTTATTTTAAGAATGTGATATGTCAGAATAATAGTAGAGAGAATTATTTATTTCAGCTGTTATTTCTTTCATCACATTCCCAGTGGGTCAGAAGTTTACATACACTCAATTAGTATTTGGTAGCATTGCCTTTAAATTGTTTAACTTGGGTCAAACGTTTCAGGTAGCCTTCCACAAGCGCATTTTGGCCCATTTCTCCTGACAGAGCTGGTGTAACTGAGTCAGGTTTGTAGGCCTCCTTGCTCGCATACGCTTTTTCAGTTCTGCCCATCAATTTACTATGGGATTGAGGTCAGGGCTTTGTGATGGCCACTCCAATACGTTGACTTTGCTGTCCTTAAGCCATTTTGCAACAACTTTGGAAGTATGCTTGGAGTCATTGTTCATTTGGAAGACCCATTTTCGACCTAGCTTTAACTTCTTGACTGATGTCTTGAGATGTTGCTTCAATATATCCACATTATTTTCCTGCCTCATGATGCCCTCTATTATGTGAAGTGCACCAGTCCCTCCTGCAACAAAGCACCCCCACAACATGATGCTGCCACCCCCGTGCTTCACTGTTGGGATGGTGCTCTTCTGCTTGCAAGCCTCCTGAAACGGTATTCGTCGTCGGGAAGATGAGGAATCATTGGACCAAAGCACAGCGTGGTACATGTTCATGCTTACTTTATTAAAACTGAACACTAATAACAAAATAACAAAGGGAATCACCGAAACAGTCCTGAAAGGTGCAAAACACTAAACAGAAATGAACTACCCACAAAAACCCTGTGGGAAAAAGCTACCTAAGTATGGTTCCCAATCAGAGACAACGATAGACAGCTGCCCCTGATTGAGAACCACACATGGCCAAAACAAAGAAATACAAAAACATAGAGAAAGGAACATAGAATGCCCACTCAAATCACACCCTGACCAAACCAAAATAGAGACATAAAAAGGTCAGGGCATGACACCTCCCCCTTTTTCCTCCAAACATAATGACGGTCATTATGGCTAAACAGTTCTGTTTCATCAGACCAGAGGACATTTCTCCAAAAAGTACGATCTTTCTCCCCATGTGCAGTTGCAAACCGTAGTATGGCTCTTTTTTAAATGTGGCTTTGGAGCAGTGGCTTCTTCCTTGCTGAGCGGCTTTTCAGCTTATGCCGATATAGGACTTGTTTTACTGTGGATATACGTACTTTTTACGTGTTTCCTCCAGCATCTTCAAGATCTTTTGCTGCTGTTCTGGGATTGATTTGCACTTTTCGCACCAAAGTACGTTCATCTCTAGGAGACAGAACGTGTCTCCTTCCTGAGCGGTATGACGGCTGCGTGGTCCCATGGTATTTATACTTGCGTACTATTGTTTGTACAGATGAACGTGTTATCTTCAGGCATTTGGAAATTGCTGCCAAGGATGAACCAGACTTGTGGAGGTCTAAATTATTTTCTGAGGTCTCGGCTGATTTTCTTTTGATTTTCCCATGATGTCAAGCAAAGAGGCACTGAGTTTGAAGGTAGGCCTTGAAGTACATCCACAGGTACACCTCCAATTGACTGATTTAGCCTATCAGAAGCTTCTAAAGCCGTGGCATCATTTTCTGGAATTTTCCAAGCTGTTTAAGGGCACAGTCAATTTAGTTTATGTAAACTTCTGACCCACTGGAATTGTGATACAGTGAATTATAAGTGAAATAAACTGTCTGTAAACAATTGCTGGACAAATGACTTGTGTCATGCACAAAGTAGATGTCCCAACCGACTTGCCAAAACTATAGTTTGTTAACAAGAAATGGTGGTTGAAAAACGAGATTTAATGACTCCAACCTAAGTGTATGTAATCTTCCGACTTCAACTGTATTTGTCACATGCACCGAAGAAAACAGGTGCAGACCTTACTGTGAAATGCTTACTTACAAACCCTTATTAAACAACAATGCAGTTAAGAAAAATCGGGTTAAGAAAATATTGACTAAATACACTTAAGTAACACAATAAAATAACAATAACGAGGCTACAGTAAGGTGCTCCAATCCTCGTTATACCTTTTTTTAGGTAACAAAATATTTTTCATCGTTAACTCTGCATTGTTGGGAAAGGGCTCATAAGTAAGCATTTGATGGCACAGTCTACACCTTTTGTATTCGGCACATGTGACAAATAACATTTGATTTGATATTTTATTATATTTTATTATCAGGGTTTGGGAGTGAACAGTTCCACGGACCGCAGTGCACTGAAAAGGCGGATCAAAGACATTCACGCAGCAGCGGAAAAGGAGCGCAAGGCCCTGGACAAACTGGAACGCCAGAAAGAGAAGCAGCGCAAAAAGGAACAGGAGCTACGCAAGCTAAACACAAGCTAGAGATAACCACCAGATGGCGCTAAATCACCACAGAAATACTCCTGACTAGAAACTGGTGTTGGTGCACATCTCCAACTTCCACATTATCATGATAGCATTGATGCTAAGTGGAGTTTTGTGCAAAAAGTTGGAATTTGCTCATAGACTTTCGTACTGTACCTCTGGTTTGGATGTGAGTCTTTGAACCCTGCGATGGGCGGGACAGTGTGTTGTCTATCACTGACACATGAATAATAACAGAATGAAAGCTCCATGCTCTTCTTGTCAAATGGATTTATTTTAGACCAAGATCGGAAGCCCAAAGTGGGCATGTGAGAGGTGGGTCGCGAGTTATGAGAATACATCTACAGTCACACACTATTTATTCTTAATTTGGGTAGTTGGAGGACAATTGGGTCACGGCAGGACTGTCAATTTCTAATTTGGGTCCCGAGGTGAAAAAGCTTAAGAACTGTTTTGGACCAATCAATCAGTGGTTGACGCAACATGATAGTCCCGCCCATATTGGGGTTCAGTTGTCTCATTCTTCCTGGCTATGAAACATGTGTTGTTCTTTGTCAGTCATCAAGGTTATCCTCCCTTGTGGAAAAAAAGCGGACTAATCATTTGTCACTGGAATTGAATATGTGTTATAAACTCAGCAAAAAAATAAACGTCCTCTCACTGTCAACTGCGTTTATTTTCAGCAAACTTGACATGTGTAAATATTTGAATGACCATAAGATTCAACAACTGAGACACGAACTGAACAAGTTCCACAGACATGTGACTAACAGAAATGGAATAATGTGTCCCTGAACAAAGGGGGGTCAAAATCAAAAGTAATAGTCAGTATCTGGCGTGGCCACCAGCTGCATTAAGTACTGCAGTTCATCTCCTCCTCATGGACTGCACCAGATTTGCCAGTTCTTGCTGTGAGATGTTACTCCACTCTTCCACCAAAGAAATCACGCACAGAACGAGCAGTATGGCTGGTGGCATTGTCAGTCCCACAAGCCATCATGTCAGGATGAGCACCACATGAGGGAGTAGGATGTCTTCCCTGTAACACACAGCATTGGGATTGCCCGCAATGACAACAAGCTCAGTCTGATGATGCTGTGACACACCACCTCAGACCATGACGGACCCTCCACCTCCAAATCGATCCTGCTCCAGAGTACAGGCCTCGGTGTAACGCTCATTCCTTCGATGATAAACGTGAATCCGACCATCACCCCTGGTGAGACAAAACTGCGACTCGTCATTGAAGAGCACTTTTTGCCAGTCCTGTCTGGTCCAGCAATGGTGGGTTTGTGCCCATAGGCAACGTTGTTGCCGGTGACGTCTGGTGAGGACCTGCCTTATAACAGGCCTACAAGCCCTCAGTCCAGCCTCTCTCAGCATATTGCGGACAGTCTGAGCACTGATGGAGGGATTGTGCATTCCTGGTGTAACTCAGGCAGTTGTTGTTGCCATCCTATACTTGTCCCGCAGGTGTGATGGTTGGATGTACCGATCCTGTGCAGGTGTTGTTACACGTGGTCTGCCACTGTGAGGACTGTCTCAGGCGTCTCACAGTACGGACATTGCAATTTATTGCCCTGGCCACATCTACAGTCCTCATGCCTCCTTGCAGCATGCCTAAGGCACGTTCACGCAGATGAGCAGAGACCCTGGGCATCTTTCTTTTGGTGTTTTTTTAGAGTCAGTAGAAAGGCCTCTTTAGTGTCCTAAGTTTTCATAACTGTGACCTTAATTGGCTACCGTCTGTAAGCGGTGTTTAAACCCTTTACAATGAAGATCTGTGAAGTTCTTTGGATTTTTACGAATTATCTTTGAAAGACGGGGTCCATGACTGAGGGGCGTTTCTTTATTTGCTGAGTTTGTGACTTGTACACACATTCAATGCATTGACAAAGTCATGCTTTTTCCCATAGCTTTTGACCATACACACAAACAGTACATTCTAGCAAATTACACACTATGAAAACCTTACCATGGTCTGAGTTATTATAGAAATAATGTAATTACAGAAATTGGCATTTATTTATTTTTTACAAAGAATATAATCACAGAATTCATTTTTTTTTTAAATACTCATAACCACAAGCCAGTAACACACAACCACATTCATATTGTAGTATGCATCAATACTCTGTCAGTGGACAGGAGTAAAACTTGAAGTAACAGGAAGATTTGTCCAAGACATTGTCAAGATAAGATGCTGATGAAACAGATGTGATTTTTGAGCATATTTGTATATACTGTATGTTTGTGGCGTACGTGCATGTTTGTGGCGTATGATGTACTGTCTGTTTATGTGTGTGAAACTGTGCATATGTGCTATCTGAGGTCATTGTTTTGGTAATGACTGTATGGGGATGGGACTGGCTCTCCTGAAAGGAGTCTTCTGAGGAGGCCACTTTAGAATTCTGGCTGTTGTCAATCTTTTGTCTACTCTCACGTTACACCAATCGTCATCTTAGCTGTTTTTGTCTTGAGAGTCTCCAACTTTTTGGATCCTCCTGGAACAAGAGAAGAATGGCACCAATCATCTTTGGAGGATTCAGGGCCCCGTATAAGGACTGATGCTGGGACATGCTATCCAAACCGTACCCCCATTTTGCCCAGTTTTCACACTGAATTCATGGACTGGTTCATGACATGGATATTAGCTCCAGGTTTTACACACACAAGGTCTTTAGGACTCACTTCTTGATTTCCATCCTCCCAGGATGCTGTGACTTCATTTATTTTCAACTCCTGTGTCAAATGGAAATGTGTAATAAATATGGTTTAGAATGCAGAATGCATGTCAGCACTCCCAAACTTCTGCTGCTACTGGTCTCTCGTCTCTGGTCTCTCAGTTCAACATGTGAGCTGATTCACACTCGGTTTGTACAACTGATATGCAACACATCTGACACATCGGGGGTATGGTTAGAACCCTAACCCAACTCAAAATGGCAATTTAGTCCAACTCAAAACGGGTAGGATTTGACGATAACAAAACGTACACACTTGGTTCATCTGGTTTTACTATGGCACTTTATACATGTCACATTACAAAGTCAACATTCGGGGTTTCTTGGTTTACATAGCACAGTAAAAGATTAAGAACACATTGCATGTTAAAAAGAGAACCGGATTAGAATTGGTGGAAAGGAGGATCTGTTGATAGTTTATCAGTTCTCCACAATGAAACAAGACTTGAAGTCCACGCACACATACACACACACACGCACGAAACCACCCACACCCACACACAAAGAAAGAGCACAGAGCTATGATGCCTCTACTCAAAGATCACCAGAGGCTCAGAGCGACAGAGCCAATATACAGACTGAGAACAGGTGGGGTTTCACAAAACCTTTCTGACTGCTTCAGTCAAGTAACAATAGTTTGACTAGCGCGAGTCATTGTTTCTTTCTTGTGTATTACCTTGTAACCTTGAACTGGCTTCTAACATTGTTTCTGTAAACACCAAGGTAACGTAAAAGAAACACGTCACATCTGTGTGTATTTATAATGACGGCTTGAACCCACAATCACACTTGGAGCAGGCCAACCCACAATCACACTTGGAGCAGGCCAACCCACAATCACACTTGGAGCAGGCCAACCCACAATCACACTTGGAGCAGGCCAACCCGCAATCACACTTGGATGAGTCCATATCCCACTAATCCCAGAGTCCTCACCTGTAGATAAATTCTCATACAGAACAATTTAACAAGGACCCTGATTGTCAAGATGGACCATAGAACACCCCCCTCCCCAAAACCCTATTACCCACACTGCACCTGCATCTTTAAACGTGTCTGATGTCAGCTATACAACGGGCATTCCTGTGTACACAAAAAGGAGCATAGCATGTTTTAGTGCACTTGTGTGTGTACATGACATCCACACACCCAGTGTCTCAGAACTGAAGTAATTCACACCTACTGTAGATTAGACCGGATTAGACACTTAGGGTCGAAGTTCAACAGGTTGCATTGAAGTGCTTTGAGCTCGTTCGTTGGCACGGTAGGATTTGCATGTGCAATATTTACATCTGCGCTTAAATAATTCAACTGTCGTGCACTTCCTCAAAACACATCCAAGTCATAAAATAATTGATCAAAAAAAGCATAATGAAATAATATTCTATTTCACATTCCATGTTTCTGTACCGTTACATCTATACTACTGTACTATTTACAGAGTGTGTTGGTTAATAATACTATGTATGTATTTATACTCATTCTCCAGGTATAATGGAAGCAGGTGGATTGGATTTTGGATAACATTTCAATAACATAATAAGAATGGCTACTAGGCCTCACTCAGAATGCATTGTATCAAGGAGCAACGGAAATAGGCAAGGAAACACTAAGTGAGGAAACCTTACAGAACAGTCATGTTGTCTTTGTAAAGGAATTGTGTAGGATTTCCTGCAGGATTCCTGTATCCATTTTTTGACTTGAAGTCACTTTGGATAAAAATGTGTGTTAAATGGCATATACATGTATTATTATATTAAGGGGAAACTCAAGTACTCGACACTGCAGGCCAAAGAAAGCTTCAGATGATACTCCACATGGAGCCACAATAAAGATGCCTGTATGTTTGTCTGTCTGTCTGACTGGCTGACTGATTGACTGGCTGACTGATTGACTGGCTGAGTGACATAAATAATACAACAAAAACCGGAAGAAATATCTGAAAAACCTGAATTTGAACAATGGATTGCATGTACTGTACATGTGTGTGTGTGTGGGTGGGGCGGGGGTGTGTGTTTGTGTGTGTGTGTGTGTGGGGGGGGCAGCCAGGACAACAGTCTTTCCCTATGAACATCTCAAACACAGAAATGTTCCAAAGGGTTTTGCCGCATGCCCTTCTCCCATGGTGCCAGTGTGTGGCTGGCCCAGCATCAGGTATCAGGCCAGGTTTTGGGGCAGTATCCTCCACACCCCACAAGCTGGCCCATGGAGCCAAGGGGAAGGGATCCAGGAGATTAGGAAAGGGATGAGGGGGTAGGATAGGGTTCCTGCTGGAAGAAGGGCTGGGGGCTGTGATCCCCCCCTCTGGAGAGTGGTGGTTAGGGAAAGGGGGGTTAGGTTCGCACCCAGCAGAGGGGCACCCAGAAGGTCTCACGCTCCAGCCGCTCCAGAATGCCTCTGAGTTCTGTGCAGGCGCTGGCTGAGTCCTCCTTTATTAGGACCCGGTCGACCAGGTGGCCGTACTGCTGGTCCATCTGCTGGGCTGACTGACGCATTTCCTGCAGGTCCTCATCCTGACACGGACATACGGAGACACACACACACGGAGAGACATACGGACGGACGGACAGACAGACAGGAGAATCAGACGGACGGACGGACAGACAGACAGGAGAATCAGACGGACGGACAGACAGACGGGAGAATCAGACGGACGGACAGACAGACGGGAGAATCAGACGGACGGACAGACAGACGGGAGAATCAGACGGACAGACAGACAGACAGGAGAATCAGACGGACAGACAGACAGACAGGAGAATCAGACGGACAGACAAACAGACAGGAGAATCAGACAGACAAACAGACAGACAGACAGACAGACAGACAGACAGACAGACAGACAGGAGAATCAGACAGACAGACAGACAGACAGGAGAATCAGACAGACAGACAGACAGACAGGAGAATCAGACAGACAGACAGACAGGAGAATCAGACAGACAGACAGGAGAATCAGACAGACAGACAGACAGGAGAATCAGACAGACAGACAGGAGAATCAGACAGACAGACAGACAGACAGACAGGAGAATCAGACAGACAGACAGACAGACAGGAGAATCAGACAGACAGACAGGAGAATCAGACAGACAGACAGACAGACAGGAGAATCAGACAGACAGACAGACAGGAGAATCAGACAGACAGACAGACAGACAGGAGAATCAGACAGACAGACAGACAGACAGGAGAATCAGACAGACAGACAGACAGACAGACAGACAGACAGACAGACAGACAGACAGACAGACAGACAGACAGACAGACAGGAGAATCAGACAGACAGACAGGAGAATCAGACGGACAGACAGACAGACAGGAGAATCAGACAGACAGACAGACAGACAGACAGAGAGACAGACAGACAGACAGGAGAATCAGACAGACAGACAGACAGACAGACAGACAGACAGACAGACAGACAGACAGACAGACAGGAGAATCAGACAGACAGACAGACAGACAGACAGGAGAATCAGACAGACAGACAGACAGACAGACATGAAAATGAGGAAGAAGCATAAGAGTGAGTAAGGATATAAAGGTGATATCAGATTTGGGAGAGGAGAAAATAGGAAAGGAGAGTGCATGCCACCCAAAAAAGAAGATTGAGTAACAGAATAAAGGTGAAATAACTCATTGATGCATTCATATGAGCACATTTCAGACTCAGCTCACTGTAATTAAAAAAGAGACAGCAGGTCTCACCGTCACTCGCCCATGATCTCCCCCTGCTGGTGAGGTGGCAGCACTACGACGGCGTCTGCTCTCCGGGACGCGCGGCTTGACGAAGATGACATAGGGCTTGAACTCAGATGTCCGCAGCGTCTTCAAAGCCTAAGGGGCCAGGACACATTCAGACGCAATATCACACAGTCTGCGTAGGCTGTCACACAGAGTGCACGGGGTTGAGATAACAGATGCTATCCGAGAAATGTCCTCGTGAGATGTCAGAGATGCTACGGATAACCGGGACAAGATAATGTGGCAGCCTGCCTGACTCAAACAGAAAGTACTCTCACCAAGAGAACACAGGAGAAACGCCAGGGGCCGTCATAGAATAGGGTGTGACACAGGCTGCATGTGATAGCCGTGGTTATATTGTGCAGTGCATCGTGACAGAATGGGATATGCATCACTGTAGAGGATGTGCCTTGGCCCTACCTCTGGCTGCACGTCCACTAGGCACATCTTATTCTTGGCCTGTACAGAGCGGATGGCCTCTATACTGGTACCATACTGGTTCTCCTTGTACTCCCCATGCTCTATGAACCTGGACACACAGGACACAACTAAGCACGAAACAGACAAAACAAAACAGAGTACTACAGAGACGGACCGTATGGCTTCACAGATCAGCCGTATGGCATCAAAGAGGACTCACTTGTTGCTCAGAGCGTCCGCGTCAAACGCCTGTTTGGTGACAAAGTGGTACTCCACCCCCTCCTTCTCATGAGGCTTCTTGGGCCTGGTGGTATCTGGAGACACAAGTGATAGGGGGAAAGCTGTGATTGTTTTACTGGTGTAGCAGTTCTTTACTAGGGTGTTGGAGTCGCCGTCAGTGTAGAAAGAAGAGGGTGCGGTTTAGAAGGTGTAACTCACGCGGTACGGCCACAGCATAGCGATGTGGGTTCTCTGCTATCACCTTCTGTTTCAGCTCATTGATACGAGCTCCTAGGGAGCCTTTTGTGCGAGTGAGAGAGAGAGAGAGAGAAAGAGAGAGAGAGAGAGAGAGAGAGAGAGAGAGAGAATGAGAGCGAAAGAAAGAAAGGGAGAGAGAGAGACAGAAAAAGAGAAAGAGAGAGAGGGTAGAGAGACAGAAAAAGAGAAAGAGAGAGAGGGTAGAGAGACAGAAAAAGAGAAAGAGAGAGAGGGTAGAGAGACAGAAAAAGAGAGAGAGAGGGTAGAGACAGAAAACGAGAAAGAGAGAGAGGGTAGAGACAGAAAAAGAGAAAGAAAGAGAGAGAGAGAGACAGAAAAAGAGAAAGAGAGAGAGGGTAGAGACAGAAAAAGAGAAAGAAAGAGAGGGTAGAGAGACAGAAAAAGAGAAAGAAAGAGAGGGTAGAGAGACAGAAAAAGAGAAAGAGAGAGAGGGTAGAGAGACAGAAAAAGAGAAAGAGAGAGAGGGTAGAGAGACAGAAAAAGAGAGAGAGAGGGTAGAGACAGAAAACGAGAAAGAGAGAGAGGGTAGAGACAGAAAAAGAGAAAGAAAGAGAGAGAGAGAGACAGAAAAAGAGAAAGAGAGAGAGGGTAGAGACAGAAAAAGAGAAAGAAAGAGAGAGAGAGAGACAGAAAAAGAGAAAGAGAGAGGGTAGAGACAGAAAAAGAGAAAGAGAGAGAGGGTAGAGACAGAAAAAGAGAAAGAGAGAGAGGGTAGAGACAGAAAAAGAGAAAGAGAGAGAGGGTAGAGAGATAGAAAAGGAGAAAGAGAGAGGGTAGAGAGACAGAAAAAGAGAAAGAGAGAGAGGGTAGAGACAGAAAAAGAGAAAGAGAGAGAGAGGGTAGAGACAGAAAAAGAGAAAGAGAGAGAGAGAGACAGAAAAAGAGAAAGAGAGAGAGACAGAAAAAGAGAATGAGAGAGAGGGTAGAGAGACAGAAAAAGAGAAAGAGAGAGAGAGGGTAGAGAGACAGAAAAAGAGAAAGAGAGAGAGGGTAGAGAGACAGAAAAAGAGAAATCAAATCAAATCAAATCAAATCAAATTTTATTTGTCACATACACATGGTTAGCAGATGTTAATGCGAGTGTAGCGAAGAGAGAGAGGGTAGAGAGAGGGAGTGAAATAGAGTTATTTAAACATAACTATCAGGGACAAATAATCTATATTTGCTGAAAAAAATCTGCATCAACATCAAGTTAAGTCCACTGATTAGTTACAGGATGTGCCATTTGTTGTGCACTTTGATTAATTAACTTATCATAAACATAAATAGCATTAGGTACTGTAGATCAGACCTCACAGGCCCACACAACTAGCTTGGTCAAGCAGACTGACTGCTTAAAATGAAAGAGAACATGTGCGGAGAGATTGGTCTGGTTCTCATAAGGCTACCACACAACTAGAGGAAGTTGCTGTTTGTAGCATTGGCCACTAGAGGGCAGTATCGTCAAAGTAGAATGACCACACATCCTGAAGCTGTTGTCATACCGATCAGAACCACCAGGCGGGGTCTCTCGTTGGGCCGGTGCTGGTAGCGAGTCACCTCCTCGTAGGTGGCAAAGTCTGGATCGGTGGGGTCGCGGGTTGCCCCTCCTCCGAGGGATCCTGACCGGTCCTTTCGGCTCAGACGGAAACTCCTCCTCAGACCCGCTACGCAGGACAGGCAGGTGGGAGGGGCAGGGAGTGCAAGGTGAGGCAGGGAGGCAAAGGGTCAAAATGTCAGATATGATCATCCACTTAAGTGGTTTGATACACTGTCTAACACATGCTCTTTCTACATAATTACAACTGTATTCTCTGAGGCATGTTAGATAGCGCTTGTAGTTGTTCTCACTTGGCAATTAGTGTTGCTGACAAACATTTTGAACGCACAACACCAGTATCACGTCACATCGGGACATCATATCAGGCTATCATGCAAATCAAACCCCAACATAAGCATGACATTATTCTTTGTTGGATTATTTGGTGTTGGTTATTGAATAACAAAGAATGTGCAACCCTTGCTAATCATGCATTAAAACCCCAGTGAACCGTGTGACCATTCAAATACTGGTGGTAAACTGTGATTCGCCGTTAATCCGTGAGTGATCCTACAGGTTTGACAGCCTGACCCGTGCTTATCTCTAAGGTAAATGGGCTGCCAGCAGCATTGTGAGATATTGACTGAATCTGCTCATTTACAAGCATGTGTCCAACACATATCAATCACATGCAGCTAATATCTGACCAAGGGGTTTGGCCGCTCCACTTTGACTGTGAGAAATAAGCTCTGGGACTGAGAGTGAAGCTAACACACTTCTGCTATTAATATCAAGCTCATGCCTC
Source organism: Oncorhynchus mykiss (assembly GCF_057628025.1). NCBI lineage: Eukaryota > Metazoa > Chordata > Actinopteri > Salmoniformes > Salmonidae > Oncorhynchus > Oncorhynchus mykiss. The sequence goes on from NC_143033.1 coordinate 71,849,451, forward strand.
TCTCTTTCTCTTTTTATAAGAGACTTGGCTTCAACTCAATGAACAACTAGTAATACTACAGTGAGGATAAAATATAAATTAGCCTTGATAGAATTGGAAGGACAATTGTCTGGTTTGTAACACATGTAAGAGTATACAGTACAACGGAGACATGCTGCTTGACAGAGAGTGGACAGGGAGGGATGGGGCAGCCTGACTCTGGAGACCACAGTGTAGTGGGAGTGACGCTCACGCACACCCACGCACACACAGACACGCACACACAGTGTCTCCAGGCCCATGGGTGCCCATCCCCCCCTGCCTGCGGACAGTGGGGATACCTGAGGGAACAAGCCGGTAACAGTACCTGAATAAAATTCCCAGGAAAACACCTGGCCACAGGAGGGCGCCACTGCTTTACACTTAGGAGAGACTATAACTGGCATTAGAGCATCACACAACCCAGCCTCGCGCCTCATTCTCCACACAGGGTGAAACAAGCAGCAAAACGTGTCTGGTTGGTTGAGTGTGCAATGCGTCCAATGCAGCAGGACCCTCGTGGGGGTGAGGGTAGGATGGGGTGCACCAGCCATAGCAGCAGAGGCAAGAGGGGAGTCTCAGGAGGATCCAAACACTGCTTAGTTTGGGGCAGGGCAAGGGTGCTGAGTTTAATCTCCATATATAAGGAGTAACCTGATTGGTTGACGGCCGTATTCTGTGTCATTATGAAGGTATACAATCATGTAGAATAATGCAGTTGGTCTTATTGCCATGGGAGGGCAGTGTTTGACTGTCGGCTGTGTTCAGATCCTTCCGTGTGCTTTGCTTTTCATTCCAACAGTTTCTGGGGTATGGGGTGAGGCCTCAAGGTCATGTAGGGGTGAAGGAGGCAAGGGGAGGACAGTGGAAGGAGGGGAGGCCAGTGGGAGGGCAGCAGGGGGCTGAGGATGACGGGGAAAGCGTTATAATGTGGTGCCAATGCAATTTCAGTCTGGATGCAAACTGTATTTACCACGGTCGGTAGCTTGAGGGTTGAATCCAATTGATGACACTCGTTAGCAAGTAGTAACCATTTCTGAATGCCCTGAAATGATTGCTACTCTGGTGTCTGGGGAACGGATACTGATCCTAAGACGTGTTAATACTCTGACAGAGACGCATAGCAGCCATGTCTCAATGTCTACTGGACTGTTTCAAGTCTGGTACTCGCGCTCTATCACACCCTCTTAAGCACTTTTCTCATTACACTAATTAGGTAACAAGACCGATTTGCTATCGACACCTGAAGGAGTGAGAAACTAAACTCCCCTCTTTCATATTGAGCTGGAAAATCTGTTGCTGGAGCGCACACTCTCTCCTTCAGTACTAGTCTTCCCTGTCAAATGACCTGGGATCAGTTCCGTCTCCTCTCAGCATTGTCTCTCCCCACCGCTTTTCTCTCCACCTCTCGCCTCCCTTCTCCATCACCTCCCACACGGACACGCCAGCCAGTCCCACCCTCAGGACACCCGTACATTCCCCAACCCAAAAGCGCCAGTTCAGTTAAGCCAGCAGCTCACAGCAAGGTCCTGGCGGACACAGACACGTCGGACAGCAAAAGAGGTAAAGGCGGCAGAAGGAGGAAGACGTGCAGACTCTCACCTATGTACTGTCCATTGAAATAGCCCTCACAATCACAGTCCTCTGTAGGGAGGCAAGC